>NC_066580.1:463400772-463704689 GCF_024323335.1 Lathyrus oleraceus
ACATTCTTCACAGAAGTTGAATTTTATCACATTCCTCGAGAGGATAATCGGATGGCAGATGCTCTTGCTACGCTTGCTTCCATGATTGTAGTCAGATGGTGGAATGATGTCCCCAATATTACTGTGATGCGCTTGGACAGACCAACTCACATATTTGCAATTGAAGAAGTGAAAGATGACAAGCCTTGGTATTTTGATATCAAGAATTTCCTCCAGAACCAGGTCTACCCGCCTGGGGCATCTGTGAAAGATAGGAAAACTTTGAGAAGGTTGTCAGGCAGTTTCTACCTCAGTGGTGAAGTGCTGTATAAGAGAAATTTTGATATGGTTTTGCTCAGATGTGTGGATAGACACGAAGCAAACCTGTTGATGACTGAGGTCCATGAGGGTTCATTTGGTACTCATTCCAATGGACATGCCATGGCTAAGAAGATGTTGAGAGCAGGCTACTATTGGCTGACAATGGAGTCTGACTGTTGCAAGTATGTGAAGAAATGTCACAAGTGTCAAATTTATGCGGATAAGATTCATATTCCTCCGACACTTCTGAATGTGATTTTGTCACCATGGCCTTTCTCTATGTGGGGAATTGACATGATCGGCATGATTGAGTCGAAAGCGTCCAATGGACACCGGTTTATTCTCGTAGCAATTGATTACTTCACCAAATGGGTTGAAGCCGCTTCGTACGCGAATGTAACCAGGCAGGTGGTTGTGAAGTTTATCAAAAACCAGCTGATTTGCCGTTATGGTGTGCCAGAGAGGATCATTACTGATAATGGATCTAATCTGAATAATAAGATGATGGATGAGTTGTGCGTTGAATTCAAGATTGCACACCATAATTCCTCTCCCTACAGACCTAAGATGAATGGGGCTGTTGAAGCTGCTAATAAGAATATCAAGAAGATTATCCAGAAGATGACTGTCACGTACAAAGATTGGCATGAGATGCTGCCATTTGCTTTGCATGGATATCGTACGTATGTACGCACTTCAACAGGGGCAACCCCTTTCTCTCTTGTTTACGGCATGGAAGCTGTTCTCCCAGTAGAGGTGGAGATCCCATCAATGAGAGTCTTGATGGAAGCCAAGTTGACTGATGCTGAATGGATTCAGAGTCGTTATGACCAGTTGAATTTGATTGAAGAGAAGCGATTAACTGCCATGTGTCATGGTCAGTTATATCAGCAGAGAATGAAGAAAGCATTCGATAAGAAGGTCAAGCCTCGTGTGTTCCGAGAAGGTGACCTCGTGCTCAAGAAAGTTTTGTCTTTCGCGCCCGATTCCAGGGGCAAGTGGACTCCAAACTACGAGGGTCCATATGTTGTTAAGAGAGCCTTTTCAGGCGGAGCTTTGATGCTTACAACAATGGATGGGGAGGATTTCACTCGTCCTGTGAACTCAGATGCAGTCAAGAGATACTTTGCCTAGAAAAAAAAAGTATATACAAATGAAAAACAGAATAGCTCGCTAAGTTGAAAACCCGAAAGGGCGGCTTAGGCAAAAATGAGCGTCTCGGTGGAGAACCCGCAAGGGTAATCCAGGCAAAAATTAGAGACTTGAAAAAAAAAAAAGAATATTTGCATCCCGCTAGATTGAGTACCTCACCCTGGGGCAATCTAGGCAAAAATTAGGGATTTGGCAAGTAACTGCATCCTGACAAGACTTTCTGTTCCACAGCTGTCATTTCGTCAGAAGATTCCCGATTCGTCGTCAAATTGAAGCTTCGGATACATCGAGATTCAAATTGGTAGAGAAAGGATCATCATGTTCAATGTAGCCCTCTTCCAATATATATCACTGATTTCAAATTTGTACAGATCTATGGAGTCTTGCCATTTGCAGGCTACCATTCCATCAAATCAATTTGAGCTTTTTATCCAATTATTTGCACTCTTATTTGTTTCAATTCAACAAATGTTTTGCATGTTTTAATTGATAAAATATCATTGTTTTTAAACAAACCAAATTTTTCAAAATTTGCTGTTTTAAACAAAGTGAATATTCACAATGTTGATAGGATACTCAAAGATATCTCAGTGCTCTCCCAAGGGTGGCGTGATCTCCAACAGGTAAGACATTTGGTTCATATTCCTGGTTTGGTTGTATCTTCTTTCTTCAGATCTTGTGATGGGGTTGTTCCTCAGCATAGTGGCAAGCAGAGTGTTGTTGAAGACTCAGTTTTCTCCAGCAGCAGTTTTCCCCAATAGATTTGCTTATGCAGTTAGATTCTACTTGGATGTTGTTCTCCCAGTGGGTTGTTCCCCGGAGTTGTTTGGAGTTGCAGAACTCTTTGTTTCTCAGTTGATGCTGAGATCCCCTACGGATCTTTGAGATTTTCTCTTGTTCCCCAACAGATTCGTCTTGGTGGCTGTTTTGCCCGTTGTGACTTTCTGTACCCTGATTGGGTTGTTGGCTGATCCAGCATTCAGAGATTTGGTGTACCCTGATATCTCTAATCCTCTGCTTTCCCAGCAGTACCCGCAGATCTATGCTTTATAGCATGTAGATCTCCGTAGATTGACTTTCCAGTTGGTTCTCCCCTGGAAGTATAGTACCGGGCGTTTGATTCCTGGACCTGTTTGAGTTAGATATGTCTATTTTGTCAGCATTCATCAAACATAAATCACGCATATTCATGCATATTCATGCATATTCATAAACATTCAGATATTCATGTTGCATTTTTGCCATATATCTCTTGTTAATTGTTTCCTTGCTATGGTGGTGCGGATCCCTAATAGATCTCCCCTAGCAGATGTCGGGTGTTAAATCTCTCCATATAGAGTCAACCCCATAAGCAGAAAGTGTCTATTGTCTGTCCTTCTGCAGTTCCCCACTGAGATATTTCCTCGTGGATGACGGTTTCTTCCGTTTCCTCCCAACATATATATTGGGATGGATTTTTCCTATTTGAGTTACACTCTCATTAGGACATTGTCGCATTACGCGAAAAACCGGCGGGAAAACAAGAACAACAGAGCCGCCACCGTGTGTTATTTATCCCAAAAGAGGGAAAGGAAACGCTCAGAGTAAACCTGGAAAAGACATGGTCTCGCGACCAAAGAGAAAGGGTAAGGGAGTCGGTTACGCAAGGGGAAGGTATTAGCACCCCTCACGTCCGTCGTACTCGACGGGATCCACGCTCTAAGAAAGAAAAGGTTGCTAAAACAAACACCACACACACACACTGGCTGAAAGAGACACAGGAAAACAAACAAGACTGAAACTGACTCGGCAGGATATCGGATCCTGGGCCTACTTAGTCTATCAGGCATAGACATCAGAGTCAAAGTAGTTCGGACTGGGGAAACGACACATGCTCGCTAGGATATCGCATCCTATGCATACGTATCTCCTCGGACGAAGGAGAATCAGAGCATTCGTAGCTCGGCTGACACGCACACAAAAACAGGCAAAGGCAAACGTGGAGCCCGAATGCCAATCACTGGACTTACATCAGCATCCAAACCAACACACGCACACTGGAACCCAGATGCCACTCGATGGACTTATACCGGCTTCCAAGCACACAACAAGAACAAACAGACAACAAATTGCTAAGGAGTCGGGAACTCGAGCCTAGCAATCGTCAAACAACACACACAAAAAGAAAAAAGGTGCCCGGAGAGACCTCGCACGGTCTCCTGCCTACATACCTCGTCTGGAACGAGGATCAGGGCGATGTAGTTCCCCTACAGAGGGGAGAAAGACTAGCCTAACCAGATAACAGAGGGAGACACAACTAGGGAGACTACGACTCGAGCCTAGATGTTATCATGCAAATCATCCCTAAGTTAAGGTTTCTAGCTAACTTGCACAGGAAGCAAGCCTATCCTAACCCTGACTTGCACAGGAAGCAAGCCAAACTAAACCTAACTTGCACAGGAAGCAAGCTAAACTAAACCTAACTTGCACAGGAAGCAAGTCAAACAAACACACAAGCACAAGTAGCACACACTATATGCAAACAATGGGCTCAATCAAGGTTAGGTTTTAGTCGAGGGGTCATATCAACCTCAACAAACAAACCTCTGTAACTGGGTTAATGGTGCTCTTAACCTTGACATTGAGAGCCAAGGTGAAGCAGATGAAAGGATATGAGGGGTGTGCCTCATTGCTCTTATCCCTGGTCAGGGAGAACATTTGAATATCAGAAGGTGTGGGAGTTCAGAAAGTAGGAACTCTCTCCACAGATTATTGACTCGATAGATCTTGGGTTAGGATCTCAATGCTACAACCATGTCATGGGAGCAAGGAGAAGACTCACAGAATAGTGGGAGATAGACTACATATCTCTTATATCCACCAATTGCCTTATTTAAAGGACTTTTCCTGCTTGGGACAAATGTAAACACACACAAGCATTGCCTCTTAAGGAGGACTTCAGACAGTTGCCTGGCCAAGTAACAGGCCAGGTCTTCCAGACTACATGGAGTAAGTAATTATACCTCAATGCAAATTGCTTATCAAGCAAAGCAAAGCAAAGTTCACAAGGAACTAAAAGCAACTAAAGTACCTGAAATCAGTCAAGCACAGTTAGTATATCAGACACAAAGTTAGAACAAACAACATAAACCAAACAGATAATACAGTCAATCAGTTGTGCAAAGCACAAGCTCAAAGCAAGTGAGCTAAACAACCTACAAAACACACAAGTTAGTCCATGATAAAACATCAAACTCAAGCAACTGGTATTAATCTCTTTGAAGCATTTGTTGCTTAACCTGAAACAACAAGCTTAAACATGAGCAACAAGACCACTAGGACAAGCCTAGGGTCAAAAAGAGATAAGAAAGTCAAAACAGCAAGTGGCAAGTGTCCAAAATCAAGTTCAAACAATCAAGAAACAAACCCCATTGGTCTCACATTCATATCAATCATTATCATCATTTTATAAGCAAAAGAAGTCAAAGCATGGCATATGGAAGCTCATAGAAGTCAACAGCAAGACTCAACTCAAAACCAATCATAAACAATTCCAAAAATCATCAAATAATTCATGCTCAAACATAATCCATAACATGATATGCATATCAAATTTCATCTCATTTGGATCAAAGGAAGTTGGTCAATGAAAATCAGAAAGGCAAGGCAAGTTCAAGCATACTCAAAGAAGTCAACCAAACATGCACCAACTTGAATAATTCATAAAACAGTTATAGCATATGAGAAATGAATGGGATCAAAACCATGGCAAAGCTTAAGATGTCCACTAATCACATGTCAAATTTCATGTTCATCCAATAAAGTATGAGAATTTCACAAATGAAATGGGAACATGTGTCACAAAAAGTCAACATAAGACCAAACAGGGGAGAAAAACCTCAATCAATTAGGAAATTCCACAAATAATTCCAAGAAAAATCACATGTAAACTAGACATCCATAGGTTCAATCTTGCAAAAATTCAAAGCAATTGGAGGTCAAGAAGCATGGTATTGAAAATCATCAAGTTAGACATCATTGGTGTGACACAAATTGTCACACCCTACTTCAAAAAATCATAACTCAACAACCAGAGATGATAAATTCCTAAACTCTACACCAAAATCACCATGAATGTGTCTAGTTTATGCACAAAAAATTTCAAGGCCATTGGACAAAGCATCACCATTTCACAAATGTTTTGGTAAAAGGTACAAAATATTGTCACATGTCACAAACCCTAATACCAATTAAAATCCACTTATCCAAAAAATCAGGGAAAAATATGATAAAATAATAGAGATCCAGATGAACACAATGCAAAAATTCCCATGGAAATTGGATTTAAAATGAGGGTGATATGATTTTTCAAAGTTTGGGCATCAAATGAAATAAATATTGAAAGGAAAATGAATTAAACATGACTTAATTAAATAAAATGGGACGGAATGGCAAACTGGTAAATATGAGCCCACTTATCCAAAACGCAGCGTACAACATACATGAACGAAATAAGCTGATTGGTCGGTTCAATGGAACAGTAACAAGGCCATGCACGCGTGAGAAAACAGAAAATCTGGAAAAGAGATTAGGGTTTATGGGAACAGTACCAAGCTTCATCTTCTCAAATTCGATTCAAAAATTATTTTTATAGAAATTGAAATTAGGTATACCAAAATGACCAGCAAGCCTCACTCTTGCATAATCCATCATCCATTTGCATTGAAACACACTAAATAACATGAATCGAGCAAAAACAACATGCAACATCAAATTTAAAAACTAGATTTCTCCTAAACTACTCAACCATTTTCAACCATTCAAAGTTCATTGTGACCAGGGCAAGAAGATCTACACATGGCATAGCATGATTTAGAGAAAAAAGGAAGTCGAATTCTTACTTGATTCTGAAGTAAATGATGAAACAGTTGTTGTTTGGATGTTTTAGCTCGAAACAGTTGCTCCAACAAGCTTCCAATGATGAATGATGAAGTTTGCTTGGCTCAAGAAAGCTTGGTTTGGCTCCAATCGAATTCTGCCATTAATGGAGCTTGGGGAAAACAGTCACGAAATGGTCTTTACAGTCAGTGTTTGATGCTTGGAATCAGTTCAAAGATGATGAGAGATGATGTAGCAAGCAAGGATAGCTCGAGTGTTTTGCAATTTTCAGAGTAAAGTTTCAAAAATGCAAGAATGAATATTTTGAGAGAGTGAGAATTCTGTGAGAATGAGAGGCTGCTAGGGTTTTCCAAATGACAGAAAATGAGCTTATGTACTTCTGTTTATGATTGCTAAGCATGGTGCTAATCACAATTTGGTTTTAAAATGAAATTTGCTAATTGGTCATTTTTGTTCAAATGGTGAGGTGCAAGGGCTGTAGCACGAAAATGGGCTTTGTAACATGACCAAAATGCAATTTCAGAACATATTTGAATGGCCAAATGGATTGGAATTGGTTAATTCAAAAAGTCAAATTTCCACTTCACTTAAAATTAATTCAAGTAAGTCAAAAAATGTCATTTTGATCTATGATGTTTTGGTGCATGAGGGTTACATTTTTGGAAAGAGGAGGTCAAATGTGACTTGTTGCAAAAAACCCCACCCAATTTGGCCAAATCGTTTGAGAGATACGGCCTTTTGAAGTTCAAAAATTTTGGAGAATGATTTGATCATAACTTGCCAACCATACATGGGAATTGAGTGTTCTTGGACTTTTTGGAAATGGGAGAACAATATCTTCAACTTTCATGTTGGGCAAAAATTAATTTGAAGCTTTTATCATGATGTAAGTTTGAGGATCAAGACTTTCCATTTTTGGCAAATTCCAATTATAGGTCAACTTTCTATTTTTGGAAATTTCTTGTCTGGCTTCAAATTCTTCCATGATGATGTTTGACATGTTATATGAGGCTTATATGGACATGAATGAGACCTCCCAGACCAATTCCCACCATCAAATCACTGATTAAATGCACAGTTGACCAACAATTGACTTTTTAGGGTTTCTGGTGAACTGAGCCATGACTGATGACTTCTGAGCAATCAAACCTTGACCAAAACACTTCAAAAGGACCCCTAGGTCATGTGAACATGTTGGACCAACCCTAGGGCCTTGGCTCAATGAAAATTGCCCTTGCTCGCTTGATTGACTGATCTCCTGACCAGTTTGACCTAACTTGTCAACTGAACTTGCACTTGGGCAAATGGACAATGCAATGTTATGCAGTGGACCATGTCATGTTAATGAACTAATGATGAAAATGTATGTACAAAATGTAGGTGCAAATTTGAGGTGCTACAGCTGCCCCTATTCAATCAGCTGGGAACCCGAATGGATGAGAGCAACGGCTGTCAGACTTTCAGGGTACACAGGGATTGAATACCAAAGAACCGTAGAAATTTGCACTCCGCTGGGAAAATAATTAACAACGCCTGTCATAATCGGCAAAGGAACAGTCTTGAAACAAGAATCCGTCTGGAACGGAAAAAGTCGGCCTGATTACCGAAATAGTAACGTCGACCAGGATACCAAAATAAATGGTAACGCAGGGATAACCATGGCCTGAACACCACACGTCCGCTGGGGATTATTATCTCTCCTTTTCATGCTTTTCTTGAACCCCGAGATTTTTCTTTTGCGCAAATGATCCCCGATCGCTGCAGTTGAACCCCAACATCTTGTTTTGCCAAAATAATGAACCCCATTCTCCAATTGGAACCCCAGTCGCCTGACGATAACTCGCGATCGCCATTGTGAACCCCATTCTCCAGAAAATGCCGCAACATCTCCCTTTCTCCATTTGAACCCCGCTCTCCAGAAAATGCCTCAACATTTCCCTTTCTCCATTTGAACCCCGTTCCCAGAAAATGCCTCAACATTTCCTTTTCTCCGTTTGAACCCCGCTCTCCAATTTCTCGTGATAATTCCGCTAGCAACGTCGGAAATAACACCAACACCACTCTGAGGGCGACATATCAGAGGGTATACCTTCACAAAAGGAAGGTAACATGTGCGTCTCTTCCCTGGAAGACACCTATAACGACCTCCATTGGCCTCAGCCAAAGTCTAAAGTGACACATGAACAAAAGATAATCCTGAGGACCTCATCCTGGATATAATCTTCAACTCCAATCTCCATTTGAACCCCAGAAAATGCCGCAACATCTCCTTTTCTCCAGTTGAACCTCGATCTTCAAAAAAATGTCTCAACATTTCCTTTTCTCCAGTTAAACCCCGTAATCGCGCTGATCGCGTAACGTCCTTTGATTCCATTTCCTTCTCCGCTTGACAGAAAAATTTCCTCCAATATCGCACTACTGGGGAACATTGCTGATCTGACGTCATGATGCTAGACTCCTCAGAGTAACATCTTCCAATCGCTGTCTCGCACGACAGAAAACTCCTCCAGTATCGCACTACTGAGGAACACCTCTGATTCAAAATCAAGATACTAAACTCCGCGGAGCAACACCTTCACTTCTGATAAAACCACCTCCCAAACGGTAACCACGGCTTCAGCCTAGCTTATGCGTGCAATATGATGCATGATTGACTTTTCTGCGTAATGCTCCATAATGCTACGCGATTTATTATGCAATATGCTATGCTTATTCTTCATGATGAATGCATAAAAAATGTCCCCCTCAAGGGACTCTCCTGGGGAGCTCGAGACACTCTGCTGAGGAACTCGTCAATACTCCGATTCCACCCTACTGGGGAATGACGCTGCTGTTGGGAAAAGGTAACCCTTGCTGGGGAAAGCCTCCTTTGCACCCAATCCACTTGGGGAATTGCTGGGGGATAGGAACCACCAACACTCAGTGGGGATACCTCGATCTTTGACTTGCGGGGGATATCAATCCCGACTCTGCTTGGAGAACCCTCACAGATACCTGACGACTTCACTGGGGAAATGCTCACAGATACTCCGCTAGGAAACAGCAACCTCCAGGCCTGGAAACTGGGGAAGCATCGATCTAAAACCTGCTGGGGATAACCATCCTGACCCTGCCAGGGGAAACGAATGCTACTCCGTTGGGGACAACCCGTGCAATCCACAGGTAGAATCAACTCAGCTGGGGATGCAGATATCAGTCTGCTACGGAAACTCGTCCAATCCACTGGTAGGATGAGCACTGCTGGAGATATATTTCATTGCAACCCGCTCCACTCGGGGATAGCAACCTTCGGGCCTGCTGCTGAGGAAACATCGTTTTAAACCTGCCTGGGATAACCATCCTGACTCGACTAGGGGACCCACAGACCTTGGATCCGCTGGGGAGTTAGTTCTCACGACTCTGTTTGGAGACTACGCTGGGGAAATGAGAAAAGTTGGTACGGAACATCCGTCGACTTGTCGAACCATAGTATCCGCCTCCTAATCTCGTATCAGCTTTCCACTTTTGAGAATTCCCAGACTCGTCTGGACCTTTTCTGCTCCATCATCTTGTATTCCCAATCGCTCCGCACTCGACGAAGATCGAACTCCTGGGACTTATACAGAAATTTCAATTTTCCGACTTTGAAGAGTCTTCTTGATTAATTTCAAAGGCCCTCGGACGTCCTTCGCCGTCTCTTCACCGTTCCTCCAACTCGCCTGTCCCTGATTGGACTCTGCGGGGAATTTCCACAGACCTTCCAGTCTTCCGACTTTGAAGAGTCTTCTTGATTATCATTCAGGGATCGTCGCACGTCTCAACGTCTCTTCGTCATCCCTTCATACATTCGTCCCTGACCGGACTCCACGGGGATTTGTCTTGTCAAAAGCTTCCACATCACAACCTGCAAGTGAGCGAAAATATCTAACAGCACCTGCAAAAGGAGATCGTCAGATAAAACCGTGCCCCAGGCGTGTCAAGATTTCAACACTTGGGTCCCTCAACCTTCCGAATAAGGTTTCAAGCTCTCAATCTTATAAACATGCATTGGAAGGGACCTGTATGTCTCAAAATGCAAGATTCTTTATAAAAAATAATTGGATGTTTTTGCAATCAAAGCGGTAATGAAAAACAAAAACAAAATTATTTGACTGAATATGCATTTTATTGATTGAAAAAAGTGTGGCTCAAATTGAGCAATACAAAGGAAGCAATTCCTGAAAAGAGGTAATTGCGCACAAAAGGAAAAATCTATCCTAATGGCAATGTGAAACCCGTGATCTCATCGAGTTCCAACTCAGTTACACCCCATATATCCTCAGACTCTCCATGCTTTCTGCCTTCTGAACAAGACGTTTCTGATTGATCCCCACCGGGTATTATCCATGATGCTTTAACCAAAGCGCAAACGATCATGCTGGACGCAGTTGTTCGTTTCAATCCCTCTTTTGCCTGGACCGCTCTTTCGGGTTTTCAGTCCACCGGGATACCCTTTTTTGCCCAAGCCGCCTTTCCAGGTTTTCGACTTGCCGGGTGTACAATTTTTCATTTTATCCCTAATTTTTGCCCGAACCTTTCTTTCTGTTTTTGGTTCGCCGGGATGCCCATTTTTGCCTGAACTGTTTTATTCTTTTCGTCCAGCGGGTCTCTTTACACGAAGTATTTTTTAACTGCGTCCGCATTCACAGGGGATGGAAAATCCTCGCCATCCCATGGTCGTTAGCAACAAGGCTCCGCCAGAGAAGACCTTCTTGACCACGAATGGACCTTCATAATTCGGTGTCCATTTGCCCCTTCGATCGTTTTGAGGAGGAAGGATCCTTTTCAGCACCATATCACCTACGTGATATACCCGAGGTCGCACCTTTTTGTCAAAAGCACGCTTCATCCTTTGCTGGTATAACTGCCCATGACAGATGGCCGCCAGCCTCTTTTCCTCAATTAGGCTCAACTCCTCGTATCGGGTTCTTACCCATTCAGCCTCTTGCAATTTCACGTCCATCAGGACTCTCAAAGAGGGAATCTGAACCTCAATAGGTAATACAGCCTCCATCCCATACACCAATGAGAAAGGAGTTGCCCCAGTAGATGTACGCACCGACGTTCGATACCCGTGCAATGCAAACGGCAACATCTCATGCCAGTCTTTATAGGTTACCACCATTTTCTGCACAATCTTCTTGATATTCTTGTTGGCTGCCTCAACCGCCCCATTCATCTTCGGACGATAAGGAGAAGAATTATGATGCTCGATCTTGAATTCCCGGCACAGTTCTGCCATCATCTTATTGTTCAAATTAGAACCATTATCAGTAATGATTCTCTCGGGAACCCCATATCTGCAAATGATGTCTCTCTTGAGAAACCTGGCCACAACCTGCTTCGTCACGTTCGTATAAGAGGCTGCTTCAACCCACTTGGTGAAGTAATCAATAGCCACTAATATGAACCGATGCCCATTCGAAGCTGTAGGCTCAATCTTTCCGATCATATCAATGCCCCACATAGCAAACGGCCATGGAGACGACATTAAGCTCAAAGGATTTGGAGGCACGTGCACCTTATCAGCATAAATCTGGCATTTATGACACTTCCGCACGAAATTAAAACATTGGGCCTCCATTGTCATCCAATAATAACCTGCCCTCAGCAGCTTCCTTACCATTGCATCCCCACTGGCATGGGTACCGAACGATCCTTCATGAACCTCTTTCATCAATTGGCTTGCTTCTTTATCATCAACACATCTTAGCAAGACCCAATCAAAGTTCCTCTTATACAAAACCCCATCCTTATTCAGGTAGAACACCATGGCCAACCTCCGCAGAGTCTTTCGGTCCTTTTTAGATGCTCCCTCGGGATACTCTTGAGTCTCCAGATAGCGCTTGATATCGTAATACCACGGCTTCTCATCATCAGGTGCTGTATCAACAACAAACACATAAGCCGGCCTATCCAAACGTCCAACCTCAACACTGGGGAACTGATTCCACCACTGCACCTTAATCAAGGCGGCTAGAGTAGCCAAAGCATCTGCCAAAGGATTCTCCTCTCTAGGCACATGATGCATCTTCACCTTGGTGAAAAACGTCAACAATCTCCTCGTATAATCTCGGTACGGCACTAAATGAGATTGATGCGTATACCACTTCCCGTTAACCTGATTTATCACCAGAGCTGAATCTCCATATATGACAAGGTTCTTGATCCTCAAATCAATCGCCTCCTCAATTCCCAATATACAAGCTTCATATTCAGCCACGTTGTTGGTGCACTCAAATGTTAGCCGGGCAGCAAAAGGAATGTGGGATCCTTTCGGCGTAACCAAAACAACACCAACACCGCTTCCATTCACGTTAACGGCCCCATCAAACATCAAAATCCATTCGGATTCAGGGTCAGGCCCCTCCTCCGGGATTGGTTCCTCGCAATCTTTCGATTTGAGAAACATGATGTCCTCATCAGGGAATTCAAACTTCATCGGTTGATAATCATCAATGGGTTGCTGAGCGAGGTAATCAGACAGTACACTCCCCTTGATAGCCTTCTGAGAGGTATACTGTATATCATATTCAGTCAAAATCATTTGCCATCTCGCAACCCGTCCGGTCAATGCTGGCTTTTCGAAAATGTACTTGATTGGATCCATCTTGGAAATCAATAAAGTGGTATGAACCAGCATGTACTGCCTCAGTCGGCGAGCAGCCCAGACCAAAGCACAACAAGTTTTCTCGAGCAGTGAATATCTTGTTTCACAGTCGGTAAACTTTTTGCTAAGGTAGTATATGGCATGCTCTTTTCGACCAGACTCGTCATGCTGCCCCAATAC
Organism: Lathyrus oleraceus; assembly: GCF_024323335.1. NCBI lineage: Eukaryota > Viridiplantae > Streptophyta > Magnoliopsida > Fabales > Fabaceae > Lathyrus > Lathyrus oleraceus. The sequence goes on from NC_066580.1 coordinate 463,413,911, forward strand.
ACACCCCATAGACCCCTCAAGGACCGTCAAGTACAGAATTAACGGTCTTCCCTCCACAGGAGGCATCAGAATCGGAGGCTCCTGCAAATATTCTTTTATCTTTTCAAATGCCGCTTGGCAATCATCATTCCACCTGACCGTTTGTTCTTTTTTCAACAACTTGAATATCGGTTCGCACGTGGCTGTTAGATGAGATATGAACCGTGAAATGTAGTTCAATCTACCTAAGAAACCACGAACCTCCTTCTCCGTTCTCGGTTCAGGCATTTCTCTTATTGCTTTTACTTTTGCAGGATCAACCTCGATTCCTTTCTCACTTACAATAAACCCCAGCAATTTACCGGACCGCACTCCGAACGTGCACTTGTTCGGATTCAACCTCAGTCTAAACTGTCTCAGCCGGTCGAACAACTTGGCCAAATCTACCAAATGCCCCTCTTCTGTCTGGGACTTTGTTATCATGTCGTCAACATAGCATTCGATTTCATGATGAATCATATCATGAAACAAAGTCACCATGGCCCTCTGATAAGTAGCACCGGCGTTCTTGAGACCGAATGGCATCACCTTGTAACAAAAGGTACTCCACGGTGTGATGAACGTTGTTTTCTCCATATCATCTGGCGACATTTTAATTTGATTATAGCCAGAAAAGCCATCCATGAAGGAAAACACCGAGAATTGAGCTGTATTATCTACCAACACATCGATGTGCGGTAGCGGAAAATCATCTTTCGGACTAGCTCTGTTCAGATCTCGGTAGTCCACACACATTCTCACCTTCCCATCCTTCTTCGGAACTGGCACGATATTTGCAACCCACGGCGGATAATTAGTGACAGCAAGGAAACCAGCATCCCACTGCTTCTGCACTTCTTCTTTGATTTTCATCGCCATGTCAGGTCGAGTTCTGCGCAATTTCTGCTTCACTGGAGGACAATCTGCTCTCAACGGTAGCTTGTGCACAACAATATCGGTATCCAACCCTGGCATATCTTGATAAGACCAGGCAAAGACGTCGACATACTCTTTCAACAGTGCTACCATTATGCTCTTGAGACTTTCCTCCAAAGCAGCCCCGATTTTCACTTCTTTTTTGACCTCGTCGGTACCCATGTTCACAACCTCAATCTGCTCTTCATGCGGCTGAATCACCTTCTCCTCTTGTTTCAACAACCTGGCTAATTCCCCTGGCAGTTCACAATCTTCTTCGCCTTCTTCTTCAGCATGATAGATTGGATTGTCGAAGTCATACGAGGGTGTAACAGGATTGTTATCAATGAGATCCGGAGAAGAATCACATCTGCATGAATGTTGATTCATGCATTGCTTTAGAACCGGTGTGTGACAAATTGAAAAAGAAAAATGAAAACATTGCCATTTTTATTTTATTTTTATTTTTAAACTGCAAAAATAAATGAAAAACAGGGAACACCGCTTTTAATTGAAAAACATCCTTTTATTAATGATGCGAACTTGCAAATTTAAACATGAGGTGGCCCTTACAATGGACCATTACGTGTCGGGCAACGCGTATGGCTTTCATGCACATAAAATCAAAACAAGAAAAATATTACTCTTCCAGCAGAGTGACCCGGATGATCTTTTCAGCCTTCCAGTTTTGGATTCCCATCCCTGGTGCGCACGGCTTTATCCACCGGTCAATGTCGCAGTCGCTATCAGCTTCCTCACTCATCATGCAGATGTGATCCGGATCCAGCATTCCGGCGCTTGTGAATGTTACTGACGTACGGCGTCCTCTGCCTTGTCCTTAGCCTCGGCCCGGCTGGTACCCCACTCCAAAGCGATCTTTCTTTGCAGGGACCTCCATCATTCTGCCCCAACCAGGAGCCTCTCCATTCTTTACCACCTCGGCGGCCTGTTTGTACGAAGCAATGGACGGTTTCTCCTCCTCTTTGGCAAACAGAGCATTCTTCACCTTAACGGTTTCGAAAGCTTGACTTGGCGTCTCCCAGATTTCGCCATCCATCTCCACATATTTGAATGAGGACAGGTGGCTGACAAAGATATCCTCCTCTCCGCAGACAGTGACGACCTGTCCCTCCCAGATGTATTTCAACTTTTGGTGTAAAGTCGAGGTCACTGCGCCAGCAGCATGGATCCATGGTCGACCCAACAGGCAACTATATGCCGGCTGGATATCCATGACGTAAAAAGTCGACTTGAACACCTCTGGGCCTATCTTCACAGGAAGCTCAACCTCTCCAAACACGGCCCGCTTCGACCCATCGAATGCCCGTACTAATAAATCAGTCGGAGTCAGAATCAGCCCATCACAATTCAACTTTGCCAGAGCCTTCTTCGGCAACACATTCAAAGAGGAGCCGGTATCAACCAGCACATGCGAAAGCACGACTCCTTTACATTCCATCGCTATGTGTAACGCCCGATTGTGATTTCTCCCATCCATAGTCAAGTCCATGTCTGTAAAACCCAACCCATGGCTGGCATGCATGTTAGACACGACCGTCTCCAACTGGTTAATGGTAATCTCTTGAGGAACATAGGCTTTCCTCAAAATCTTCAACAAAGCCTCCCTGTGACCCTCAGAGCTTAACAGCAAGGACAAAATGGATATTTTGGAAGGAGTCTGCTGCAGATGGTCAACCAATTTGTACTCAGACTTCTTGATGATTCTCAAGAATTCCTCTGCATCATCATCAAGTTTTTCTTCCGACCCAAGCGGCGCCGGTGTCACCACTGGAGTACTATCACTCACCACTGCTTTCCCTTTTGCCCTGGCTAAAGCCTCGGCCTTTTCTTTTTTCTCTTTTTCTCCTTCTTCTCTCCTTAAGGCATCCGGAGCAAACAGTCTGCCACTGCGAGTGAAACCGCTAGGACCGGCATTATCCACCTTCGAAACGGTGGTTTCATCCGCAGTCTGATCCTCTACCCTCTCACCATTGCAGTATACCTCTCCACCATAATGCCATGGTACGGCATCCTCTTTGTCATACGGAATGGGTCCAGGTACCGTGATGGTAACTGGAGCCGCCTCCGCCAGGGTAGACAAATCTACCGGGTCAAAATAAATTGTTATGGTGGAGACCTCTTCTTTTCCCATATCAACCTTCTCAATCAAAATACTCCCATCGTCCATCAAACTCTGGACAGTCTTCCTTAAGAGTTCACACCCATCAGGGGCACCAACGCACTCAGCACATTGCTCATCACAGCCTGGATAAACCCCATTCTTTAACAACTGCCTCTTGACCTCAGCCAGAGGAGCCTTCAACTGATTAACACTTGACAACCCAACTCTGCCCTCCTCAGAGATAGCATTCACCCCCCTTTGACCATGCGCGGGCATGGGATTAGCATTCACGTTGGGAGATGGTGCAAAGTTGATAGCTTTCGAATCCACCAAGTCTTGAACTGTGTGCTTAAAAGCTTTACAGTTCTCTATATTATGCCCAGGAGCACCCGAATGGAATTCACACTTTGCATTTTCATCATAGTTGGCTGGCCTTTGATCAGGTCTCAAAGGTGCCAGAGTCCTTAGCTGTACCAGCCCCAAGTCCATCAACTTTTTAAACAGAAAAGAATAAGTCACAGGCGGCCTGTCAAACTGCCTATCAACTGCTCTCCCGCACACCTGATAACCAGCCCTCTGAGGCCTCTGCTGAAATGGTTGTCTTTGCTGTTGAGGTTGTTGTTGTTGTTGTTGCTGTGCAGGCTGATGCTCAGTAGGAATGGTTACCGCAGCAGTATGCTGGAAGTAACGATCCCTACTGGGTCCTCTTTGTGCGTATACTGCACTGGTATCACCCTCCTTCTTCCTCTGTCCATTCCCAAAGGGCTTCTTTGACCCAGACGACGAAGCTACACCCTGAATCTTCCCGAGCTTCAACCAGCTCTCAATTCTCTCCCCAGCCACAACTATATCTGAAAAGTTGGTCACCGGACAACCAACCATCCTCTCAGCATACGCCCCCTGCAAAGTCCCCATAAAGAGATCAGACATCTCTCTGTCAACTAGTGGAGGTTGCACTCTGGCAGCCAACTCCCTCCACCTCTGAGCGTATTCTTTAAACCCTTCGTTATTCTTTTGAGACATACCCTGCAGCTGGGTACGACTCGGGGCCATATCAGCATTGAACTGATACTGTTTAAAGAATGTGTCCCCCAGATCTTGCCAATTCTTGATATCTGAGGACTTGAGCTTGGTGTACCACTCCAGTGAGCCTCCGGACAGACTGTCCTGGAAGAAGTACATCCACAGCTTTTGGTCCATGGTGTAAGCTGAGATCTTGCGGACAAAAGCCTGCAGATGAGTCTCGGGGCAGGAACTCCCATTATAGCGATCAAACGCGGGCGCTTTAAACTTTTGCGGGATCACAATCCCCTCCACTAGCCCCATGTTTGACATGTTTACCACCCCAGGAGTGGCATAGCTCTCCAGAGCTCTGATCTTTTCAGCCAGCAGTTGAATCTCTTTGTTCTGCGGTGGAGCACTGTACTGACCAAAAGGTTCATTATGCATCGAGAACTGGTCTGCTTCCCTGTCTTCCTCTCTGTCATCCTCAACCCCGAAGAATGGAGGAAACAGACTATCCTTCAAATTCTGCCCCGGTTGACCACCAGCAGCACCGAAACCCTCAGCGGTGTTATTCGCCATACCCACCGTTGCTCTCTTTCCACCATCTCTAGAACCACCCAGCCCCTGGTTGGAGACACCATCCAAGTTTACACCACTGTTTGCTGCTGAAGCCCGCTCGAGCTTCTCGACTTTATCCGCTAGAGCCTTCTGACCAACTGCAAAGCCTTGCATAATGTTGACCAGCTCATTCATCTTATCCTTCAGCTCGAGGATGTCAGTATTTGAAAGATCCATCAGTCGAGGAGTGTTGCGCCTCGTGAAGTATCTGTGAGGTCGGGTTGAGTGCAAAGGTACAACTCTGCGTGCTCGAGCAATGGTTCCTGAAACAATCAAGCACGTTAGCAACAGATACCTGCAAAACAGCGAACAGGTTAATATGCATGAATGCAACGTCTGTCCATATGAGGAAGATTCTGTCCTTTGATTCTGGTTTCATCGAGACAGATAATATTTCACCAATAACATTTTGACATTCAGATGTCTCTCAACCAGATTCTCAATCAATAATACTCCTCATATGGCTAGACGTAGGTTTGATGCAGATGAATGCAAAGTGGGAATGATGCAGATGTATGAATGCGATGCATTGCCATCCCCCAAGTCCTCTGATCATCTGTTGCTCTGAGTCACAACCCTGGTCGCTGAACCGATCACAACCATCTGAGGGAATATGTAACCACAAATCCAACTCAAGGGAGTTCCGAAATAGGAACTGACAGATACATCATCATCATCAGACAATCTCTGAGCAGATAACCATAGGATCTCTGAATCGGCCCGGGGAATCCTGAAATAAACGGATCCCCACTGATAAATAACTCGGACAGCACTCCGGCGTCTCGGCGATAAATGACCATAAATCCGACTCATAAATAGGACTCTGATCCACGGAACCAAAAGTCACCAACAAAGTCACCATCTGAACATGCATCTGTAAGAACCACCCTCCCCTCACACGTAGATTCTAATCAGGTCACCCTAAGGCGGATAATAGTCTCGACAATCGGGCAAAGATACTCAATGGGTTTGCCCTTTCGGGTGTGCCATTGTAGCTCTCCTGAGATCGTCTAAACCAAAAATCCGGGAAATGATCGGTCACCAGAGTCAACAACTCAAATGAAGTAACTCAAACAAAGTGGAGTACCCCACAGAGGAGAGCACTATCAAATGAACCTTGTCCGGCTTGTGGTACATCACGTTGCCAGGCACATATTGACCTAACATGAAGGAGGCAACATGAGACCACACTAATCCTAGGTGTATACTCGGGCCTGGGTTTTAGCCCCACTCAGAACACCCACCCCAAAACAGAGGAACCACCTGCACAGAGGATGGCAACATGGTAGTATGATGCATGCAAATATTTATGCAAATATATACACAGTCAGAATAATAAATGCAATAAATAAAGCAACACAAGCAACCTAAACTATCCTAAAACGCTAGGAGAGACTCGCTTAGGGAAGATGGACCAGCACAGGTCAACATCTATGAAGTCCCCAGTGGAGTCGCCAGCTGTCGCATTACGCGAAAAACCGGCGGGAAAACAAGAACAACAGAGCCACCACCGTGCGTTATTTATCCCAAAAGAGGGAAAGGAAACGCTCAGAGTAAACCTGGAAAAGACATGGTCTCGCGACCAAAGAGAAAGGGTAAGGGAGTCGGTTACGCAAGGGGAAGGTATTAGCACCCCTCACGTCCGTCGTACTCGACGGGATCCACGCTCTAAGAAAGAAAAGGTTGCTAAAACAAACACCACACACACACACTGGCTGAAAGAGACACAGGAAAACAAACAAGACTGAAACTGACTCGGCAGGATATCGGATCCTGGGCCTACTTAGTCTATCAGGCATAGACATCAGAGTCAAAGTAGTTCGGACTGGGGAAACGACACATGCTCGCTAGGATATCGCATCCTATGCATACGTATCTCCTCGGACGAAGGAGAATCAGAGCATTCGTAGCTCGGCTGACACGCACACAAAAACAGGCAAAGGCAAACGTGGAGCCCGAATGCCAATCACTGGACTTACATCAGCATCCAAACCAACACACGCACACTGGAACCCAGATGCCACTCGATGGACTTATACCGGCTTCCAAGCACACAACAAGAACAAACAGACAACAAATTGCTAAGGAGTCGGGAACTCGAGCCTAGCAAACGTCAAACAACACACACAAAAAGAAAAAAGGTGCCCGGAGAGACCTCGCACGGTCTCCTGCCTACATACCTCGTCTGGAACGAGGATCAGGGCGATGTAGTTCCCCTACAGAGGGGAGAAAGACTAGCCTAACCAGATAACAGAGGGAGACACAACTAGGGAGACTACGACTCGAGCCTAGATGTTATCATGCAAATCATCCCTAAGTTAAGGTTTCTAGCTAACTTGCACAGGAAGCAAGCCTATCCTAACCCTGACTTGCACAGGAAGCAAGCCAAACTAAACCTAACTTGCACAGGAAGCAAGCTAAACTAAACCTAACTTGCACAGGAAGCAAGTCAAACAAACACACAAGCACAAGTAGCACACACTATATGCAAACAATGGGCTCAATCAAGGTTAGGTTTTAGTCGAGGGGTCATATCAACCTCAACAAACAAACCTCTGTAACTGGGTTAATGGTGCTCTTAACCTTGACATTGAGAGCCAAGGTGAAGCAGATGAAAGGATATGAGGGGTGTGCCTCATTGCTCTTATCCCTGGTCAGGGAGAACATTTGAATATCAGAAGGTGTGGGAGTTCAGAAAGTAGGAACTCTCTCCACAGATTATTGACTCGATAGATCTTGGGTTAGGATCTCAATGCTACAACCATGTCATGGGAGCAAGGAGAAGCCTCACAGAATAGTGGGAGATAGACTACATATCTCTTATATCCACCAATTGCCTTATTTAAAGGACTTTTCCTACTTGGGACAAATGTAAACACACACAAGCATTGCCTCTTAAGGAGGACTTCAGACAGTTGCCTGGCCAAGTAACAGGCCAGGTCTTCCAGACTACATGGAGTAAGGAATTATACCTCAATGCAAATTGCTTATCAAGCAAAGCAAAGCAAAGTTCACAAGGAACTAAAAGCAACTAAAGTACCTGAAATCAGTCAAGCACAGTTAGTACATCAGACAGAAAGTTAGAACAAACAACATAAACCAAACAGATAATACAGTCAATCAGTTGTGCAAAGCACAAGCTCAAAGCAAGTGAGCTAAACAACCTACAAAACACACAAGTTAGTCCATGATAAAACATCAAACTCAAGCAACTGGTATTAATCTCTTTGAAGCATTTGTTGCTTAACCTGAAACAACAAGCTTAAACATGAGCAACAAGACCACTAGGACAAGCCTAGGGTCAAAAAGAGATAAGAAAGTCAAAACAGCAAGTGGCAAGTGTCCAAAATCAAGTTCAAACAATCAAGAAACAAACCCCATTGGTCTCACATTCATATCAATCATTATCATCATTTTATAAGCAAAAGAAGTCAAAGCATGGCATATGGAAGCTCATAGAAGTCAACAGCAAGACTCAACTCAAAACCAATCATAAACAATTCCAAAAATCATCAAATAATTCATGCTCAAACATAATCCATAACATGATATGCATATCAAATTTCATCTCATTTGGATCAAAGGAAGTTGGTCAATGAAAATCAGAAAGGCAAGGCAAGTTCAAGCATACTCAAAGAAGTCAACCAAACATGCACCAACTTGAATAATTCATAAAACAGTGATAGCATATGAGAAATGAATGGGATCAAAACCATGGCAAAGCTTACGATGTCCACTAATCACATGTCAAATTTCATGTTCATCCAATAAAGTATGAGAATTTCACAAATGAAATGGGAACATGTGTCACAAAAAGTAAACATAAGACCAAACAGGGGAGAAAAACCTCAATCAATTAGGAAATGCCACAAATAATTCCAAGAAAAATCACATGTAAACTAGACATCCATAGGTTCAATCTTGCAAAAATTCAAAGCAATTGGAGGTCAAGAAGCATGGTATTGAAAATCATCAAGTTAGACATCATTGGTGTGACACAAATTGTCACACCCTACTTCAAAAAATCATAACTCAACAACCAGAGATGATAAATTCCTAAACTCTACACCAAAATCACCATAAATGTGTCTAGTTTATGAACAAAAAATTTCAAGGCCATTGGACAAAGCATCACCATTTCACAAATGTTTTGGTAAAAGGTACAAAATATTGTCACATGTCACAAACCCTAATACCAATTAAAATCCACTTATCCAAAAAATCAGGGAAAAATATGATAAAATAATAGAGATCCAGATGAACACAATGCAAAAATTCCCATGGAAATTGGATTTAAAATGAGGGTGATATGATTTTTCAAAATTTGGGCATCAAATGAAATAAATATTGAAAGGAAAATGAATTAAACATGACTTAATTAAATAAAATGGGACGGAATGGCAAACTGGTAAATATGAGCCCACTTATCCAAAACGCAGCGTACAACATACATGAACGAAATAAGCTGATTGGTCGGTTCAATGGAACAGTAACAAGGCCATGCACGCGTGAGAAAACAGAAAATCATGAAAAGAGATTAGGGTTTATGGGAACAGTACCAAGCTTCATCTTCTCAAATTCGATTCAAAAATTATTTTTCCAGAAATTGAAATTAGGTATACCAAAATGACCAGCAAGCCTCACTCATGCATAATCCATCATCCATTTGCATTGAAACACACTAAATAACATGAATCGAGCAAAAACAACATGCAACATCAAATTTAAAAACTAGATTTCTCCTAAACTACTCAACCATTTTCAACCATTCAAAGTTCATTGTGACCAGGGCAAGAAGATCTACACATGGCATAGCATGATTTAGAGAAAAAAGGAAGTCGAATTCTTACTTGATTCTGAAGCAAATGATGAAACAGTTGTTGTTTGGATGTTTTAGCTCGAAACAGTTGCTCCAACAAGCTTCCAATGATGAATGATGAAGTTTGCTTGGCTCAAGAAAGCTTGGTTTGGCTCCAATCGAATTCTGCCATTAATGGAGCTTGGAGAAAACAGTCACGAAATGGTCTTTACAGTCAGTGTTTGATGCTTGGAATCAGTTCAAAGATGATGAGAGATGATGTAGCAAGCAAGGATAGCTCGAGTGTTTTGCAATTTTCAGAGTAAAGTTTCAAAAATGCAAGAATGAATATTTTGAGAGAGTGAGAATTCTGTGAGAATGAGAGGCTGCTAGGGTTTTCCAAATGACAGAAAATGAGCTTATGTACTTCTGTTTATGATTGCTAAGCATGGTGCTAATCACAATTTGGTTTTAAAATGAAATTTGCTAATTGGTCATTTTTGTTCAAATGGTGAGGTGCAAGGGCTGTAGCACGAAAATGGGCTTTGTAACATGACCAAAATGCAATTTCAGAACATATTTGAATGGCCAAATGGATTGGAATTGGTTAATTCAAAAAGTCAAATTTCCACTTCACTTAAAATTAATTCAAGTAAGTCAAAAAATTCCATTTTGATCTATGATGTTTTGGTGCATGAGGGTTACATTTTTGGAAAGAGGGGGTCAAATGTGACTTGTTGCAAAAAACCCCACCCAATTTGGCCAAATCGTTTGAGAGATACGGTCTTTTGAAGTTCAAAAATTTTGGAGAATGATTTGATCATAACTTGCCAACCATACATGGGAATTGAGTGTTCTTGGACTTTTTGGAAATGGGAGAACAAGATCTTCAACTTTCATGTTGGGCAAAAATTAATTTGAAGCTTTTATCATGATGTAAGTTTGAGGATCAAGACTTTCCATTTTTGGCAAATTCCAATTATAGGTCAACTTTCTATTTTTGGAAATTTCTTGTCTGGCTTCAAATTCTTCCATGATGATGTTTGACATGTTATATGAGGCTTATATGGACATGAATGAGACCTCCCAGACCAATTCCCACCATCAAATCACTGATTAAATGCACAGTTGACCAACAATTGACTTTTTAGGGTTTCTGGTGAACTGAGCCATGACTGATGACTTCTGAGCAATCAAACCTTGACCAAAACACTTCAAAAGGACCCCTAGGTCATGTGAACATGTTGGACCAACCCTAGGGCCTTGGCTCAATGAAAATTGCCCTTGCTCGCTTGATTGACTGATCTCCTGACCAGTTTGACCTAACTTGTCAACTGAACTTGCACTTGGGCAAATGGACAATGCAATGTTATGCAGTGGACCATGTTATGTTAATGAACTAATGATGAAAATGTATGTACAAAATGTAGGTGCAAATTTGAGGTGCTACAGACATGTCTTGATTCAGTCTGTCTTTTCGGATTATTCCCGAATTGGCTATTTGTCAATTGACTTGTGCTTCCCAGTGGGTTGTTCCCCAACGGAGTTTTTCGGGCCTCTACCCTTATACCGGTAGTTGTAAGTCCTATTTTCTTTGCCTTTTCAGCGGAATTGGTGGTTATATACCTTTTATTCCTCGGCAAGAATTGTTGGTTTTCTACCTAGTAGGGGGTAGTCGTAAATCCTGTTTCTTACTCTCCAACAGAGTTTATGATTTGTTATAAACCTTATTTTTGGTTTCCCGTGCGGATTTGTGATTTGTTCTATCCCCACGCAGAGTTGTTGGTTTTCTACCCCTTATTCGGTAGATGTAAACCCTAATTTGTGGTTGTTCCCACCAGAGTATAGTTATTACCCCGTATTCGGTAGTTGTAAGTCCTATCTCTTTTCCCCTTACAGAGTAACCTTTGTGGTTCGTCCTGATTGTAAGTGGATTCCTGTTGTTGTGGTTTTATCCCTAACAGAGTTGGTGTCTCCCTGTGGTGATTTCTATCCCCAGTTGAGTTTGTGGTCTTCTACCCCGTATTCAGTACTTGTAAATCCCAAGTGTTGATGTTTCTCCCCAGCGGAGTTTGTGCCTTGTGGTACAGTTGGATAATTGCCGGATGCTTGCAATTTATCCCCAGCGGGTCCCTTCACCGTTTGTCAGTGATTGCGTTCCCCGGATAGTTGATTGTCATCAATATATCCCCAGCTTGTCGTTGTGGATAATTGCTGTTTATGCAATTCATCCCCGGATCATTGATTCTCACCAGTGAATCCTCAGCAGATCGCCTTTCATTTACCCTCTTGTTGGTAATGTCTGTTGCTTCTTTTGATTGGTCATCATTATATACCTAGTTTGGTATCCCGATGTCTTTCTTTTCGGTTGATTTATCCTTTATTAACCCAGTAACCGGTTGTGGATAATCTTCCATGCGAGTATGTTATTCACGGTCTGCCGGTAATGAATAATATATCTCATGCACTCTTCAGTCGAAGCCTTTTGTGTTTCCCTGGTCGAGTAAGTTTCGTTACTTCCCTTTGCGGAGTCGAATATTCTTTGTTGTTGGATAATTGCCGGATGCTTGCAATTTATCCCTTTGAGTTATCTTTCGTTTACCCGGATGCTTGGTATCGATTGTCTCTCCTTTTGGTTAGTCACCTATTATATACTTCGGTATCTCTGGTGTCTTTTCCTTTCGAGTATATTATTCACGGTCTGCCGGTAATGAATAATATATCTCATGCGCTCTTTAGTTGGAATCCTTTGTTGATTTTCCCCAACTGAGCAAGATTCGTATTCTTTGTAGAATCGAATATCCATCCTTTAACCAGTTTGTGTTTTGGATGATGAGTGTTTTGGCATATATACCAATTCACGTTTTCGGTAGATCACCTATTATATGCTTTGGTATCTCTGGTGTTTCTTACCATGCGAGTTTATTATCTACGTTCTGACGGTAATAGATAATATATCTCATGCGAGTTTTCTTATCCACGGTTTGCCGGTAATGGATATTATATCTCATGCACTCTTTGGGTTTGTGTCCCCATTTTGAGTAAGATTCGTTTTCCCGTTGTGGATTCGAATGTCCATCCTGTAAGTCGATTTGCTTTTTCAAGCCCTCTTTTCGGATGATGAGTGTTTTGGCATATATACCAATTCACGCTTTGGTCGGTCACCTATTATATACCTCGGTATCCCAGGTGTTCTTTCCTTTCTGCTCCCTATTATGACCTCGGTCCCCTGTGGAGTCAGATTTTCCTGAGTTTATGTACCTTTTCCAGGTCTTTCTCAGATGTTCGGTTGATTGATATCTCTCACCCTTATACCGGTCTTAGATATTCATTCTTCCTGAGTTTGTTGCTCTTATACCGGTAACATCTCAATTCTTTGGTGCTTCCTCAGTGAAGTTTCCTATTGCTTTTCCCAGAGTCAGCTTGTGTCTCTCCAATGGATGTTCTTCCTTTGGAATTTTCTTTTCCCCCAGTGTGAGTCCTTCACTCCCCAGTGAGGTCTCCAGTCTGATTTCTGTTGCTACCCTAATCAGAGTCGTGTCTTGTTCACGCTGTGTCAGTTTTGTTTTTCCCCAACTTGAAGTCGTGCCCTGCTCACGCATTCTTTTTCTTTTACTATCCCCAACAAGAATCTTGTTAGAGTCTCTGTTCCTGGTGAGTGTATTACTCCGATGGATCGTCTTTTCTTCTGTGTGAATCATATTCCCCACAGAGTTTGTGTCTTTTGCATACATACATTTGCATCATGAGGTCTCTTAGGGACCAAAATTTGTCTCATTACTGTTATTTAAGCCCATTCTACCGCGTCGAGATGAAGATTTCTAAACTTCACTTCTCCGGCTAGAATGACCTTAAATAGGGGCATCTGTAAGACCCCAATTTTGTCCCTAAGATCCCTCATGGCATCATATCATACCATATCATTGCCTCAAGGATCTTTGTGCACCTTTGCTTGCCTCCTAGTGGGTAGGTTATCTTGTGAGTGTGGTTCTTGATCACCAAGCATGTATTGCATTTGTATATCATTGCTTTTCATCTGTCTATCAACCAAAGGTACAAAAATATTGTCATCTAACCATGTTACTTGCAGATGAAGCAAGCTAGGTCAAAACAGTCAAATCAACCATTGAACAGAGGATGGTGGCCATTCTTGAAGAATTTGGGCACCATGATCATTCATCAAGAGTTCATATGAGTGTGACATCATTTTGAATCAAGATCTCAAGTGGTAGGGGCTTGGAATTCATCAGAACATGGTTCAGTCAACCAAAACCCTAGCAAAGTCAACTGAAGTCAACTGTGGTCAACTGTGCATTTAATCAGTGATTTGATGGTGGGAATTGGTTTGATAGGTCTCATTCATGTCCATATAAGCATCATACAACATGTCAAACATCCACAGTGAAGAATTTGAAGTCAAACAAGAAATTTCCAAAAATAGAAAGTTGACCTGTAATTGGAATTTGCCAAAAATGGAAAGTTCTTCTCCTCCAAATTACATCATCATACAAGCTTCAAATGAATTTTTGTCCAACATGAAAGTTGAAGATCTTGTTCTCCCATTTCCAAAAAGTCCAAGAACACTCATTTCTCATGTGTGGTTGGCAAGTTATGATCAAATCATTCTCAAAAATTTTTGAACTTCAAAGTGGCATATCATCCAAACCATTTGGCCAAATTGAGTGAGGTTTTTTGTTACAAGTCATATTTGATGTGCTCTATCCAAATCCTTCATCATAATTCATCAAAAATCAACCAATCAAAATGGCCTTTTTCAAGTGGCTTGAATTTAAAATGAGGTAGGTGAAAAAGTGACTTTTCAAATTAACCATTTCCAACATATTTTACCAATTAAAAATGTTCAGAAATCATGTTTTGGATGTGCTTAAAGCCCAATTTTCGCACTGTAGCACATGCACCTTGCCATTTGAGTGAAATTCACAAATTAACCGTAACACTTCATTTAAGTTAATTCCAATTACCACTTCCCTAACCAAACTTAAGCAATGTTAAACAGAGTATATATTTCACATTTTCTGATAGAAAACCCTAGCCACACTCTGCAAAACAGATCAAAAAATTCATTTGCTCTCAAAACACTCATTTTCTTCATTTGAACTTTTTGCTGAAATCTTCAAAGAGCTCGAGCTTGGGTTGATTGTTTCATCATATGCCATCCTTTTGGAAGCTTTAACAAGTATCATATCACAACTGTAAGCAAGGAATCCGTTACTGTTCCATTGAACCATTTCCATGGCAGCTCGAATTTGGAGCTAGAATCAAGACAACTGAACTTTCAAAACTCATTCATTCATCATCTGGAGCATTAAGAAGCATCTGTTTCGTGCATACACAGTCAAACAACCTCTATTTCATCACTGTGCTTCAAGCTAGGTAAAATCTCGAATCACACCATTCTCAAAATCATGCTATGCTTTAGAAAGGTCTTTCCATGCTGATTACATTGAGCTTTAAATCGTGGCAAATGGTTGAGTATTTTGAGAGTTATGTTGTCATGAAGTTTCATATGTGAATATTGTTTTTGCTTAGTTTTCTTTTGTTAGCATGAGTTAGCGAAAATTAAGGTTAGATTATTGATGAGCATGTTGAGATGTTTTGAATGGTATGCTTGTATTCCAAATCTGGGACAAAAGTTCATCCCGATTGATGAACACGATGAACAGTGATGCAAACCCTAGCTGCTGTTTCCAGAATTCGCATTTGGCCATTTGAGTTTGTGTTTTGCATGAAGACTCACTATTCCATTGCCATGAGCCAATGGGCGCTTGACACCTCCTTAAGTGAAACGCAGAGTTTCACTTAAATCATTTCATTTTGTAATTTTTATTTCATTTTGTATGGCTAACTTCAAAAAATCATAAGTCACTCAATTTTAATCCAAATTTAATGGGATTTTTTGTGGAATGCTCCTCTTGACCTCTAGTTTTTTATGATGTTTTTTTCCAGATTTTTGGCATGTGTGGATTTTAAAATGTGCTAGGGTTTGTTCATGTGTGTCCATTTTATGTATGCCTTGCCAAATTGTTTGTGAAATGATGATACTTAATCCAATGCCTCTGAAATGTTTTGTGCTTAAACTAGACATGTTCATGGTGATTTTGGTGTAGAGTTTGTGAATTTATCATTGCTGGTTGATGAGATATGATTTTTTGAATAGGGGTGTGACAATTTGTGTCACACCATTCATGTCCAACTTCATGATTTTTATTACCATGCTTATTGAACTCAATTTGGTCTGGAATTTTGCATGAACCTACTTGTGGATGTTGAGAATACATGTTGAATTTTTCTGGAATTATTGATGGCATTTCCTATTTGTTTGTAATTTTCTCCTCTGTTTTGTCATCTGTTGACTTTTTGTGATACATGTTTGTATTTGATTTGTGAAATTCTAATGCTTAATTGGATGGACTTGAAATTTGACATGTGAATTGTAGACATCTTAAAGTTTGTCATGGTTTTGGTCCCATTCATTTATCATGTGTTGTCACTGTTTTATGATTTATTGAAGTTGGTGCATGTTTTGATGCTTTGTTTGAGTCTACTTGAACTTGCTTTGACTTTCTAATTTTCATTGACCTACTTCCCTTGATCCAAATGAGCTGAAATTTGGTATGCTTATCATGTTATGGATGATGTCTGATCATGAATTATTTGAGGATTTATTGAAATGTTTGTGATTGGATTTGAGTTGGATCATTCTGTTGACTTCTTTGAGGTTCTATATGACATGTTTTGAACTAATTTGTTTGTGAAATGATAATGATGAATGATATGAACATGAAACCACTTGGGTTTGTTTCTTAATTGTTTGAACTTGATTTTGGATAGCTTTCACTTGATGTTTTGGATTTTTTTTATCCCCTTTTGACCCTAGGCTTGTCCTAGTGGTCTTGTTGCTCATGTTTGAGTTTGGTTTTTCAGGTTAAGAAGCAAATGCTTCAAGGAGCTTTATGCAAGTTGATTAAGTTTGATTGATTATCATGAATTAACTTGTTTGTTTTTTAGGATGCTTGGCTCATATGCTTTGAGCTTTGTGCATTGCACATTTGACTGATTCTGTTGATCCTTATCTTATATTGATTTTGAATTTGAGTTGTGTACTGATTTTACTTGATTGATTTCAGGTACCATTAGTTGCTCAGTTCTTTTAAGAACTTGCATTGCTTTGCTTGATAGCATTTGCATTGAGGTAGAATCCTTTTTCTTCATGTAGTCTGGAAGACCTGGCCTGTTACTTGGCCAGGCAACTGTCTGAAGTCCTCCTTAAGAGGCAATGTTTGTGCTTGTTTACTTTTGTCCCAAGCAGGAAAAGTCCTCATTTGAGGCAATTGGTAGACAAAAGAGATATGTAGCCTATCTCCTACTATTCTGTGAGTCACTCACATTGCTCACACTACTTGTGTTTGATGCATGTTGAGTAAATACCCAAGATCTATCGAGTCTAACTTGTGGAGAGAGTTCCATCTTTCTGAACTCCCACACCTTCTATCATTTGAAGCTCTCCCTGACCAGGGATAAGAGCATGAGGCACACCCCTAATATCCTTTCATCTGCTTCACCTTGGCTCTCAATGTCAAGGTTAAGAGCACCAGTAACCCTATTCCAGTTGGCTTCAATGCCCACCCTTTGTATGAGCCTCATTGTTTGGTTATAGAGTGTGCTGAATGCCTTTGATTGATTGATTGCTTAGTTCATATGCACATGTCCGCTTGCATGCTTTGTGCATTTATCATCATTAATTGCTCATTAGTGCATGATCATTTCATTTTTCTTTGTGACATATCTTTGTTGTTTGCCCATTGAGGACAATTGTAAGACCATTCATTGGCCATTGTTCCTATGATATGGAAGTGAGTTGTAAGACCATTTCATTGGCCACTCATCTTCTCTTTGCTTGATGCTTTTGCTTGATTTATGTGAGGATGCAATTGTAAGTCCGTGTAATTTGGCATTTGTTTTCCTATGATCATATGTTGGAGGTTAGAATAAGCCCAGATAGATTGGCATCTGACATCCAAGTGTTTGCTTTGTTGTTGGAGGTTAGAGTAAGCCCAGATAGATTGGCATCTGACATCCAAGTGTTTGTTTTGTTGTTGGAGATTGGTATAAGTCCAGATAGATTGGCATCCGGTATCCACTTTTTATTCCTTTGTTGAGGAGATTGGTATAAGTCCATAGAGTGGCCTCTGATATCCAGTTTTATTTTAGGAGATTGGTATAAGTCCAGTGATTGGCATCCGGTATCCGCTTTTGTTGACTTTTTGCTTTGCTTGTTTGTTATTGCTCATTGTCTATTCCAAAGGACGCACTTGAATCATCTTCTATATGATTTCAAGAGGTGAACCTTCTAGGAAGTTTTACACTCCATCTTCATCCATTCATCCATTTTGTCCTAAACCTTTTCACACATCGCTTTCAAAACTTGAGATAAATATTGTGCAAATATCTTCATGCTTTTAAATTAAAAACCTGGACCCCAAGTTCTTGACTTTTTCAAACTCCATTTCATAATACTTCTTTTGAATCAATCTTAATCATACTTTGACCCTCCTTTTGTGAATAATCATAATCAATTAACTTCACCCATTCAATGTTTTTGTGGCTTTGTCCATTCTTGTTAAGTTTTCATACATTAGCCATAGGTTTGATTTATCCTAGTTGGTTGATGTTAATCTCACCTATTTGTCCTTAGTTGATTGAATTGTAAGTCTTCCTGGCTTATTATAGGGTTAACCCCTCACTAGCAAGTTGAAGCTGTTCTCACATGGTGGACTTGTTGTTTGTATAAGGTTGAGTTTTCTCCCGTGGATAACGTAAGACCTTAGGACTTGTGTTTAAAATTGAGTCCACTAACTTTTTGGAAATCTTTTAGCCGAACTACGACGTTTTGATCCTTACCTTTGATGGAAGGTACGTAGGCAACGGGTTCATCCGTTTGAACACAAAAACAATAAAAATTGTATATTCTTTTCTCATCATCCCAATCATGTTTGCACAATAAATATTTCATAACAAATAACGATTTTATACAACAAGTGTGAAAAGGGCTCCCTAGGAGTACCTAGGACGTAGTGGGTGCCTAACACCTTCCCATTGCGTAATTTACCCCTTACCCAGACTCTCTGATCTTTTTATTAGTTTTCTACGCGTAAAACTTCTTAGGCTTTTGTTCGCTTTTTAGCCAGTCCTTTGGATAAATAAAAGTGCGGTGGCGACTCGAATTCATTGTATGCTTTGCTTATGGTTTAATCAATAAATCATATAGCGACGAATACACCGCTACAGATATGATTGCCAAATCTCAGACAGAAGAAGAACATTTGGTGAATTTGCAAAAACTGTTTGAGCGTTTGAAGAAATTCAAGTTGAGGCTTAATCCTAAAAGGTGTACTTTTGGGGTGAGATGTGGAAAACTACTGGGTTTTGTTGTTAGCGGAAAAGGGATTGAGGTGGATCCGGCCAAAGTGAAAGCGATACAGGAAACGCCTGAGCCAAGAACAGAGAAACAAGTCCGTGGTTTCTTAGGGAGGTTGAACTACATTTCAAGGTTCATCTCTCACCTAACAGCCACGTGTGAGCCAATATTCAAATTGTTTAGAAAAGATCAGGCTATCAGGTGGAATGATGATTGTCAAAGGGCGTTCGAGAAGATAAAAGAGTATTTGCAGAATCCTCCTATCCTTGTGCCTCAGGTCCCAGGGAGATTGCTGATTATGTATTTGACAGTACTAGACAATTCCATGGGTTGTGTTCTCGATCAACACGACGAGACAGGTAGGAAAGAGCATGCCATCTACTACCTGAGTAAGAAATTCACAGATTGCGAGTCGAGATACTCAATGCTTGAAAAAACATGTTGTGCACTTGCATGGGCTGCGAAGCGATTGAGACAATACATGCTGTCTCACACAACCTCACTGATCTCCAAAATGGATCCAGTCAAGTATATATTTGAGAAGCCAGCTCTCACCGGAAGAGTTGCTCGTTGGCAAATGGTGCTGACAGAGTATGACATCCAGTATACTTCCCAGAAAGCCATCAAGGGGAGTATTCTGTCAGACTATCTTGCTCAACAGCCGGTTGAAGATTATGAGCCGATGAAGTTTGATTTTCCAGATGAAGACATCATGTTCCTCAAGATGAAAGACTGTGAAGAGCCAGTTGTTGAGAGGGACCTGATCCAGACGAAAAGTGGACTTTGTTGTTTGATGGGGCCGTCAACGCCAGAGGAAGTGGAATTGGTGCCGTCATTACAACTCCGAAAGGTGCCCACATGCCTTTCACCGCTCGTCTGACTTTTGAGTGCACCAATAATGAAGCCGAGTATGAAGCCTGTATCTTGGGTATTGAGCAAGCCATTGATTTGAGAATCAAGACTTTGGACATCTTCGGAGATTCAGCTCTGGTAATCAATCAAGTGAATGGTGATTGGAACACTCTCCAGCCCAATCTGGTCCCTTATAGAGATTACACGAGAAGACTATTGACTTTCTTCACAAAAGTAAAGCTGTGCCATATACCTCGTGATGAGAACCAGATGGCATATGCTCTTGCTACTATATCCTCCATGATCAACGTGATTCGGTGGAACCACGCTCCCAGGATCGATGTGATGCTTCTCGACAGGGCTGCGTATGTGTTTGCCACTGAACTGGTAGTTGATGACAAGCCCTGGTATCACGACATCAAGTGCTTTCTGAAGAATCAAGAGTACCTTGCAGGGGCATCCAACAATGATAGAAAGACTTTAAGAAGATTGGCAGACAATTTCTTCTTGAACAAAGACGATGTTCTGTATAAGAGGAACTTCGACATGGTTTTGCTCAGACGCGTGGACAGACACGAAGCAGACATGTTAATGCAGGAAGTTCATGAAGGCTCCTTCGGTACTCATGCCGGCGGACATGCAATGGCTAAGAAATTGTTGAGAGCGGGATATTACTGGATGACCATGGAATCTGATTGTTTCAAATATGCTCAGAAGTGTCATAAATGCGAGATTTATGCTGATAAGGTACATGTGCCGCCAAAACCTTTGAATGTGATGTCTTCGCCGTGGCCTTTTGCTATGTGGGGCATCGATATGATTGGAAAGATTGAGCCGACCGCCTCCAATGGGCATCGCTTCATCCTTGTTGCCATCGACTATTTCACCAAGTGGGTCGAAGCAGCGTCATTTGAGAATGTCACCAGACATGTGGTTTCCCGATTCATTAAGAAAGAAATCATTTGTCGCTATGGGAATCCCAAAAGAATCATTACTGATAATGATTCTAATCTCAACAACAAAATGATGAAGGAGTTGTGCCAGAACTTCAACATTCAGCATCACAATTCTTCCCCTTACCGCCCTAAGATGAACGGTGCTGTTGAAGCAGCAAATAAGAACATAAAGAAGATTGTGCAGAAGATGGTCGTTACGTACAGAGATTGGCATGAGATGCTACCCTTCGCCTTGCATGGGTACCGTACTTCAGTACGTACATCGACCGGGGCAACCCCTTACTCCCTTGTGTATGGTATGGAAGCAGTCCTACCTGTTGAAGTGGAGATTCCTCCTCTAAGAGTCCTGTTGGATGTCAAGTTAGACGAAGCTGAATGGATTCGGACAAGGTTCAATGAGTTGAGTCTTATCGAAGAGAAGCGAATGGCAGCCATTTGTCATGGGCAGTTGTATCAAAGTCGGATGAAGAGAGCCTTTGATCAGAAAGTGCGTCCTCGATGCTTCCAGGTCGGAGATTTGGTGTTGAAAAGGATCCTTCCTCCTCAGACAGATCACAGGGGCAAGTGGACTCCTAACTATGATGGACCGTATATTGTCACCAAGGTTTTTGATGGTGGGGCCTTAATGCTTGCAACGATGGGTGGTGAAAACTTCACTTCCCCGGTGAACTCAGACGCAGTTAAAAAATACTTCGCATGAAATAGACCCGCTGGACAGTAAAAAGAATAGTCCAGGCAAAAAATGGGCCTCCCTACGAACCAAGAAAATGAAAAGGTTCGGGCAAAAATTAGGGATTAAAAATGAAAAGATCGTACACCCGGTAAGTTGAAAACCTGAAAAGGCAACTTAGGCAAAAATGGGTATCCTGGTGGATTGAAAACCCGAAAAGGGCGATCCAGGAAAAAGTTAGGGATTGAGCGAATGACTGCGTTCTGAGTAGTTCTGAATCTCATCTCGTGTCAACGACTGGAAACTTTTGAAGGATAGGAAACAGTCCAATCACTCTTTTCAGAAAGCTGATCATCTGGAGGATCTTGAAGACGAGCAAGTCATAGCAGAATTGGAACCCGATAGAAATCCATTTCACATTGCCATTAGATTAATGTCTGTTTTTATCTGTTGTGCGATTACCTCTTTCCAGGGATTGCTTCCTGATGTAAATGCCTGTTTAGAGGCCGTTCAATCAATAAAATCATGTTATTCAGTATATCTTTGTTTTCATTTTCATTTTTCTGTTTTGTTTGCAAAAATGACGTCCGAATTTTTTGATAAACATTGCATCATGACACATAAGAGCTTTACAGGTACATGCTTAATAAACATTTAAAATTGCTGTAAATTTTAAGTGCTTTGGATCGTCTATTCAGAACAGGTACCCTCAGGGCATTTCCTTAAAATCCCCTACAGATGATCGTGAATGTTTTCCCCAGTGAAGTCGCCAACAGACGAATTCGGTATCTTATCCCTGCAGAGCTGATCAGAGTTTTGGATTCTTCAATCCCCAGCAGGTTCTCACCACTGTACCTCGCCAAGCGGTGGTTTCAGATTATACACTCCCCAGTAGAGTTGACAGTGTCAGACTATATACCCCCAGCGGAGTTGACAGTGCCAGACTGTATCTTCCCAGCAGAAGCGGCTGCTCCTCAGAGTTCGAGGCCGGATCGATAATCCCAATGCCAGATCCATGGTTTCTTTCCTTGAAGCAGAACCTCGGTACCGTATCGGTGTTTGCTTCCCCTGCTAAGTCATCTCTCACAGATCGTGGTTGCCAGAACCACTATCGTTTTCCCCAACAGCAGGTTTTCAGTGCCGTTCTCTCCCTAGTCAGAATCTCGGTATTTCATCATTGCTAGAACACCGTGTGGCGGGTCATTTCCCTACAGAATTCTTTGTGTTGTGCATCTCCAGCAGCCTTGCCAGGGTCCAGAAGATGGTGATCATTTCCCCAGCAGATCCCCTTACCTTAGCTTGGCATTCTACCCAGCATTTCGCATCCCTGCATGTAGAATCATATTGCATTGTATCCTCCCAAATCGCGTAGCATTTCCATTTTCATGGAGCATTACGCCATTGAAAAATTCAAACATATGCATGTAAGCATAAAACATTCTCAGTATCCTAAGTGATAAGCCAGAAGTTGTTTCCAGTACTCAGACTGAAGATTGTTCATGACTTACCTTTATTATCCCCAGCAAGTGTCATTGGCCCATGCGACGCCTCTATTATCGTTCCCTATTTCTGTCGATGCTGACAGGCATGAAGTTTCCGGTATTCAGACCGAAGTGGCGTTCATGCCAGTTTTCCGATGTTCAGATCGAAGAAGTTTCCGTCGTTCAGGTCGATGCAACTTGTGGCGTTCAGGCCAGTTTTCCGATGTTCAGATCGAAGAAGTTTCCGACGTTCAGGTCGATGCAACTTGTGGCGTTCATGCCAGTTTTCTGATGTTCAGATCGAAGAAGTTTCCGACGTTCAGGTCGATGCAACTTGTGGCGTTCATGCCAGTTTTCCGATGTTCAGATCGAAGAAGTTTCCGACGTTCAGGTCGATGCAACTTGTGGCGTTCAGGCCAGTTTTCCGATGTTCAGATCGAAGAAGTTTCCGACGTTCAGGTCGATGCAACTTGTGGCGTTCAGGCCAATTTGCCGATGTTCAAATAGAAGAAGTTTCCGACGTTCAGGTCGACGCAACTTGTGGCATTCAGGCCAGCCTCTCGGTGTTCAGACCGATATTAATAATCTCATATCTCCCGATGTTCAAATTGAAGTCATTTCCAGTATTCATACTGATGAGCGGCATTCAGGCCATGGTTATTTCTGTGTTACCATTTATTTTGGTATCTAGGTTAACATTCTTTTTCGGTATTCAGACTGACTCTCACCGTACCAGACGGATTCTTCTTTCAAGATCACCTCTTTTCCGATTCTGACAGGCATTGTTACTTCTCTTCACTTCAGTGCAAATTTTCGGGCTTTTGTTGTGTTCAATCCCTTGATACCTCGAAAGCACGAAAGCCGCTGCTATCTTCTTTCCAGGTCTCTAGTTGATTGAATAGGGGCAGCTGTAATACCCCAAAATTTACCCTTCATTTTTCCTGGAAGCATACGCTTTACACCTCATGCATGCATACATTTTTAGGTCATTTAGCATTTGCATTTCATCATGGCAATCAGAATATTTTTTCAAAAAAAAAAAAACGAAAAACGAAAATAAAAAAAATAAAATAATAATAATAATAATAATAATAATAAATAAATAAATAAATAAATAAAAGAAAAAATCTTGGACTTGGACCTCTCTCAAAAGCCCTCTAAGCTACCAATATTAGGCTATAAATACTAGAGAGTCAGTGAAACAAATATGAATTCTATTCCTATTTACCCTGGTTGGAGGAAAAAGATAGTGAGAGAAGAACCCTGGACAAAACCTGAAGAGACTACCTGACAGAGAACTCAGAGTAGCCTCCAAACCCTGAAGGGAACTCAACTGCACAGAATCACCTCTACCTCACATAAACCCTAAAGATTGTTTTGTAAACCTCACGGGTGCAACACAATTTCAATCAAGCTCTCCAATCAGGTTTGCCCTATTCCCATTATTTTACGCCTTCAATTTGAATGTTCTAAATGTGTGATGTATTATGTATGAATGTATAAATAATGCCTTGAATGCTTAATCGTTTGATTTTTGAAGTGTATGCCACAGGGTTTGAGGTTTCTGAAACCATACTGTTATCCATGAAAAAAATGCTTATCGTGTTTCACTAACCCTTTTGTTGAGTTTTTGTGAGAGCTCACATACTCTTGCAGGGATAGCTTTCCTGGTGTTCCACTTTATTTGTGGGATACCGCCTGGAGGTTTCATTTCGATTACCTGTATTGACTCACTTTCTTTGATGGTGTTAGCTTGGAAGGATCTCAGGGTTTATCGTTCCTTTAATTGCTGTTACCTCGGATCTTCATCCGCGTGGTACTTTTATATTTTTCCCGCATTTTACTGCTTTCCTAGCTGGAAGACCTCGATAGGAGGCAATGTTTTTGTGTGTTTATTTTTTTACAGGTTCCTTCGTCAAGGACTGCCTTTTTGCCTGAACATCCCAAACCCTAACCCTTCATTGATTTTTCTTCTCCTAAACACACGTTTACTCCTTCTACTACAGGCGAGTAAGTCTCCAAAGGTCGAGCATCCGGTAGATTGCGTAGTAACGTCGTTCGTCCAAAACCCAATCCATAACCCCGTAATTAGCCGAACTACGACTTGCTCTGATTCTCATTCCAGATGAGATACGTAGGCATAAGACGAGATGTCTTACCGAGCACACATCCCCCCAACCCATAGGTCAGCCGAGCTACGAAGACTCTGATTCTCATATTCAGATGAGATACGTATGCAGTGGATGCGACATCCGCGCGAGTCATTTTCATTTAACCCCTTTTTTAGTAAATAACACAAGATAAACTCACACCCTTTAGACAAGAACTACAAAAGTGGATCCCGTAGAGTACTACGGATGCATAGGGGTGCTAATACCTTCCCTTCGCATAACCGACTCCCGAACCCAAGATTTGGTTGCGAGACCTTGTCTTTTTCTTTCCTCTTTTCAGGTTTACTTCGAGCGTTTCCTTTCCCTCCTTTGGGATAAATAACGCACGGTGGCGACTCTTCTGTCATTTTCTTCGCCGGTTGTTTTTTTTCGCACACTGTATTTTTCAGGTTGCGACACTCAGTTTGACGTTCTCTTTCCCCAGCATTTCGCATCCCTTGCATGTAGAATCATATTGCATTGCATCCTCTCAAATCGCGTAGCATTTCCATTTTCATGGAGCATTACGCCATTGAAAAGTTCAAACATACGCATGTAAGCATAAAACATTCTCTGAAGATTGTTCATGACTTATCTTTATTATTCCCAGCAAGGGTCGTTGGCCCACGCGCCGCCTCAATTATCATTTTCCTTATTTCTGCCGATACTGACAGGCATGAAAGGTTTCCGGTATTCAGACCGAAGTGGCATTCAGGCCAATTTTCCGATGTTCAGATCGAAGAAGTTTCCGACGTTCAGGTCGACGCAACTTGTGGCATTCAGGCCAGGTTTCCGGTATTCAGACTGAAGTGGCATCCAGGCCAATTTTCCGATGTTCAGATCGAAGAAGTTTCTGACGTTCAGGTCGACGCAACTTGTGGCATTCAGGCCAGGTTTCCGGTATTCAGACCAAAGTGGCATTCAGGCCAATTTTCCGATGTTCAGATCGAAGAAGTTTCCGACGTTCAGGTCGACGCAACTTGTGGCATTCAGGCCAGGTTTCTGGTATTCAGACCGAAGTGGCATTCAGGCCAATTTTCCGATGTCCAGATCGAAGAAGTTTCCGACGTTCAGGTCGACGCAACCTGTGGCATTCAGGCCAAGTTTCCGGTATTCAGACCGAAGTGGCATTCAGGCCAATTTTCCGATGTCCAGATCGAAGAAGTTTCTGACGTTCAGGTCGATGCAACTTGTGGCATTCAGGCCAGGTTTTCAGGTATTCATACTGAAGTGGCATTCAGGCCAGTCTCTCGGCGTTTAGACCGATATTAATAATCTCATATCTTCCGATGCTCAGATCGAAGTCATTTCCAGTATTCAGACTGATGAGCGGCATTCAGGCCAATTTTCGGACGTTCAGATCAAAGTCATTTCCAGTATTCAGACTGATGAGCGGCATTCAGGCCATGATTATTTCTGGGTTACCATTTATTTTGGTAGCCAGGTTAACATTCCTTTTCGGTATTCGGATCGACTCTCACCGTACCAGATGAATTCTTCTTTCAAGACCATCTCCTTGCCGATTCTGTCAGGCATTGATATTTCGCTTCACTTCAGTATAAATTTTCGGGCTTTTATCGTATTCAATCCCTTGATATCTCGAAAGCGCGAAAGCCGCTGCTATCTTCTTTTCGGGTCTCCAGTTGATTGAATAGGGGCAGCTGTAGCACCTCAAATTTGCCCCCCCTCATTCATGAATTCATTTTTAGGTCATTTAACATTTCATATTGCATTTCATCATGTCAATCGGAATTAGCTCCAAGAAGCTTGAATATCATCCAAGACATTTCGTGGGTCCTATCTAGGTGATCAGTCAACACAAGGGAATGACTGGAGTTACTTCCAACATGTTCAAATGGGGTCTATTCATCATTCAAAACTCTAATCTTGAAGGAGCGAAAGTTTGTTCCCGAGCTGTCATGCTCGCTAGGCGAGCAGAGTGGTTCGCTTAGTGAAGCTGAACTGTCATGCTCGCTAGGCGAGCAAATTCTTCTCTAGGCGAAGACCACGCGTTTTAAAATATAACAGAAAAATCTTGGACTTGGACCTCTCTCATTTCAGCCCACAAAGCCACGAAAATCAGGTTATAAATTCTAGACTTCCATCTCCCAGAAAACCCTGACCTAACTAACTGGAAGAACAAAGCTGAAAGGGTTGAAAGATGAAAACACACTAGAGAACTCATCTGCACCAAATCACCTCTGGTAATTCCATAAACCCTAAGGTTGTTCTGCAAACCCAACGGTGCAATTCAATTTCATTCGATCTCTCCAATCAGGTTTGCCTTATTACCATTATTTTACGCCTTCAATTTGAAATTTCTAAATGTGTGAGGCATTATGGGAAGAGTGGGTATCATTAGGTTTCACATGTGGATTTAAATATGTATGAATGCGTAAAACAATGCCTTGAATGTTTAACCACTTCATTTCTAAGATGTGTACCACAAGGTTTGGGGTTTCCAAAATCGTACTATTATCAAGAAAGAAACCAAAAGCCGCAGGCATTCGCTAGCACCTCGCTAAGCGATCATGTAGCAAAGCTTCGCTAGCACCTCGCTAAGCGAAGCAGTAACGAGCGTGACAGTAATTGGTTTTTGCTGCTTGTTCTCTAACCTGTTTTGTGTCTGTTGTAACATGTTTTTGCATCTTGTTATTCTAACCTGTTTGATGAGTTTTTGTGAGGGCTCACATGACTCTTGAAGGATAGCTTGCTTGGTATTCCACTTTATTTGTGGGGTACCACTTGGAGATTTATTCTAATTGCTTTGCTAACTTGCTTTCTTTAATGGTGCTAGCTTGAGAGATCTTCGGGTTTCTCGTTCCTTTAGTTGCTGTTACTTCGGATCTTTATCCGTGTGGTACTTTTACCTCTTTCCCGCATTTTACCGCTTTCTTAGCTGGAAGACCTCGATAGGAGGCAATGTTTTCTTTTGTTTGTTTACTTTTATGCTAAAGACCTCCGTGAAGAGGCAATTGACGGATAAAAGGGATTAGTAGTCAATCCCCCGTTACTCAGTGTGTCGTTCTTTATGCTCGCACTACGTGTCGATGCTTCAGAACAAAAGCCCAAGATCTTTTGTCCGGTCAGTCAGTGGAGAGGGTTCCACCTTTCTGAATCCCCATTTTTTGTCATGAGCTCACTCTATCCAGGGTTAAGAGCTATGAGGTCTCATCCTCATTACCCTTTTGATCTGCTCACCCTGACGTTCCATGTCAGTGGTTAAGAGCCCATTTGATTACCTTTCCATGGCTTGTTTGTCGAGGTTGATATGACCCCTCTTGACTAAAGCCTTACTCATGTATGTTGAGCCCCTTGTTGGCACGTTTATTTTATGCATGTTTGTTTTTATGGTGTGATCGTCTTCCCCATAGGATTGCTAGGCTTCGTATAGTCTCTCGTTTGCATATCAATTAAGGTAGCACTATTCCTTCATCTAGGACTTCCTTTTTGCATGAGCATTCCTAAAACACAAACAAACTCATTGTTTTTTCTTCTCCTAAGAACACGTTAACTCCTTCTACTACAGGCGAGTAAGTCTCCAAAGGTCGAGTATTCGGTAGATTGCGTAGTAACGTCGTTCATCTAAAAAACACAAAACAAACCAAAATAGGTTAGCCGAACTACGACAACTCTGATTCTCATGTTCAAATGAGATACGTAGGCACAAGATGCGATGTCTTGCCGAGTTTGACTAACGACTAACAACTAATCCTTGTTTGTTTTCGCCCTAGTTGCGATCGAGACCCTTTTTTCCCGTAGTTAGCCGAACTACGGTTTGCTCTGATTCTCGTTCCAGATGAGATACGTAGGCATAAGACGCGATGTCTTAGCGAGCACACTTCCCTCTAGCCCATAGGTCAGTCGAGCTACGAAGACTCTGATTCTCGTATTCAGATGAGATACGTATGTAGTGGATGCGACATCCGTGCGAGTCATTTTCTTTTGACCCCTCTTTCAGTAAATAGTACATTAGATAAACCCACACCCTTTAGACAAGAACAACAAAAGTGGATCCCGTAGAGTACTACGGATGCGTAGGGGTGCTAATACCTTCCCTTCGCATAATCGGCCCTCGAACCCAAGATTTGGTTGAGAGACCTTGTCTTTTCCTTTCCCTTTTCCAGGTTTACTTCGAGCGTTTCCTTTCCCTCCTTCGGGATAAATAACGCACGGTGACGACTCTTTTGTCATTTTCCTTTTTCGCCGGTCATTTTTTTTCGCAGGTTGCGACACTCCGGTGAATTTGAAGGGAGTCCGAAGCTTTCTGGGGCGCGCTGATTTCTATCGGCGCTTTATCGAAGACTTCTCAAAGGTAGCTAGGCCTTTGAGTAACTTGCTAGCTAAGGATCAGGTATTTCTTTTAACTGATGAGTGTTTACAAGCTTTTGAAATTTTAAAGGAAAAATTGGTTACAACTCCAATTATAGTCGCTCCAAATTGGAATTTAAATTTTGAGCTCATGTGTGATGCGAGCGACTATGAAATTGGAGCGGTATTAGGCCAAAGAAAAGAGAAATTTTTTCATGCGATACACTATGCAAGTAAAGTTGTTAATGAGGCTCAAGTTAACTATGCCACCACTGAAAAAGAATTACTTGCGATAGTGTATGCGCTTGAAAAGTTTAGGTCCTATCTTATTGGTTCCAAGGTCATAGTGTATACCGACCACTCAGCGATTAAATATTTGCTCACCAAACTGGACTCGAAGCAAAGGCTCATCTGTTGGATCCTCTTGTTGCAAGAATTTGATGTTGAAATCAAAGATAAGAAAGGATCGGAAAATTTGGTGGCAGATCATTTATCTCACTTAGTTAATGTGGAGGTTACCGCTTCCGAGAAGGAAATTCGGGAAGAGTTTCCTGATGAAAAACTTTTCAAAAGTTAGGCCGTGGTTTGTGGACTTTGCGAACCATAAGGCTAGTGGTTTGGTGCCTCCCGGCCTAACTTCGAACCTAAAAAGGAAATTTCTCTCGGATGCTAAGTACTACGTGCGGGATGACCTATACTTGTTTAAATTGGGTGGTGATAACCTTTTGAGGAGGTGTGTTACTGGCGATGAAGCGCAAAGCATTCTTTGGCATTGTCACAACTCGCCTTACGGCGGACATTACAATGGGGAAAGAACGGCCACTAAAGTCCTTCAGTCAGGATTTTATTGGCCTACTATTTTCAAAGACGCAAATGCCCATGCGCAAAGTTGTGATAGTTGCCAAAGAAGTGGTGGGATTGGTAAGAGAGACGAGATGCCTCTCCAAAACATCCAAGAGGTTGAAGTATTCGATTGTTGGGGTATCGACTTTGTTGGACCATTCTCACCCTCATATGGTAATGAATATATGCTTGTGGCGGTTGACTATGTTTCTAAGTGGGTTGAGGCGATTGCCTCACCTCGGGCGGATGCTAAAACGGTAATAATTTTTTTGAAGAAAAACATCTTTTCCCGTTTTGGAACCCCCCGTGTGTTGATTAGTCACGGAGGGTCGCAATTTTGTAATGCACGGTTAGAAAGCGTTTTGAAACATTACGGTGTATCACATAGAGTGGCGACTCCGTATCACCCACAAGCAAACGGTCAAGCCGAAGTCTCTAATCGTGAGATTAAGAGTATTCTTGAAAAAATCGTGTCGAATTCTAAAAAAGAATGGTCGCAAAAGTTGGATGAAGCTTTATGGGCATACCGTACCGCTTTTAAAGCTCCAATTGGGCTAACTCCTTTTCAATTGGTATTTGGTAAGACTTGCCATTTTCCGGTCGAATTGGAGCACAAAGCTTTGTGGGCTCTGAAATTATTGAACTTTGATAAGGATTTGGCCGGTGAAAAAAGAAAAGTGCAATTGCTTGAGTTGGAAGAAATGCACAATGCCGCATATCACTCTAGTTGGTTGTACAAAGAAAAGGTGAACGAGTATCATGGCAAAAAGCTTAGGAAGAAGGAATTTGTGCCCGGACAGTTGGTCCTTTTGTTCAATTCTAGGTTGAGGCTATTCCCCGGAAAATTGAAATCTAAATGGTCCGGGCCATTTCGTGTCAAAGAAGTCAAAGAGTATGGAGTTGTTGTCATTGAGGACTTGGAGAAGAAAGATAGTTGGACGGTTAACGGACAACGTTTGAAGATTTATCTTGGCGGTCTTGTGGATCGCGAGAGCTGTGCAATCTGCTTGGATGCTCCTCTGTGAGCATCTCAAACCGTCGAGCTTATCCGATGTTAAACAAGCGCTTGTTGGGAGGCACCCCAACATTGTAAGTATTTACAGCTTTGTGTTGTGTGGTATTGGTATTCAAATTGGTGGAACCTTGCTGAATTGTGTTGTGCAGTGCTGTTTTGAAAAAAACAAGATCCTGTCATGTTCGCTAGCTGCTCGCTAGGCGAAGACAGTAGCGAGCCGTTCGCTAACTCTTCGCTAGGCGAACGTTGCGTGACAGAACTTTATTTTATTTTTCAGAGGGCCACTCATTTGGACCCAAAACCCATTTATTTTGTTTTAGTCTGAACATAGGGTCACGAACTCACTCTCACTTTCACACTTTTCACTTCCATCTCACACAAAAACTTTGAGAATCATCCTTGTGCAAACCCTAACTGTTGCATTTCAGAATCAATCAACCTCTTCAATCAGATGGCATCCAGGTCAAATGCTGCAAAAAAGAGAAAGGTCGGGAGCACTTCTCGCACTGTGCCAATTCAATTTGACATCGATAAATTCGTTGGGGCGAAGCAAGCCGCACGTTATGTGGCGTTGGAGAAAAGGAAAATCTTACCTGAGAAGAGGTTTTTGATCAACGCACAAGGCGATTATCGGACATTTGCAGGGTTGATAAATAGCAAGAAATGGGACAAATTGATCTCTCTACCCGAAATCTATGATATTGAGATAGTACGCGAGTTCTATGCGAACGCGCTGCCAAATGATGACGAGCCTTTCACTTGGACTACAAGAGTGTCAGGACGTCAGGTCGCTTTTGATAGGGATGCTATTAACCGAGTGCTTGGTGACCGCTCCATCTGGGATTAATGAGAGGGATGCATACCACAGAGATCTGAGGCTCCACAGGAACACTGATACTATTTCTGCGGCCCTGTTGTTTGAGGGAAAGTCGGTTGAGGTGAACCCATTTGGGGTTCCTGTGAGGTACCATCGAGAGGATATGATACCCTTGGCTCAGTTGATCTTGATGCTGGTTTTGACTAACATTAAGCCCAAGTCACACATGTCGACCGTGCCGATCCCAGTGGCACACTTGGTCCACTGTATTCTAACTAATGTACAAATCGATGTGGCGCGAATCATTGCGATTGAGATGAAGTCCGTGGTTGAGAGCGGGCTGAAGTCGGGGGCGCGAGTTAACTGCCCCCTTGATTTTCCTGTCGCATCATGGCTTTGTGCCTACAGTCGAGGGTGAAGCTACCCTCCCGCAATCAGGTAAGGATTCCGTCCGTAATCGACGATCGATATATGGACAAGTACTGTAAGCCGAAGAACTTCCGAGGTAGTACAGCTGCTGATGATACCGGGGCTGCTGATGGTCCTGGTGCATTTTCTCAGGGGTTTGATCCTTTCCAGTAAGCTGTTTGCAATTACAATTGGGATTGGATGGCGGCGACTCAGCGCGCCATGATTGATATACATGACTCTATGCACGTAGTACAGTTGCAGGTATGTGACCCTTCTGGAGAGCATCCTATGATGACGCGTGAGCAGTTCCTGCAACATGCTAGCTGGCCTGAGGACAGACCTGTTTTCGGAGAGGGGGCAGGTGCTGGTGCTTCTGGTGCTGATGGTTCTGGTGGCGCTGATGATGCTGATGATGATGATGATGGTGGTGATGATGATGGTTCCGGTTCTGAGGCCGGTAGTGAAGAGGGTTCTGAGTCCTATGAGGACTAAGTTTTTTTTTATGTTATGTTTTATTTTCTTGTATTTTCAGATATTTGGTATTTTGGTTATGTACTTTTTGGGGTGTTTTGTCCCCCACGCACATTTTAACATTTTGAAGTGATGGTTGTTGTTTATGTTTTAAATTATTGTGTTTGGTTTGAATTTCTTTTGTTTAATAAATTTTTGGTTGTTGAGGGTCAAACCTTCTAGATTGGTTGCTCCTCAAAGAAGTATCCAATGAAGGTGCATCCGAGCTTGGATGGCGATGATAAAAAAAAACAAGCGAATAATGCTAAGGTACATAGTTACCTCCGGTTAGAATTTTAGAATGCATTAAGAACTTTAATCTTTTCGTAATTGAATATTGTTCTTTTTGCAACATAATTGAATGAATTATTCACCTAGGGCTTAGAACCACAAATTGTGAGGAAACCTCCATTGTACACTAAAATGCTGGATTCTAATAAATTGTGTTGATTCATTTGATTCATGCTTTGTCTTTTATTATTGTGAATTTGTGGAAGCAATTAGAAATGATCAAGGCGCTTGTTTTCTTTCGAGCACAACCAGTTCCAAATACAACTTATCAGTGAGCAGAGAGTATTCGTGAACCCCTTTGAGCTTAAACAGTTGAATCTCAGCTTGAAATAAGGCGAGACGTCAAAATCTTTTTTCTTGAAACCCTGAAATTTTTGATAATTATTCTTTTACCGTAAAAAGTCAAGAGCATTCACTTGGGGTGAGTAAAAGATAAGTTGGGGAGAACGAAAATGAGAATCGGTAGGTGCCACGACTCTTGAATAACCGAGCAAGCATTAAAAAAAATTAGAAAAGAGAAACATCTGTTTTGTGAATATGATGTGAAAAAAAAAGAGAAAATGAAAATGAATGCTTGCTTGGAAGAAAAATAGTGAAAAACAACATTGAGTTGTGAAATAAGAGTTGTGAAGGTTTCAAATGAGAAACAAGTGGAACGAAATTGAGATGTGTGAATAGCTTGTACAATGAATGTCTCTTTTGCGTCGACAAGTTCGTTTTCAATGGTCTTAGATATGACCCTTGTTTGTAAACCTGACCAAGCTACAACCGGAAAAGACATTAGTGATCTTCGTGCTTCCGCATTTTCATTTATAATTGGTAGACATTGTATGAATTGAATTGACTTTTGCATTGTTTGTTGGAGAGTGAAATTGTCCCCGCGGTTGCAAACGCGTAATTTCTTCAATCCTTATTCGAAGAGGAGAGATAGGGTGATTCATTCAGGATAACATTGTTGTGGATTGATACATGTTTTGCATTGCTATAAGGCTTTAGTTCTTGTGTATTGTGTTATTCTAACCATTGGGAACTTGTGTCTGGTTGATTCTCTTGTGTTTGAGCCATTTTATCCGATTTCTGAGAAATCTTTTTCTTTAAGCAAATCCTCTTGTCCTTCAAGAGGCATACTTTGCTTGAGGGCAAGCAAGAATATAGTTGGGGAGAGTTGTTAGATGCCCAAGTTTGCTTATTTGAGCTATCAAATGTGGGCATCTTTCACTCCTTTTTGTCGAAAAAGTGTTCGAAACCGCCCTTGCTTTTGTTGATTTGTAATACTATATGAAATGATCTTGGTACCTTTAATTTGTGTGTTATTGTGCAAGAATTAGGCATGAAAGAGTTGAAAACTAAGGCACAAGAAAGATGGCAAAGGAACCAAGAAAGAAAGCAAACATAAGCAAGCTCGCTAGGCGAGTGAGGTAGCGAAGTATTCGCTAGGTGAGCACGCAGCGAGTGAGGTAGCGAAGTATTCGCTAGGTGAGCACGCAGCGAGATGCCAGCGAACACTCCCAGACTTGGACAAAACCAAAAAGATTAAAACTCGTTGTGGTGAGGGAAGTAGCGAAGTATTCGCTAGGCGAGCATCCAACGAGCAAGTAACGAACACTTCCAGTAGCAAAAACACCAAGACTCGCTGGAGCGAATGAGAGAAGCGAGGGCTTCACCTAGCGAAGGATTGTTCGCCTAGCGAACAGATGC
The DNA here is from genome assembly GCF_024323335.1 of Lathyrus oleraceus. NCBI lineage: Eukaryota > Viridiplantae > Streptophyta > Magnoliopsida > Fabales > Fabaceae > Lathyrus > Lathyrus oleraceus. The sequence continues at coordinate 463,448,831 of NC_066580.1, forward strand.
AAACTTGTTTGGGATGATTCCTCTGGACGCAGGCTCTTCTGGTGACTTATTTTGGGGCTCGCTAGGTGAACCATTCTGCTCGCCTAGCGAGCATGACAACTCAGCAACCATTTCTATAAGTAGTATGGGCTACTTTTTGGAACAAATCTTTTTTTTGGATCATCTTTTTACTTGTTTTTTGCTGAGAGGTGATTTTTGTGCCCTAGAAACCCCATTTCTCATTCTTCTTCTTCTCTTGACAATATTTTCCAAAAAGAAGGTGGATTCCCATCCAATCTCGATTCTTCGACTTGGATGTTGATCAACCTTCTTCCAAAACTTGTTGTTCAAGCTACCATGAAAATGAGTAGCTAAGTCTTTCATTTTGTCAAGGTTAGATGTAGATGATCATAAGCTTTGTATGTATATGGGTTGATCTCCATTTGTAAACTCTTTGATGATGAATGTATGGTGAAAACCTTGTTTTATTGATAACTCTTTGTGTTCGTTTATTATTGAAAGGTGTTTTCCAACTCTTGACCTAAGTTTTCATCCATCCTTGTTCTTTAGCTATAGATAGTTTTGAATGAGTTTGTTCACTAAAAAGTTAAACCTAAAAGTTTTCATTTTGATAGATTGTGTGAGAAATCAACAATGGATCAAAATGGGAAAAACCCACAATGTGTGTTAGAAATAAACACATTGGGAGGATTTTGTGAATGTGTTTATCATCTAATGGAGTTTATGAGTTTTGTTTGATCGAACATATGCATGCAAAGTGATCGTCGAACTCTAACTTTGACAATCTTTCTCAAATCATAAAACCAAAACTTTTACCGCAATTTCTTACTTTTTATGCAAGCTACCGTAACCGTAACCGAAAACTAAAACCCCCTTGTTACTATAAGTTAAGAACTTAACAACTGTCGAACGGCGGCAATATCACATAATCCCTGTGGAGACGATAACAAATCCCGATACTCTATCCCTGTTCTAACATACTTCTCGAAATCTGATACCTTGAACTTGTGCAAAATCTTCACATTAGGTACTAAACACATATCATGAGCATTCTTCCAAAATAGATTTCCCCTCTCAAAGCTTGAATCTCTTTTTGCATAGCTTGAAAATGATATTGAAACTCGTCCATTCTTTCATAGAAGCCAACAATTTCGCTCTGGTCAGCATGGAAAATAGGTTATTCGGCATAAGGAACAACATGAACCACGAGAGGTGGTATAGACATAATCAGTTGAGCCATAGGAACTTCAACATCAGGTTGATACCCTTCCGGCACGAGGTTAGGGGGAATTCCCCAAGGGAAATTAGAAGGCATGTGGTATTACGAAGCACTGACTGGAGCTACGGAAATAGGCGTAGAGACAATTTTGGAAATCACAATCCTCTGAAGCGGAGTCTGAGGAGGAGGAGGTGGTGGATGATTTTTAGCAGCCACCGGAGTTTCCATCATAGTAGTAAGCCTCTCATAATTGTCCTTAAAGTGGTCACCTCTTCACGGAGTTTACAATTCTCTTGCTCTAGGAGATCCATCTTCTTTAACTAGTTAGCTCAAGTATTGTACCGGTGAGACAGCTTGTCTGGATGAAGACCAAGAAAGAAATAAGACCTATGGCAAACTTACTCAAAGAAAGACCAAGATGCAACATGATGCATGATATGAAATGCAAATGTGAATGTTATTATTATTGTTTTCCAAGGAACTTTAAGACATAAATTGCAAACATCATAATGGGAATAACGCATTTCGATGTACTGGAAAACTCATTTTATTAACAATGTAAAGGATTACAATCAGAAATATAATTTCAATGATTAAAAAAGGAAAAAAGCTAGGTCTATGGAATCATGTCCGATGACGACCCAACTCCAAGCTGATACTTCTTACAAAGCCTTTTGATATATCTTTCATGTTTGCTTTCCATAGCATCCTTCTCTATCACAAGCTGGTCAAATTCTTTTCCAAATGCCGAAAGTAGGAGGATGAGTAGATGATGAACTGTTAGAGGAAAATAAATCCTCTTGGTCCCTTGATATCTTTATAGCACGTTGCTCAAGCAATTCTATCAAATCTCCCTTTTATTTTAACTACTTCTGCAATTCTAATTTCTCAAGGTGTGAGATGTGAAATTTGTCTTCCCAATCATCCCTCTCTTGATTCACCCTATCCAAAGCCTCTTGAAACTCCTTTATGCCTTTAATAGTGGGTGATTTGACCATTACTAAAGACATAGATCTTTCATAGGCATGTGGCATCTTGAATTCTTTTGCTCTCTTCTTCACCCAACTAGTGTAAGGCTCCAAAGTTATGCAATTCTTTAATCCAAGCTCATTGTTTCCTTTCCTATGAATATTGTGCCAAGCACATACCATTATAGCTTTCAATCCTTGAGTGTCTTTCCCTTCTTGGAAAAATAAACCCTCTAACAAGGTGTTATTGGGTTTGTCTTTCATAGCAAACCCAAGTTGACGTCTTTCCAAAGCCGGATTGTAGTTGATTCCTCCTTGTGTACCAAGAAGAGGCACATTAGAGAACTCCCCACAACTATCAATAATCTCGACGTCATCGTAAACAGAAGAATACCAAGCCATGTCATCATTGGTGAGAGACATAAGTATTTTAGACCACCTTAAACAATCCATGTTTTCTTCTAAGATATGAGATTGCGGGAAGTGCGAAATAAACCACTTGTACAGTAAAGGTGCACAACAGACAATAGTTCCACCTCCTTTAGAAGTCCTATGATGAATGGAGAAATAAGTGTCACCGAGCAAAGTTGGAACTGGATTCCTAATCAAGAAGATCCTCATAACATTAACATCAACAAAATCATCAATGTTGGGATACATGACCAAACCATAGATGAGTATGGCAAGAATAGTTTCAAAGGCCACCATGCTATTAGCATTAGCAAGAGAGAAAGCTTTCTCAATAAAAAATTTCAAATTCAACCCTCTGATACCTCCTTTGACAGTGAGATTGGCATCTATGTCATACTTCCTTAGGTGAATGGCTTAAGAAATAACTCGAGATTCAAGAATTCCTTCCACCCCACTAAAAGGAACTCTACCAAAAATTGCCATACCCAAAAGATGAGCATACTCCTCCATGGTAGGTGTAGCGGGGTATTCGTTACCTTTAGATTTATTTACTAAATCAAAAGTAAATCATACAATTCGAGTCGCCACCGGAGTTCTATTTATCCAAAGGAAAGGTTAGAAAGCGAACAAAAACCGAGAAGTTTTATCAAATCAAAAACTAATAAAAATGTCAGAGATCTGGGTAAGGGGGTTGGTTGTGCAATGGGAAGGTTTTAAGCACCCAAAACATCCTTAGTACTCTAAGGGAGCCCTTTTTACAAATGTTGTAAGGTAGGTTGGTATTTGTGAAAATTATTTGTGCAAACATGATTGGGGAGATGAGAAGAGAATATACAAGTTATTTACAATTTTGTGTTTGAATGGATAAACCCATTGCCTACGCACCATCTTAAAAAGGTAGGATCAAAACCTTGTAGTTCGGGGTAAAAATCTCAAAATAAGTTGGTGAATTGATTGGTCAAAAGCTTTAAGGTCTTTTGTTATCAAAGGGAGAAAACATAACCTAAAACCACAAATCCACCATGTGAGGAGAGCTTCAACATGCTAGTGAGGGGTTAACCCTATAATAAGTATGGAAGACTTATAGTCCATCACTAAGGATATAGGTGAGTATTATATCAACCTATAGGATAACTCAAACCTAATAGCTAATGTTTATGAAAAGCTTTGGCAAAGAGTGGCCATTGAAACCACAAAACAATTGAGTGAGTTGTACTTACAAATGAAAAGTATTCACAAAATAGGGTCAAAGTTGACTTAAGGATTGAATTCAAAAGAAGTGTTATGAAAAGAGTTTGGAAAATCAAAAGCATAGTGCTTAGGTTTCTAATTTTGAAAACAATGTTAATGTTTGCACAAAAGGTTTGGCTTGGGTTAGAGTGGAGAGAAGAAGAGAATGGCTAGGTCCTAAGCAAAGATGAAGGAAGAGAAATAAAACCACATTGGAGTTCCCTTCTTGAGATCATAGTGATGATCCAAGTTGCTCCCTTTCCTTTGGAATTAGCAAGCAATAAGCAAATAACTCAAGCAATCAAGCAAATAACAATCAAGCTCCTAAGAATCTTCCAATTGGCTTTTGTATCTCTCACTTTGGATGCTCATGACAATGGTTCTTCTATTTAGCAAGTTTGGGATCCCTAGCACACAAGAACACACAAATAAAAAAGTTCCACAATGCAAATAAAGAATGGAGAAGAGTGAGTTTAGAAATTAGGATCATTTCAAGTTCATCTTCAAGATTAAGCATTCTAAAGGCATGAGGCCTAGTTGCTCTTTGACATTTCTTCTTTTTCTTTGTTTAGCATTCTAAATGCATGAGGCCTAGTTGCTCTTCAAACTCCATTAGCATAGGTAAGGTTCTAAAATCTAAGTCCTTTGTCCATTTGCATTGGGTTCACACAAACAAAACAAAACAAGCACAATAGTATATACACAATAATGTGCTCAAGTGAGCAAAAGGCAAATTGCATAAACATAAACATGAGCTCAAGTAAGCAAAGGGGTAAAAGCAAATGAATAATGAGAAAGAAGTTAAATTGCATTAAAGTAAATTGCAATAATTAAATGTTTGAATTAAAAGTTAGTCATTAGTAGTTAGTGTTAGTGTGCCATAAGGAAATTTAGCGCTATGTTAAGAAATCGTAAGTGGACTAATGTAGTAGATACACCTATCTGAGGTCGGTCAATAAAACTATAGGCAACAAACACAAGTTAGAGACCATGACTAGTAAGCCAAGCTCCTACAACTTGTCATGCCAAAAGAAAAGAAGAATGATCTTGTATGTATTTAGGTTTTTTGCTTGACCAAGAAGCAACCTATCTCTAATGCAAAGCCATTCACTTGATCTTTGATCAAGATGAATTAGATTTGGATCAAAGAAGGTTAAGCCCCTCATATGTCAAGGCTAACCACCAATTGTTAACTCATTGATCAAAAAGAAAAAAGAATAAGAAGAAGAATAAGAATGTACATAAATGGAAATTCAAATGAAATATTCAACACACATTGATCAAACATGAATAGAATCAAAGTCAATCAATGGTAAACAGAATCAAGATGAAGTTTAGAAGTCAAGAAACAAATAAAATATTTTTGGTATTTTTGAGAATTAAAATAGTACTTGAATTAAAATAAACAATTAAAGGTCAAACTTCAAATCCATTTCAAATCAACTTGAAAAAAAGTCCAAATGGATCATCCTAAGTTCAACAAGGTCAAACAAGGTTTGATAAATTTTTTCATCATTTTTAGAAACCAGAAACTAATTTTAAACAATTAAAAATGAATAAAAAATAACATAATTGAACTAAAATCTCAAATAAATCTCAAATCAATTAAGAAATTGATGAGAATATTTTTAATAGATTCATCATCATTCAAATATGTTAAGAAAATATTTTTGCATTTTTTGAAAATTGGAAACTATTTAAAATGAATTAAAAATAACCAGAAAAGAGAAAATTCACAAAAAATATTAAGTGACATCATAAAAAATATTAAAAATCATTTTCAGAAACTAGAATTAAAAAGGAAAATAATGCAATTGGTCCCATATTTTTTTGATTTAAAATGAAAGAGTTATGAATTTTTGAAATAAAATGAAATAAAGAAAATAAAATGAAATAAATCAGAAATTGCAAAAAGCCTGACGCGTTAGATCTTAATTCATTAAATGACGTGGAAGATCTGAGGGCAAGGAAACGCGCACGCACCAAAGGCTTTGGTCAAATGAGAAATACGCAGCATTACTAAAAGTCATAACATCTTGTTGGTTCTAAGTGTTGGCAACAACTTTGGTAAAACAAAGAGTGTTCACAAGATGTTGTATGTGATGTATTAACTTAAGATATCTATGTACCTGCTGGAGTTTAAAAACATAATTATGCAGGATTGTTTCAGAATGTCATACACCATGTCATGACATCTGATATTGTGTACCTGCTGGAGTTTAAGAAATATAATTATGCAGGATTGTATCAGGATGTCATACACAATGTCATGGCATCATATATGTATGTACATGCTGGAAATTATAAATGGAGTTATGGAATTATGCAGGATTATTCCAGGATGTCAGACCCGATGTCATGACATCCTGTACACAGAACATTCAGGGAGAATGTTATGTATTTTGTGATTGCGCATTTAATGACAATCTGTGTATGATTGAAGATCTGATTTGCAGACGCATTCAATCATTGATTACAACCTGATTTACTTATTTTCCAAAGAGATCTAACCAGCTGTTATGAGAAGATTTAATTGGAAAATAGTTTTAGGGTTTTCAAGATGTCCAAGCCTAGCTGAAAGCTTCTATAAAAAGGGACTTGGAAAACCTGATTTGACACACAACCAATACTGAGCGAAATACTGAGAGAGAGCTAGGGTTTGTGTCTTGTTTAGTCGTGAGACTTGTAAGCCGTTCAAGTCATCCTTAGATGATTGAATTGGTGTGATTTGTGGTTGTAATTTGTCACTCAAAGCTTGTAAGCAAGAGTGTGTGTCTACTTGATCAAAGTTGTTAAGCAAGATCAAGTGTGTGTCTACTTGATCAAAGCTGTTAAGCAAGATCAAGTGTGTGTCTACTTGATTGAAACTGTGAAGTAAAATCAAGTGTGTGTTATTGAAAAGTGTTTTCTTTTCTCAAGGAATTGTTGTTTAAAATCATAGGTGTGATTGTAGGGAAGTGATTGGGTTCTCATATCTAAGAGTGCTTAGGTAGAAATTGCACGGGTAAAGATTAGGTGAGAAAGACTGTAACTTGTTGAAGTGTACGGGGAGTCTTTGAACTGATTCTATTTTAGTGAATTTCCTTCCTGGCTTGGTAGCCCCCAGATGTAGGTGAGTTGGACCGAACTGGGTTAACAATTGCTTGTGTCTTTTGCATTACTATTCTCTATCTTTATCCTAGTGTCGTGACATTACTTTCGACATCTCATATCTGATACCAGAATTTCAATTGGTATCAGAGCAGGCATTCTGCTCTGGTTCTGGGTGAGATCTAGGGACAACACTTTCTGGTACAATGGAAAGAGATGGAGGATCTATTCACAGGCCACCAATTTTGATGGATATAACTATGACTACTGGAAACCTAGAATGGTAGCCATTCTAAAAACTCTTGATAATAAGGCTAAGAAGACTGTGTTAACAGGCTGGGAACATCCAGTAATTACTAAGGAAGGAGAAGCCACTGCTGATAAGAAGCCTGAAGAACAATGGTCCAAGGAGGAGGATGACCTAGCCCTTGGTAATTCTAAAGCATTGAATGCCATCTTCAATGGAGTAGACAAGAACATCTTCAGATTAGTAAACAAGTGTGAAGTGGCTAAAGATGCTTGGGACATTCTCCAAACCACTCTTGAAGGCATCTCTAGAGTGAAAATGTCTAGACTACAGCTGCTCACCACCAAGTTTGAAAACTTAAGGATGAAAGAAGATGAAAATATTCATGAATTTCACATGAGTATCCATGAAATTACCAATGCCTCTAGAGCTTTGGGAGAGAAGATGTCAGATGAAAAGTTAGTTAGGAAAATACTCAGATCACTCCCTAAGAGATTTGCTATGAAAGTAACAGCCATAGAAGAATCTCAAGACATTTCAAATATGAGAGTTGATGAGCTAATTGGATCCCTCCAAACATTTGAGATGGGAATATGTGATGGATCTGAAAAGAAAGCCAAGAGCATAGCCTTCATGTCAAACACTGAAGAGGAAGATGAGGAAGGTGGTCAAGATATTGATGAAGATCTGGAAAAATAGGTAGCAATGCTGGGAAGACAGTTCAACAGAATTATGAAAAAGATTGATGTGAGATCTAATGTCAAGAACATCACATCTGACATCAGTAAATCCAACAGTTTTGGTAGAAGAACAAGGTCTGAAGAAAAGCCAAAAGAAGTTCAGTGCTATGAGTGTAATGGGTATGGTCATATTAAAACTGAATGTGGGACCTACCTCAAGAAACAAATGAGGAGTCGTGCTGCCTCTTGGTCTGATGGAAGTGAAACAGAAGAAGCTGCAAATCATGTGACTGCATTAACAGGAAAATGGGGTTCTGATGAAGAGTATAATGATGATGAAGTAACCTTTGAAGAACTAGCCACTACCTACAAGGAGTTGTGTCACAAAAGTGCAGAAGTGTGCAGACAAGCTGAAAGCCAGAAGAAAGTGATAGCTCAGCTGGAGAATGAAAAGGGAGAATATGTGGAAACCATCTCCAAGTTGAAGACTGAAGCTGTACTCTTGAATTCCAAACTAGATGAGATGACCAAGTATGTAAGAATGCTTAACAATGTATCTGACATCTTAGACAAGATTCTCCTGACTGGTCAAATGACAGGAGACAAATCTGGCATTGGATTCAATGAATCTAAGGCTGAGTGCAGTTACACTGGTTGCAAACCAAAATCCAAACCTAAGTGCAGCCATATTAAAAGCAAGCCTGAGATGTCATATCATATGTCACAACATCAGAAGAAAAGACAACAGAAAGGGAAACACCAAAGATGGAGATGCCATTAATATGGGAAATTTGGTCACCTGAAGCCCTTCTGCTATAAGCTATATGGTTATCCTAGCCCTGATCAGACTCAATATCAATAAAGACCCAAACCTCACAGACCTGTCAACAAAAAGCAATGGGTTCCTAAGACAAATGTTACAAGTCTAATAGCTCACACTTCCTTCAGAGTTTCAGCCAAAGAAGGTTGGTATTTTGACAGTGGTTGTTCCAGACACATGACTGGAAACAAAAACCTGCTAACTGACCTTCATCCTCATGCCATGAGTTATGTGACCTTTGGTGATGGAGCAAAGGGTGAAATCAAGGGAATGGGTAAGCTGGATTACCTTGGAGTTCCTGACCTTGACAATGTCCTACTTGTGAAGGGACTAACTGTTAATCTAATAAGCATAAGTCAACTGTGTGATCAAGGTCTGAATGTAAACTTTACTAGAACTGAATGTCTGATCACAAACAAGAAAAATGAAGTGATCATGAAAGGAGTCAGGTCCAAAGACATCTGCTACATGTGGAGTTCACAAGAAACTGGTGTAAGATCCCAATTTTATCCCTAAGATCCCTCGTGGCATCATAACATTGCATTTGCATTGCCTCAAGGATCATTAGCATCTTGGTTCCCCTTACCTTTGGGTGAGACTTCTTGTGAGTGGTTTGAGATCACCAAGAATGCTTGATTTGTACATTATTGCTGTTCTTATTTTGTTTACTAACCAAAAGCACAAAAATATGTCACTAACATCTTGTGTTTGTAGCTTGAGCAATCACAAGGTCAAGAGCTTCAAGGAGATCCTTTGTGTAGAGATATGGCCAAGAAGAAGATGATAGCAAGCATGGTAATGATTCCCAAAGCTCTCAACCATCAAATATGCCTCACTAGCATTTCAATTCATCATTTTGACCAAAACAAGTCAAAGGGTTTGAGGTTTGTTCCCAAAGAAACCCTAATTCATCTGTGCATCACAATGCCTTGCTCTTGAAGCAACCTAAGCCTATGGTCAAAAATAATCAAGGGAAGTTCTTTAATTCTACATTTAATGCATATTTGAACTTATTTGAGTGTCCTCAATCATCAATTCATCAAGATATGAGTCATGGACTTGAGAAGTTGATCAGTCAATTCATCTGACTATTTTGAAATGCACTGAGACCTAACTTTTTATGTGTTGGTCAAGTGGAGATGATTCCAAAATAGAAACTGTTCTTAAGGACAATATGAACAACTTTTATGTTCATCAAAAATTGATTTGAAGCTTGGAAGGTCATCTCTCATTCCAATACATTATAGGTCATTTTGACTGAAACCCTAATTTTGGGTCAACTTCCCAAGGACATAACTCATTCATTTTTTATGATTTTTAGGTGGTATCAAATGAATTTGAAAGCTTAGGATGTCTACTTCAAATTTTATGTTGGACAAAATTTCAAAATCTCAAAGGAAATACATGTGATAATGCAAGACATTATAGGTCCTTTTGGGCCAAATGCATTAAAAGGCAAAAAAGTCCAACTTCAAGTGCCCATAACTATTTCACCAAAAAATCCAAATGATTCAAAATTTAATTCCATTTTGATTGTCTTGAAAAGATCTACAACTTGGATGTTGGAGGGTGTTTCATTTGAGGCTTGCATCGTCAAAACAGAAGGGCTTGAACATTGGCCAAATTTAGAAACTTTGCCTTTACATGTTTTGCACCTTGCACTTTAAACTCAAATTTCACCAATTTCCACACCTCAAATGGATTTTTGCCCAACATAACAAATGTTCCTTACATCAAAACCTTTCCAACCATTACTCACATGATCATGTTTGGATTTGGCAATTGGTATTTTCAAAGAGGAGAAGTTTTTAGTTCAATTATGCATAACACCTCAATATTCCATGCACAAGCAATTACCATTCAAATTACACGTCCATTTCACTTTAGTATGATTTCAGATTGCATTTGGCTTTGGTTTTGGGCCTTGTGCATGATCATGCAAGCCCATGCAAGGAATGTTCAACTTCATGCACATGGATTGAATCACCCTCTCCTTGCCATTCCCTCTATAAATAGAAGCTCTATTCCATTCAAAAATCATCCTGGAATCAACCTGAATTGCTGCAGAAATCAAAACCTAACCTCTCACCAAAGAAGCTATTTCATTTTTCTCCAAAATTTTCAGATCTAAAATTCAACTACATCTGGTTGAATCTTTGGATCTAAAGCTTCTAAACCTTCATCCTTTACTCCATTGATCTTTTGTTTTGGCAAAGGAAGCAAGGAATCAAGCTCAAATTTCCAGAATCCAAGGTTGTTCTTCAACTGGTTTTTTCTTCGAAACTCATCATCTATTGATCTATTTGCTTGCATGTTGTGTTGGCTGAAGTCCTCTCAATGGAGGCATCATTACTGTGCATTTAATTTTTGAAATCCATCAAGTTCTCATGAACATCACAGGATTTCCATCTCCGATTTCTCTCAATATAGAGATCTAGAGTGGAATTGAGTGATACAGGGATGATGTACATCATCCCAGCTTTCCAACGGTGTATAGATCGTGTATTTTGGTTAAGTTTTGGTTGCTTGCAATTTTGGCCAGAAAACACAAGCTCACCGGAGAAGAAGGTGGCTCCGGTGGCCGTCCCATTGCCAGTTTGAATCTGGATCGTTGGATTCATTTTCCAGATCTAATCCTGGCCTTCGCTTGTTATGACTTTCATTTATTCATTGTGTTACGCGTGGACTTGGACCTATGGTGGTAGCGCGCTTCTGGAGCATATGATCTGCCAACTCAATTAATAAACTCAGATCTAACGCTCCTGGTTTTTTTTGAATTTCCTATTTTCTGATTTAATTTCTTTTATTCCTATTATTTTCAAAAATCAATATCTTCTTCATTTTAAATCCAAAAAATATGGGACCAATTGCATTCTTCTCCAAATAATTTCTAGTTTCTAATTTTGATTTTTAATATTTTTTATTTCATCATTTGATATTTTTTGTGAATTTTCTCTTTTCTGGTTATTTTTAATTCATTTTAAATAGTTTTTGATATTCCAAAAATAAAAAAATATTTTCCTAACCTATTTGGATGATGATGAATCTATGAAAAATATTCTCATCAATTTTATAATTGATTTGAGATTTATTTGAGATTTTAGTTCAATTAGGTTATTTTTATTCTTTTTTAATGGATTAAAAATAGTTTCTGACTTTTAAAAATGCTGAAATTTTTTGTCAAACATTGTTTGACCTTGTTGAACTTGGGATAAATCACTTGGACCTTTCAAGGTTGATTTGAAATGATTTTGAAGTTTGACCTTTCTTTTATTTTTAATTCAAGTTTATTTTAATATTAAAAATGCCAAAAATATTTTGCTTATTGTTTGACCATCCAATCTTCATCTCATTTCTGATTTCTCATTGTTTGACTTTGACTTTCAATGTCATTTGGTCAATACACATGGATTAGTACATTTTATTTCACCTTATGCATTTTGATCTTTCCATTTTCTTATCCATTCTTCATCTCCTTCTTCTTTTTCTTTTTCTTTTGATCAAAGAGTTGAAGGTTGATAAGTTAGCATTGATTAGGGAGACTTAATCTTCCTTGATTCAAATCTAATTCATCTTGATCAATTGATCAAGTGAATGGCTTTGCATGAAGGATAGGTTGTTTCCTAAATCATGCAAAAGGCTTAAACCAATACAAGATCAATTCTCTTCTTCTTTTTGGCATGGCAAGTTGTTGGAACTTGGTTCACTAATCAAGACTTCTAACTTGTGTTGTTGCCTACATTATTATTGACCGGCCTCAGATAGTTGTGACTTCTACATAAGTCCAATTACGATTGCTTAACATAGCGCTAAATTTTCCTTATGGCACACTAACTACTAACACTAACCATTAACAATTAACATTTACTTTTTGCTATTTACTTTTATGCAATTTACTATTCTTGCACATATTATCCATTTGCTTTTCCCTTTGCTCACTTGAGCACATGTTTATGTTAATGCCATTTGCCTTTTGCTCACTTGAGCACATAATTGTGTATATACTATTGTGCTTGTGTTTTGTTTTGATTGTTGTGGACCAAATGCAAAAAATGGACAAATGGACTTAGTTTCTAGGACATTCCCTATGCAAAAATTGGAGTAAAAGGACCTTAATGTTGAAGATGGATTAGAAGGACCAAGCCTCTAAACTCACTCTTGTCCATTCTTGATTTGCTTCATAAAACTCTTTGATGTGCGTGTTCTTGTGCTAAGGATTCCACTTTGATTCAAATTTGGGGAACTATTGCCATAAGCTTCTAAAAGAGAAAGAGATCCAAGATGCATTGAGGAGTCTTTCCAAGAGTTCATTTGATTGATGATTGCTTGAATTTATGCTTTGTGTGATAGCTTATTCCAAAGGATGGGAGCCACTTGGATCATCCATATGATCTCAAGAGAGGAACTCCATTGTGGTTTTGTTTCTTTATCCCTCATATTTTTGCTTTACTTAGGACTTAGCCATTCTTCTTCTTCCCTCCACTCTAACCCAAGCCAAAACTTTTGTGCAAACATTTAACATTTGTTTTCAAACATTAGAAACCTAAGCCTTAGGCTTTTGATTTTCAAACTTTCTTTTCATAACACTTATTTTGAATTGAATCTTTAAGTCAACTTTGACCATTTTGTATATACTTTTAATTGGTAAATATAACCCATTCAAATGTCTTTTTGTGGTTCCAATGGCCACATTCTTAATCAAAGGCTTTTCATAACCTTTAGCTATTAGGTTTGAGTTATCCTTGAGGTAGATGTAATACTCACCTATATCCTTAGTGATGGACAATGAGTCTTCCATGCTTATTATAGGGTTAACCCCTCACTAGCATGTTGAAGCTATCCTCACGTGGTGGATTTGTGGTTTTTAGGTTGAGCTTTCTCCCTTGGATAACAAAAGACCTTAAAGGCTTTTGGACCAATCAATTCACCCACTCATTTTTGAGATTTTTACCCCGAACTACGAGGTTTTGATCCTAATCTTTTTTTAGATGGTACGTAAGCAATGGGTTTATCCATCCAAACATAAAATATAAATAAACTTGTATATTCTCCTCTCATCTCTTCAATCATGTTTGCACAAACAAATTTTCACAAAAACAACAACCTTACAACAAGTATGAAAAGGGCTCCCTAAGAGTACCTAGGATGTTTTGGGTGCCTAACACCTTCCCATTACATAACCAACCCCCTTACCCAGATCTCTGTTTCTCTTTTACTAGTTTTTGTTAAAACTTTTAAGTTTTTGTTCGCTTTCTAACCATTCCTTTGGATAAATAGAAGTGCGGTGGCGACTCGACTTGTATGATTTACCTTGGATTTAGTCAATATCTTTAATGGTAACGAATACCCCGCTACAGAAAAGTGGCGACTCTGCTGGGGATAAAATTTGCCTAGTGGGTTTTGCCTACTTTTCACATTTGTTGTGTTGTATTGTATTGTTTTGTGACATATTTTTGTGCAATTTGGGATTACTGTATTGTATGTAATGATTGAATTGCTTGTATATTAATTCCTTGTATGCTTGGTGATCTTTGTAAGATGAGTTCTATACCCGGACTCGAGCGCACTTAGGATAGGAGAATGGCGTAGTCTTGTTGACTTGTGTGGAGTTATTCCTTAGCAAGTTGACTTGCAAGTCCATTCACTTGGTGGAGGTCATATTGGGATCAATAATGTCACACAAGTAAGTTGTGGTTAGACATTACTCTTTCCAATATAGACCTTAGAAGTCAATGACCTTAGTTTACCAAGCCCATCTTGGCCTATTCTTAGGATGTAGTGTGAAAGTCGTTCAAATGTAAGATTTGATATGATTGTTACGCGATACTACACTCATAAGAGTCTCTCTTGAGAATATTTTTGGAAAACGAGTAGTCGTTTATCCGATAATATCCGAAAGATGGAATGATGACTATGGGAACCTCTTGTAGAACATGTTTGGCAGGTTTAAACTCTAGTACACTCCCTTTGGGTGGTTCTTAACCGAGACTCCATGCTCGTGACTCGCAACAAACCCTTGATTCATGGTTGATCCGTTCATGTATCCTTAATATCAATGGAACTTGGGTGTTGATAAGGTGTAAACCGTAATCCACCAAAATGGATGATTGATATTAAGGATATCATGATCCATCCCATGACCTTTGTTTGGTGTGCCTTGCTTGATCCTTGAGTGTGATTGTTGCATTCATGCATTCATGCACCCATTCGCATCCATATCATCAATAATGAAGAAAATTTTCAAGGAACTTAAGGGGTTTATTTGCAAAATTTTCAGACATGGAAAGACAAAGAAGGAATACAAAGAAGTACAGTTTCAGACAACCAGATTTGAAAGAGTTAAGGAATCTGACATCTTATGTACTAGATCCCTTGGGTTTCAAGGCTCGTTTTGGGAAGCTTCTTCCTCTTCTGACTACTCAGATGGATGAAGGGTTGATGAGTGTATTGGTGAAGTTTTATGATCCCTTGTATCGTTGCTTCACATTTCTGGACTTTCAGCTTTTGCCTACACTTGAGGAGTATGCCTACCTTGTGGGTATACCTATTATAGACCAGTTGCCGTTTAGTGGCTTGGAGAATATTCCTACTTCTCAAGAGATAGCTGACATGTTGCACATAGATGAACCTCTGGTTAGTGCTCATATGACTACCAAAGGTGGAATTCAAGGTCTCCCTTCTGAGTTCCTCATTGCTCAAGCTACTATGTATGGGAAGGCCATGAGTGAGGATGCCTTTGAGGCCCTATTTGTACTTCTCATCTATGGCTTGGTATTGTTCCCCAACATCGACAAGTTTGTGGATGTGAACGCTATTAGGATTTTCTCTACTCTTAATCCCGTTCTGACTCTGTTGGGTGACACCTATTTTTCTTTGCATATGAGGAACGCAAAGGGTGGTGGTGCCATTGTGTGTTGTTTGCCTCTGTTGTATAAGTGGTTTATTTCTCACTTACCGCAGACGGTCACCTTCAAGGAGAACAATGGATGTCTACGGTGGTCCACGAGACTCATGTCTCTCACTAATGATGATATCTCTTGGTATAACCGTGTATATGATGGTGTGCAGATTATCGACTCTTATGGTGAATTCTCCAATGTACCTCTTCTTGGTACATATGGTGGGATTAACTACAACCCTGTTTTGGCACGTCGTCAGCTTGGGTTCCCCCTAAAGGATAAACCCAATAACATTCTGTTAGAGGGTGTGTTCTTTCAGGAGGGTAAAGATCCCCAAGGCTTGAAAGCTAGGATGGTCCGCGCTCGGCGCAAGGTTCATAAAAAAGGAAGGAAGGAGTTGGGTCCTAAGAATTGTGTTGCTTTAGAGCCTTACACTGCTTGGGTTAGGAAGAGAGCGTCTGAGTATCTCATGCCTTATGAGTATCCAAGACCCACACCTTTGGTTATGGCTGGGCCTTCAACCCTCCCTGACCAAGGAGTAGAGGAGTTGAGAGACGAAGACCGATCACGTGCTTGGATCCGTGAAAGAGAGGAGTTACTTCAGTAGATCAAGGAGAAGGATGCTTTGATAGAGTTCCTCAAACGTCAGGTTATTGATGATCCTGATGATGCATGGACTTCTCTACATCTTCAGTCTTCCAAATTTTGGAAGAGGAAGTACGACCGACTCGCCAAGGAGAAGGCGGATATGGAGGCAGCCTACGAGAGGGAGGTGAAGAGACTTCGTGCATCCTACCTTCTTGTGTCCCGGGATTTAGATGATTGTTTCTAGGGATCCATAGAATGATTATTTTCCTTTTCTCTTGTATTTGGTTGCCAAAACTGTACTTCTTTAGTGTAAAAATGTTTCCAGATAGTATTTGATGAGATATTTCCGTATGTGATAAATGATTAATACTTCCAAATTTTTGCAAATAGAACCCTAAAGTTCCTTTGAAATAAAAAACAAATCATGTGCACAAGCATTGCATGCATCATGTGCATAAACAGGTTTTTTCCCTGCTTCTTGTCCTGTGGTCTAACTTTGTGTTCTTCATTTATTTTGAAGACAAGCTGACTCACCGGTACTACACCAGAGCCAACATTTCAAGACTGATGGATCATTTGGAACAAGAGAACCGCGAGCTGAAAGAGGAAGTGGCCAGATTAAGTGCCTTGATGGAGTCATTCATGGCTGCTCAGAGCCAGTCTTCTCTGACACCTTCGACTCCTCCCCAGAGGACAGTCATCTCTGAGATTGTCTCCTCGACTGTGCCTGTAGCCAGTGCACACTTTGTTCTAACGGCCATGCCAGCCGGATTCCCGTGGGGGATGCCTCCCAGTTTCATGCCCAAGGGTCCTGCTCCCACCTTTGCTTCTATGCCAACATCTAGCCCGATCCTTGTTGTTCCTCCTCCTGTCGTGCATACTCTGCCCAGAGTGGACGACACCATCTACCATTCTGAGGCGTCTGAGGGTCCAGATGTCTATGAGAATATAGATGCTATGAACGATCAATTTCTTGAGCTTCGGAAGGAATTGAAAATTCTCAGAGGAAAGGATCTTTTCGGCAAGTCTGCTGCCGAACTCTGCTTGGTTCCTAATATGAAGATCCCCGTGAAATTCAAGGTCCCTAACTTTGAGAAGTACAAGGGGAATACTTGCCCTCTCAGCCACCTGGTCATGTATGCCAGGAAAATGTCAACTCAGACCGACAATGACCAATAGCTCATCCACTACTTTCAGGACAGTCTGTCTGGTGCTGCTCTGCGTTGGTACATGGGTTTAGACAGTGCAAACATCTGATCTTTCAACGATCTTGGCGAGGCCTTCGTCAAGTAATACAAGTACAATATGGATATGGCTCCCGATAGGGATCAATTGAGGGCCATGTCCCGGAAGGACAAGGAAACCTTTAAAGAATACACCCAGAGGTGGCGAGAGGTAGCAGCACAGATCGTGCCTCCGCTAGAAGAGAAAGAGATGACTAAGATCTTTTTGAAGACCTTAAGTTCTTTTTATTATGAGTGGATGATCGCTAGCGCTCCTTTTGACTTCACCGAGATGGTGAATATGGGGATGCGTCTAGAAGAAAGGGTTAGAGAAGGACGTCTGTCCAGAGAAGAAGGCTCTTCTGCCAAACGCTATGGGTCGTTTGCGAAGAAGAAAGATGGAGAGGCACATGCTGTGACCTCCCATGTGAAACCAAGAAGACCCTCTGTGAGGAGGAAGACCGTGCGTCCCGCCGGTAACCAGCAACAAGTGGCTCATATAGCACCTGTTTTCAGAGATAATCAGCAGTACCAACAACATAACAACAATCAGCAAGCACATCCTGTCGCAACCTGAAAAATGGAATGCGAAAAAAAAACAACTCGCGAAGAAAGACAGGAGAGTCGCCACCGTGCGTTATTTATCCCAAAGGAGGGAAAGGAAACGCTCGAAGTAAACGTGGAAAAAGGAAAGGACAAGACGGGGTCTCGCAACCAAATCTTGGGTTCGGGAGTCGATTATGCGAAGGGAAGGTATTAGCACCCCTACGCATCCGTAGTACTCTACGGGATCCACTTTTTTAGTTCTTGTCTAAAGGGTGTGGGTTTATCTAATGTGTTATTTACTAAAAAAAAGGGGTCAAAAGAAAATGACTCGCACGAATGTCGCATCCACTGCATACGTATCTCATCTGAATATGAGAATCAGAGTCTTCGTAGCTCGGCTACCTAGGGGTTAAGGGTAATTGTACTCGCTAAGACATCGCGTCTTATGCCTACGCATCTCATCTGGAATGAGAATCAGAGCAAGCCGTAGTTCGGCTAACTACGGGGTTATGGATTGGGTTTTGGACGAACGACGTTACTACGCAATCTACCGAATGCTCGACCTTTGGAGACTTACTCGCCTGTAGTAGAAGGAGTTAACGTGTTCTTAGGAGAAGAAAAATCAATGAGTTGGTAGGGTTAGGGGTGCTCATGCAAAAAGGCAGTCCTTGACGAAGGAACCGCGCTACCTGTGGGGATACGAACACATACAAAACAAACATGTATAAAGTAAACGTGCCAACAAGGCAATCAGAATAAATCTACCAAATAGTATCCCACAAGCAAAATGGAATATCCAGCGAGCTATCCCTGTAAAAGTCATGTGAGCCTTCACAAAAACTCGACAAAAGGGTTAGTGAAACACGATAAGCATTCAAGGAATTCAAGGCATTATTTATACATTCATACATAATTATGAACCCGTGGGCAAAAACCTAATGAAATTCATCCATCGTACCTCAAACATTCAGAGTATTCAACTTCAAAGCACAAAGGTAATGGGAATAAGGGCAAACCTGATTGGAGAGATCGGTTGAAATCAAATGGCACGGCTGGATTTGCAAACCAATGTTAGGGTTTGCTTGAGCTGAAAGTGTGTGAGTCAGAATGAACCTTTCAGAGTTGTCTAGAGGTTGCTGCAGATTAATTCTCACTCTCTCTATCTAGGTTTCTCTCCAGGTTTTGTCCAGGGTTTTGTTCCAAGGAAACCTCAGAGTGTTTTGCTTCTCTTCCTTTTTCTGTCTGTTCTCCCTCTTTTATAACCTGACTTTCATGGCTTTGTGGGCTCAAATGAGAGAGGTCCAAGTCTGAGATTTTTTCTTTTATTTATTTATTTATTTAAATTTTATTTATTTTATTATTTAAATTTTTATTTATTTATTTATTTATTTATTTTTGCATTTTTTTTTTTCGTTTTTTTTTTTGCTTGCATAACGCGTGAGCTTCGCCTAGCGAGCATGACAGCTCATGAATAAACCTTTGCTCCTTCAAGATTAACGTTTTGACTGACGAATATACCCCTGTTGGAAGTAACTCAAGTCTTTCCCTTGTGTTGACTGATCATCTAAATAGAACCCACAAAGTGTCCTGGATGATGTTCAAGCTTCTTGGAGCTAATCCCGATTGACATGATGAAATGCAATGTATCTAATGTTAAATGACCTAAAGATGAATGCGTGAATAAGGAGGGCAAATTTTGGGGTGTTACAGCTGCCCCTATTCAGTCATCAGCTAACCTGAGCAGGATGAAAGCGAACAACTTATCAGACAAACAGGGTGAGCTGTGATTGAATACCAAAGACAGACCGAAAATTTACACTTGGAGAACACCACAAAAATGCTGAAATACACCGCGCTGTTTATTTCTCTTCTGATCCTCTGGCTGAATCTGAATCAGTCTTCTGACTTAATCTGGAGTTTCGATCCTCTGGCTGAATCTATACTCAATTTAGTCCTCTGGTTGGATGTTAATTTTGATCCTCGGGCTGGATACGGTTTCAATCTTCTGGCTAGATCTTCTTCGATCTTCTGGCTAGATCTTCTTCGATCTTCTAGCTAGATCTCCTTTGTTTCAATTCTCTGGCTGAATCTATTTTCTTTGATTCTCTGGCTGAATCTACTTCGATCTTCTGGCTAGATCTGAATTGTTTCGATTCTCTGGCTGAATCTATTTCCGGTCTTCGGGCTAGACCTGACTTCGATCTTCTGGCTAGATCTTCTTCGATCTTCTGGCTAGATCTGAATTGTTTCGATTCTCTGACTGAATCTATTTCGATCTTCTGGCTAGATCTGAATTGTTTCGATTCTCTGGCTGAATCTATTTCGATCTTCTGGCTAGATCTGAATTGTTTCGATTCTCTAGCTGAATCTATTTTCTTTGATTCTCTGGCTGAATCTATCTATTTTTCGATCTTCGAGCTAGACCTGACTTTGATCTTCTGGCTAGATCTGGATTGTTTTGATAATAAATTCCAATCATCAGGATCTCGCATCTGGGGCATGCGCTGGTTGACCCTCTTTCGAAATCTACAGTCTTCATGTTAGATATGCAGCTTCGAGAATATCCCACTTTTGGGCTTCGTACATATTCTTCAGGCTAGAACATGTTATAACGACTCTTCGATTAGACTTTGTTTTTTTAATGCGATCCGCGGGCTGGATCCTCTTGTAGGTTGATTTTCTGTTGAGCTGTCAATCTATTCATCCAGCTGGCTTGCTGGGAAAATAACGCTCGTAGTCGACTCTCTGGCTGAATCTTCGAAATGACCCTCAGGATGAATCTCTGGAAAACGATTCTCAGGCTGAATCTTTGAAATGACCCTCATGCTGGGTCACACACACACTTGATCCTCTGGCCGAATCTCATGACTTTGGTTGTAAAGTAATTTTTCAGTCTGCTTTGAAGAACCTGTTTGTTGTAACACCCCAAAATTTGCCCTCCTCATTCATGCATTCATTTTTAGGTCATTTAACATTTCATATTGCATTTCATCATGTCAATCAGAATCAGATCCAAGAAACTTTATTTTAAAAAATAAATAAATAAATAAATAAATAAATATAAAAAAAAATAAAAATAAATAAATAAATAAATAAAATAAAAGAAAAAATCTCAAACTTGGACCTCTCTCAAAAGCCCACTAAGCTACCAATATTAGGCTATAAATACTAGAGTTTCATTGAAACAAAACAAACAGAAAAAGGAAGAGAAGCAAAATACTCTGAGGTTTCCTTGGAACAAAACCCTGGACAAAACCTAGAGAGAAACCTGACAGAGAACTCAGAGCAACCTCCAAACCCTGAAGGGAACTCAACTGCACAGAATCACCTCTGTCTCACATAAACCCTAAAGATTGTTTTGTAAACCTCATGGGTGCAACTCATTTTCAATCAAGCTCTCCAATCAGGTTTGCCCTATATCCATCATCTTTATACCTTTAATTTGAATGCTCTAAATGTATGAGGTATTATGGGTGAATTTGATACCCTTTTGATGCATGTGTTTGACAAGAGGTTTAGGCCTCCTACCCTTGGTTGCTTTTTGTGAGCTTTTTGTGAATTGAAAGGGCATGATTCATGTGGTTACATTTTGATTTGGGAGCAACTCTTGATTACCCTATTTTGTTTCTCTAACCTGTTTGTTGAGTTTTGTTTTGTGAGGGCTCATATGACTCTTGCAGAGATGGTTTGCCTGGTGTTCCACTTTATTTGTGGGATACCCCCTAGAGGTTCATTCCGATTACCTGTACTGACCCACTTTCTTTGATGATGTTAGCTTGGAAGGATCTCAGGGTTTATCGTTCCTTTAATTGCTGTTACCTCGGATCTTCATCAGCGTGGTACTTTTATATTTTTCCCGCATTTTACTGCTTTCCTAGCTGGAAGACCTCGATAGGAGGCAATGTTTTTGTGTGTTTATTTTTTTTTACAAGTTCCTTCGTCAAGGACTGCCTTTTGCATGAGCATCCCTAACCCTACCAACTCATTGATTTTTCTTCTCCTAAGAACACGTTAACTCCTTCTACTACAGGCGAGTAAGTCTCCAAAGGTCGAGCATCCGGTAGATTGCATAGTAATGTCGTTCGTCCAAAACCCAATCCATAACCCCGTAGTTAGCCGAACTACGGCTTGCTCTGATTCTCATTCCAGATGAGATACGTAGGCATAAGACGCGATTTCTTAGCGAGCACAATTACCCTTAACCCCTAGGTAGCCGAGCTACGAAGACTCTGATTCTCATATTCATATGAGATACGTATGCAGTGGATGCGACATCCGTGCGAGTCATTTTCTTTTGACCCTTTTTTTTTAGTAAATAACACATTAGATAAACCCACACCCTTTAGACAAGAAATACAAAAGTGGATCCCGTAGAGTACTACGGATGCGTAGGGGTGCTAATACCTTCCCTTCGCATAACCGACTCCCGAACCCAAGATTTGGTTGCGAGACCCCGTCTTGTCCTTTCCTTTTTCCAGGTTTACTTTGAGCGTTTCGTTTCCCTCCGTTGGGATAAATAACGCACGGTGGCGCCTCTCCTGTCTTTCTTCGCCGGTTGTTTTTTTTTCGCATTCCATTTTTCAGGTTGCGACAGCTGGCGACTTCACTGGGGACCCGGTTTCCCTAAGCGAGTCCCTCCTAGCTTTTGTAGGTTGTTTGTTTATTGGGGTATTATTCTTTTGTACAGTTATTTATCTTTCAGCATTTACCTGCTTTATTGCATTGTGTACATATGACTGCCGTATCTGCTGGTTCTGTTTGTGAGATGAGTTCTATACCCGAACTCGAGTGCACTTAGGATAGGAGAATGGCATAGTCTTGTCGACTTGTGTGGAGTTATTCCTTAGCAAGTTGACTTGCAAGCCCATTCACTTGGTGGAGGTCATGTTGGGATCAATAATGTCACACAAGTAAGTTGTGGTTAGACATTACTTTTTCCAATATAGACCTTAGAAGCCAAGGACCTTAGTTTACCAAACCCATCTTGGCCTATTCGTAGGACGTAGTGCGAAAGTCGTTCAAGTGTAAGATTTAATATGATTGTTACGCGATACTACACTCATAAGAGTCTTGTAAGACCCCAATTTTGTCCCTAAGATCCCTCATGGCATCATATCATATCATTGCATTTGCCTCAAGGATCATTGTACACCTTGCTTCCTTCCCTGTGGGTGGGTTATCTTTCTGAGAGTGGTTCTTGATCACCAAGCATGTTTTGCATTTGTATATCATTGCTTTTCCTTTTACCACTAACCAAAAGTACAAAAATATGTCTTCTAACCCTTGTTTTGCAGATGAAGCAATCAACAGTCAAAGCAGTCAAAGACATTCATTGAGCAATAGATGGTGGCCATTCTTGAGAATTTGGACCCCACAATCATTATCAAGAGTTCATATGAGCCATGATGTTATTTTGAATCAAAATACCAAGTGGTAGAGGCTTGAATTTCATTAGAACATTGCCAGGTCAACTGGAGGCCTAGAAAGTCAACTGCCAAGTCAACAGTGGATTTGGGGATGTGAAGTGATTAGAAATACTTCATTCATGTTCAAACAAGTCTCATTTGACATTTCAAACATTCACAATGAAGAATTTAAAGTCAGGTCAAGACTTTCCAAAAATAGAAAGTGACCTATAATTCAAATTTGCCAAAAATGGAAAGGTTTTAATCTAACTTCAACTTCAAATTACATCATCAAGAAAGCTTCAAATGAAATTTTTTTGAACATGAAAGTTGTAGATCTTTCTCTCCCATTTCCAAAAAGTACAAGATCATCAATTTCTCATGTGTGGTTAAGGAGATATGATCAAAACATGGCAAAGTGTACTTGAAGATTCAAATGGCCATAACTTCTCAACCAAAACTCCAAATTGGATGGTTCTTTTTGCATTGTTCTTATTTTGACCTCTAAATTCCAAATCATGCATTGCATTACACCAATTATCATCACATGAACATTTGCCATTTCACTTGATTTTTGGAGGGAAAATGTGAAGTTTAAAATTGGTGCATTATTTGAACATTCCACCATTGCCTTTAGCTCCAAAATGATTTTTTGAGTGAAAATAAACACAATCCCGTGCACTGTTCACCATGCATTTTCATGCATAGGGTGAAAAAGCTAAATTGCACAAACACCTCATTTTGCTAATTCCACTTACCATTGGCTAAACATGATTAGAAGGGTGATTAGCATAGCATATATAAATGAAACCCTAACTGTTTTTCATTAACAACAATCACAATTTCAGATCTAGATCAAAACACCAAAATTTTTCTCTCACTTTTTTCTTGCAATTTCTTCACATTCAATCCATTCTTCTTGCTTAATTCTTGTTGCTGAGTTGTTTTTGAGCAGGATCACACGTGGAATTGAAGCAAACAGTGCAAGGTTGAAGCATTCTTGAAGCTTGAAGCAACAATGGTGAATCCAAATTCTGGCAAAATCGTGCACAATTGAGCTTCAATCTTCTTCCCAATCACTCATACAAACATTATAGAAGAAGTTTGGAGCATTGCAAGGCTTGAATCAACACAAATCCAGATATGCTCTTCAAGAGGTCATTGAATCGAATCTCTCATTTCTCAAAATTATTATGATGTTGTTATAGATCTTGATGTGCTGGTTAATTTGAGCTTTGAATCATGAAATTCCATGCATGTTTGAGTGAGTTAGGGTTAAATAAAGTTTCATGAATGAATTTTACATCACTCGATTCTCCTTGTATGTGATGTTTTATGCTTAATCCATGCTTGATTCGTGATCTCCATGAGATATCCTACATGTTGATATGTTTAATAGTGAATTCTGGAACAAAAGTTCTTGATGCATGATGATATTGTTACTGTTCACATGAAACGCGTGAGGAAGAAGATGATAATTGCTTTGGCCATGGTTTTTGATCTTCAGAAAACAGTTTTCTGTGCATTGCATGTGTTTGCCTGTATCTTAACATGTACTGGTCCACGTCACTGCACACACAGCACATCCATTGGTTGGTATTTGTTTGACCGCGCGTTGACTGCCACTAGGATTAATGAAACACAGCGTTTCAATCCCAGGCGCACCACTATTTGAATTATCACATGCTTCGATTCCGGCTTGTTCCAAATATTTCAAATGCTTCATGATTTTTTCCTTTTCCCTCCATGTGTTCATGTACATGTTTCACATGATTTTTTTTATTTTTTCACCATCTTACAAAATTCATATTAATTTGAAAAATCATCCAAAAATTATGAGGTTTTTTGCATTGCATTCCTTATTTTGTCTAGTATTTTTAGATCATTTTTCCATAAATTGTGCCTGGCTGGATTTCATTTTGTGCTAGGGGATGTGAACATGTATGCATTTTGTACCTTGCCTTGCTATATCATTTGTGAAATGCTGGTTTTTAAACCAATGAATCTAAAAATATGCATGATGAAACTAGACACTTTGCTTGACATTTCGGTGTTGATTTGGTATTTTTACCATTTATCATTTCTGTTTTATGATCATGTGAAGTTGGTGTGACAATTTGTGTCACACCTTTTCTTGTTCAACTTATGTGATGTGTTTGCGTTGCCAAATGATCTCCAATTGTCCTGATTTTTTGTATGATGCATATTATGAATGTTGTGAATGACCATGAATTTTATTGGAATTATTTGAATCATTTCTGATTTAATTGAGATTTTTCATTCTGGTTGGTCACTTTTGAGCTTTAAAATTGCTTTGAACTTCAATTGATCATGAAATGCTTTTGGTATATGATATTGATGTGAGACCTTTTGGATTGTTTCAAGATGTGTTTAAAGTTGATTCATGTTAATTTTCAGCTTCTGTTTTGAGTTTTTTCCCCATCTTTGACCCTAGGCTTTGACCTAGTGGTTTGCCTCTCATGTTTGAGCTTTGATTTCAGGTTGAACATCCAAGTTACATGGTTAATGATGCTCCATCATTTAAGCATTGATGTTTGCCTTTGATTACTAATATTTGTGTGTTTTGTAGGTTGATGTTGACCCATTTGAGTTTGACTTTTGGCTTACACATTGTGTACATTGGGATTGTTTGTTGCTTATTGACTGTTGTTTGATTGTCTGAACTTTGTACTGATTTGTTTGATGTTTCCACAGGTACATTAGTTGCTTAAGTTCACTTGAACTTTGCTTTTGCTTGGTTGCTTAACCACTTAGGTATAACCTCTCTTCTTCATGTAGTCTGGAAGACCTATCCTGTTATGTAGGCAGGCACCTGTCTGAAGTCCTCCTTAAGAGGCAATGCTTGTGATTGTTTAATCTTTGTGCCAAGCAAGAAAAGTCCTCTTATGAGGCAATTGGTAGATAAAAGAGATGTGTAATCCATCTCCTACTATTCAGTGTGTCATCCGCTTTGCTCACACAATGTGTTGATGCATTGTAGATATTAACCCAAGATCTTATAGAGTCAAATCACTTGTGGAGAAGAGTTCCAACTTTCTGAACTCCCACATCTTCTATTGTTTAAAGCTCTCCCTGACCAGGGATAAGAGCTATGAGGCACACCCCTCATCTCCATTTCATCTGCCTCACCCTAACTCTCAATGTTAGGGTTAAGAGCTCAAAATACCCCATTCCAGTTGACCGTAAAGTCTAACCTTGTTTGAGCCTAATTGATTGTATATAGTGTGTGCTAATTGACTTGATTGTTTGCTTACTTGATTCATCTGTGCATATTTGCTTGAGTGTGCCTTTGTGCATTTATCATCATCATGTGTATATCATTTCATAAACTTTGCTTTATAGCATTTTTGCTTTGTCCATGGAGGAGACAAGCATAAGTCCATTACTTGGCAGTTGTTCCTATGATATGGTGGGAGACTAGTATAAGTCCATTGATTGGCATCTGGTATCCTTGTTATTTTGTTTTGTGAGATTAGTGTAAGTCCATTGATTGGCATCTGGTATCATTGTTTTGTTTTAGGAGATTGGTGTAAATCCATTGATTGGTATCCGGTATCCATGTTTTTTTGTGAGATTGGTATAAGTGCATTGATTGGCATCCGGTATCATTGTTTCGTTTTACGAGATTGGTGTAAGTCCATTCATTGGCATCCGATATCCATTTGCTTTGTTTTGCTTATTTGCATTGTTGCCTTATTCCAAAGGAATCACTTGAATAATCTACATATGATTTCAAGAGGTGAACATCTAAGAAGTTTTACACTCCCTCACCCTCCCACCTTTTGTTGCTTCAAACCTCCATCTTTGCATGCTAATCCAAAACCTGAAAAATATTGTGCAAACATTATCATTTCTTTCCAAATTAGAAACCTAGGCTTTAAGCCTTTGATTTTTCAAACTCCATTTCATAATACTTCTTTGAATTGAATTCTAATCATGTCTTGACCACTCTTTTGTGAATAAATCCTAATTGGTTAATCCAACTCATTCAATTGTTTTGTGGTTGTGTCCATTCTTGATAAGTTTTTCATACATAAGCCATAAGTTTGATTTATCCTAGTTGGTTGATGTTAATCTCACCTTTTGTCCTTAGTGATTGAATTGTAAGACTTCCTTGCTTATTATAGGGTTAACCCCTCACTAGCAAGTTGAAGCTTTTCTCACATGGTGGACTTGTTGTTTGTATAAGGTTGAGTTTTCTCCCGTGGATAACGAAAGACCTTAAGGCTTTTGTTTAAAATGAATCCACTCATATTTTGGAAATCTTTTAGCCGAACTACGACATTTTGATCCTTACCTTCCATGGAAAGGTACGTAGGCAACGGGTTCATCCGTTCGAACACAAAAATAATAAAAATTGTATATTCTTTTCTCATCCCTTCAATCCATGTTTGCACAATAAATATTTCATAAACAAATAACATTTCGTACAACAAGTGTGAAAAGGGCTCCCTAGGAGTACCTAGGACGTTTTGGGGGCCTAACACCTTCCCATTGCGTAATTAACCCCTTACCCAGATCTCTGATCTTTTCATTAGTTTTCTATGTGTAAAACTTCTTAGGCTTTTGTTCGCTTTTTAGCCATTCCTTTGGATAAATAAAAGTGCGGTGGCGACTCGATTATTTGTATGCTTTGCTTTTGATTTAATCAATAAATCATAAAGTGACGAATACACCGCTACAGAAAAGTGGCGACTGCGCTGGGGATTCCTTGGTGGTATTGCCTACTTTTCACCCTTGTTGTATGATATTGTTTATTTGTTATATGACATATTTTTGTACAATTTGGGATAACTGTATTGATTGTAATGATTGAATTGCTTGATATACAATTGCTTGTTTGATTGGTGGTCTCTGTGAGATGAGTTCTATACCCGAACTCGAGTGCACCTTAGGATAGGAGAATGGCATAGTCTTGTCGACTTGTGTGGAGTATTCCTTAACAAGTTGACTTGCGAGTCCATTCACTTGGTGGAGGTCATGTTGGATTAATAATGTCACACAAGTTTTTTGTGGTTAGGCATTATTCTTTCAATCATGTGCCTTAGAAGCCAAGGACCTTAGTTTACCAAGCCCATCTTGGCCTATTTTTAGGACGTAGTGCGGAGGTCGTTCAGATGTCAGATCTGATGCGATTGTTACGCGATACTACACTCATAAGAGTCTCTCTTGAGAATATTTTTGGAATACGAGTATTCGTTCCTCCGATAATATTCGAAAGATGGGATGATGATTATGGGAACCTCTTGTAGAACACGCTCGGCAGGTTTAAACCCTAGTACACTCCCTTTGGGTGGTTCTTAACCGAGACTCCATGCTCGTGACTTTCAACAAACCCGTGATTCGTGGTTGAGTCGTTCAGACATCCTTAATATCAATGGAACTTGGGTGTCGATAAGGTGTAAACCATAATCCACCAAAATGGATGATTGATATTAAGGATGATTGAGCCGGTTCATGTATCGTTGATATCAATGGAACTTGGGTGTTGATAAGGTGTAAACCATAATCCACCAAAATGGATGATTGATATTAAGGATACTATGAGCTTTCCCATGACCTTTGTCTGGTGTGCTTTGCTTGATCCTTGAGTGTGATTGTTGCATTCATGCATTCATGCATTCATCTGCATTCATGTCATCAGAAAAATCAGAAAATTTTCAAGGAACTTAAAGGGTTTGTTTGCAAAATTTTCAGACATGGAAAGTCCAAAAAGGCATACAAAGAAGTACAACTTTCGACATCCCGATGTGAAAGAGTTAAGGAATCTGACATCTTATGTATTAGATCCCTTGGGTTTCAAAGCTCGTTATGGGAAGCTTCTGCCTCTGTTGACTACTCAGGTTGACGAAGGGTTGATGAGTACGTTGGCTCAGTTCTATGATCCTCTGTATCACTGCTTCTCTTTTCCGGACTTTCAGCTGTTGCCTACGCTTGAGGAGTATGCTCATCTTGTGGGTATTCCTATTCTGGATCAGGTGCCGTTCAGTGGCCTAGAGAGTATTCCGACTTCTCGAGAGATCGCAGACTTGTTGCACATAGATGAATCCCTTATTAAAGCGCATATGACCACCAAAGGTGGAATTCAGGGTCTTCCTTCTGATCTCCTCATCGCTCAAGCTACCGTTTATGGGAAGGCCATGAGTGAGGATGCCTTTGAGGCCATATTCGTGCTGCTCATCTATGGTTTGGTATTGTTCCCCAACATCGACAAATTTGTGGATGTGAACGCCATTAGGATCTTTTCAGTTCTTAATCCCGTTCTGACTCTGTTGGGTGATGCCTATTTCTCTTTGCATCTGAGGAATGCAAAGGGTGGAGGAGTTATTGTGTGCTGTTTGCCTCTGTTGTATAAGTGGTTTATTTCTCACTTACCGCAGACGGTCGCTTTCAAGGAGAACAAGGGATGTCTACGGTGGTCTACGAGACTTATGTCTCTCACTAATGATGATATCTCTTGGTATGATCGTGTGTATGATACAGTTCAGATCATTGATTATTGTGGTGAATTCCCTAATGTGCCTCTTCTTGGTACATGTGGTGGAATCAGCTACAATCCTATCTTAGCACGTCGTCAGCTTGGGTTCCCCCTAAAGGATAAACCTCATATAGGCATGGCAATGGGGCGGGTCGGGGACGGGTTTTACCTCTCCCAAACCCAAACCCGAATCCCCAAACAATCCCCGTTCCCCGCCGCAAACCCAAACGGGGATGGGGAATCAAAACCCAAACCCGTCCCAAACGGGTTCGGGTATCCCCGCCCCGCCACCATTCATTTAGTAAAATCAATTTTTTAATAGAAATATTTATTTTTCTAAAATAAAATTACATTACAAATAATAAAATAAAACAATCTAAACAAATTCCATACATACATTTCAAATATTTTAAATAATAACTTCAAATTAAAATATCAAAACATTGACCACATATTTAATATTTTAAATTATCAAAAATAAATAATAATGTACATAGTAAAATAAACGGGGCGGGTTCGGGGACGGGTTCGGGGTGGGTACTAGTGTCCCCATTACCCGACCCGTCCCCATATTTTAAAATCGGGGAAAACCCAAACCCAAACCCAAACCAGTCAAAGCGGGTTTTCCCCGTCAACTTCGGGGCGGGTTCGGGTTGGTACCCGCGGGTACGGGTTATATTGCCATGCCTAACCTCATAACATTCTGTTAGAAGGTGTGTTCTTTCAGGAGGGTAAAGATCCCCAAGGCCTGAAAGCCAGGATGGTCCGCGCTTGGCGCAAGATTCACAAGAAGGGTAGAAATGAGTTGGGTCCGAAGAATTGCATTGCTTTGGAGCCATATACTTCTTGGGTCAGACAGAGAGCTTCTGAGTATCTTATGTCGTATGATTATCCGAGACCTACAACATTAGATGTGGCTTGGCCTTCAAACCTCCCTAACTAAGGCGTAGAGGAGTTGAGAGACGAAGACCTTTCGCGTGCCTGGATCCGTGAAAGAGAAGAGTTGCTTCAGCAAATCAAGGAGAAGGACGCTCTGATTGAGTTCCTCGAGCATCAGGTGATAGATGATCCGAATGATACCTGGACTTCTCTGCTTCCTCAGTCTTCCAAATTCTGGAAGAGGAAGTATGATCGACTTGCTAAGGAGAAAGCGGATATGGAAGCAGCATATGAGAGAGAGATCAAGAAGCTTTGTGTATCGCGTCTTCCAGCATCTCGAGCTTCTAGGGATCCATAGGATGTTTATTTTCCTTTTCCCTTGTAATAATCAAAAATGCTGTACTTCTTTGTCTTGAATATATTTGATGAGATATTTTTCCATACGCGATTAAAATGATTAAAATTTCAAAATTTGCAAATAGAACCCTAAAAGTTCCTTGAAACAAAGCATATGCACGAGCATTGCATGCATCATTTTGCATAAGCAGGTTGTTCTGGTCTTCTTGTCTGTGGCCTAACTCTGTGCTCTTCATTTATTTTGAAGACAAGCTGACTCACCGGTATTATACCAGAGCCAATTCTGCAAGAGTGATGGATCAGTTGGAACAAGAGAACAGAGAGCTGAAGGAAGAAGTCGCTAGATTGGGTGCTTTGATGGAGCAATTGTTGGCTGCTCAGAATCAATCTTCTCCACCTCCTGCAACTCCGCCCCAGAGGACTGTTATATCAGAGATTGTCTCTTCGACTGTACCAGCTGCTAGTGCCCACTTCGTGCCGAATGCCATGCCAGCCGGGTTTCCGTGGGGTATGCCTCCAGGTTTCATGCCTGATATTCCAACTCCTACCTTTGCTTCCATGCCGGCATCTAGCCCGGTCCCTGCAATGCCTCCTCCTGTCGTGTATACCATTCCCAGGGTAGACGACGCCATCTATCATTCTGAGCCGTCTGAGGGCCCAGATGTTAATGAGAAGATGGAAGCTATGAATGACCAATTTCTTGAACTCCGCAAGGAATTGAAGACCCTCCGAGGGAAAGATCTATTCGGCAAGTTTGCTGCCGAGTTATGCCTGGTTCCCGGTGTGAAGATACCTGTCAAGTTCAAAGTCCCTGACTTTGAGAAGTATAAGGGGAACACCTGCCCTCTCGCTCACCAAGTCATGTACGCCAGGAAAATGTCTACTCAGACAGATAATGATCAGCTTCTGATTCATTACTTTCAGGATAGTTTGTCTGGTGCAGCTCTTCGTTGGTATATGAGCCTTGATAGCGCAAACATCCGATCCTTCAACGATCTTGGCGAAGCCTTCGTCAAGCAGTACAAGTATAATGTTGATATGGCTCCTGACCGTGATCAACTCAGGGCCATGTCTCAGAAGGATAAAGATACATTTAAGGAGTACGCCCAGAGGTGGCGAGAATTAGCAGCTCAGATTACTCCTCCGCTGGAAGAGAAGGAGATGACTAGGATCTTTTTGAAGACTCTTAGTTCATTTTATTATGAGCGGATGGTCGCGAGTGCTCCCTCTGATTTCACCGAGATGGTGAACATGGGAATGCGATTGGAGGAAGGTGTCCGTCATGGACGGTTGTCTAAAGATGAAGGCTCTTCTAAACGATATGGGGCGTTTAAGAAGAAAGATGGGGAGGCACATGCTGTGCAATCCCATGCTAAACCTAGAAGACCCTCTGTTAAGAGGAAGCCTGTGCGTCATGCCAGCAGCCAGCACCAGGTGGCTCATATAGCACCTGTTTTTAGAGATAATTCTCAGCATCATCAGCATCAGCAACAACCTCAGTATCAACAGCAACATTGTCCACAGCAACAGGCTTACCAGCCTCGTGGCAGTACCAGTAATCAGGCCAATCTGAATTATGAAAGGAAGAAGATCACTTTTGATCCTATCCCTATGTCATATGCTGAGCTATATCCCTCTTTAATAGAGCGGAGACTGGTTACTCCCAGAGAGCCTCCGACTGTGCCTGCTAACCCGCAGTGGTGGTACAAGCCAGATCAATATTGTGTTTATCATTCCGGTGCTCCGGGTCACAATATAGAGAACTGCTATCCGTTGAAGACTAAGGTTCAAGACCTTATGCGATGCGGCATCCTGAGCTTTGAGGACTCAGGCCCGAATGTTACGAAGAACCCATTGCCCGAGCATGGGAAGTCGGTTAACATGGTCCAGGGTTGCCCTGGCAAGTATAAAGTCAAATATGTGAACCATATTCGACAGTGATTGGTCGAGTTGCATCGTCTGCTATGTCAGTACAGTCATATGGAGCACGACCATGACAGATGCCGTATCTGCTCCGTCAATAGATTGGGTTGTCGCCAAGTGCGAAGAGAGCTTCAAGAGCTGTTGGATGAAGGTACCATTGAGATTCTGCAGAACAGAAATGTTGATGAAGACGAACCAGAGGTGAATGTGATTTCCCTAGTGTTCAAGCTACCTGAGCCTGTTGTCATCCGTTATGATGGTAGCAAGCCGAAGGTCTCTCCTTCTCTGGTAATCAAGCCTGCGGGCCCTGTGCCTTATTCTTCGGATAGAGCTATTCCCTTCCGATACAATCCAGTTTCTGTGGAAGGTGGGAAAGAAGTTCCGTTGCCTTCAACTTCTATGGTTAATATTGCTGACGTGAGCGGGTTGACCCGTAGTGGTCGTGTGTTTTCAGCACCGAAGCCTCAGGATAGAGCTGTTATTTCTGATTCTACTGAGCGTCCGGTTGGGACCGCGGTGAATGTTCCGAACCCGGCACCTGTTGCCAAACTCTCCTCTGTACAAAAGACTCCTGCTTCTTCTGTTGGCCCGAGTGGCATTGTGAACGAAGAATGTGATGAGATGTTGAAGCTCATCAAGAAGAGTGAGTACAACGTTATAGACCAGCTTCTACAAACGCCGTCCAAGTTCTCCGTGTTATCTTTGCTTCTGAATTCAGAACCCCATAGGGAGGCTCTGCAGAAAGTATTGGATGTGGCTTATGTCGATCATGATGTCACGATTGAACAGTTTGACAGTATAGTTGCAAATATCACTGCTTGCAACACTTTGAGTTTCTGTGACGCTGATCTCCCTGAGGAGGGAAGAGACCACAACCTGGCTTTACATATTTCCATGAACTGCAAGACCGACGCCATGTCCAACGTGCTGGTGGACACTGGGTCATCTTTGAATGTATTGCCGAAGACCACTGTCTCGAGATTGTCATATCAGGGGCCTCCCATGAGGCAGAGTGGTGTTGTTGTGAAGGCTTTTGATGGGTCGCGCAAGACCGTGATTGGGGAAGTTGATCTCCCAATCAAGATTGGACCAAGTGATTTCCAGGTTACCTTTCAGGTTATGGATATCCACCCATCTTATAGCTGTCTCCTTGGTAGACCATGGATTCACGAGGCTGGCGCCGTGACATCCACCCTACACCAGAAGCTGAAATTCGTTAAGAATAAGAAACTGGTTGTGGTAGGGGGAGAAAAGGCTCTCCTGGTTAGCCACTTGTCTTCTTTCTCATATATTGATGCTGAAGATGAAGTTGGAACGCCTTTCCAAGCTTTATCTGTTGATGAGCCGATTGAGAAGAAGTCTCCTTCATTTGCTTCCTATCGTGATGCGAAACTGGCCATTGAATGTGGTGCAGTTGCTGGTTTAGGGAAGATGATTGAGCTTGAAGACAATAAATCCCGGGCTGGCATTGGCTATTCTTCTGGGGCATTCAATGAGCAAGGACTGTTCAAGAGTGGAGGTTTCATCCATGCTGATCAAGCTGAGGAAGCTGCTGCTATTCTGGAAGAGGATGTAGAGGATTTGAGCAACTTCATTATACCTGGTGGTGTCTGCCACAATTGGGTCGCTGTGGATGTTCCTACGGTCATTCATAAGTCAGCGTAATATGTTCACTTTGATCAAAACCCTTCTCCCACGCCAAAGGAGAAGTGATGACATTGTTGGCAGCATTTATACAATGATATTTCATTCAATTAATGCATTGTTAAACATTTGTTTTTCCATTTGTTTTCACTTTTTGCTTTTGCATGAAATCAGTGATCACAAAAAACCCTAAAAACAAGAATAAAAGCAATCTTTTCATCTGCATAATGATTTGCTTGTTTAAATTCTAAAGTTTTTATTATCCAAAATCATTATGCAGGTTGATTCTAAAACCCATTGAACATAATGATCCAACGCCATCTCCCAATTTTGAATTCCCTGTATTCGAGGCAGAGGAAGATGATGTTGAAGGGATTCCTGATGAGATTACCCGTCTCCTTGAGCACGAGAAGAAGATCATTCAGCCGCATCTCGAGGATCTAGAAACAGTCAACTTGGGGTCTGAGGATTGTGTTCGTATGGTGAAGATTGGGGCACTCCTTGAAGAGTCTGTCAAGAAGGGGTTGATCAGTTTGCTACGATAATATTCCGATATCTTCGCTTGGTCGTATGAAGACATGCCGGGTCTAGATACATATATTATGCAACACTTCCTGCCTTTGAAGCCTGAGTGCGTGCCTGTGAAGCAGAAGCTCAGAAGAACTCATCCAGATATGGTAGTGAAGATCAAAGAGGAAGTTCAGAAGCAAATTGATGCGGGGTTTCTGGTGACTTCTACATATCCTCTATGGGTGGCCAATATTGTGCCTGTGCCTAAGAAAGACGGAAAAGTCCGTATGTGTGTTGATTATAGAGATTTGAACAAAGCTAGTCCGAAAGATGATTTCCCTCTACCACACATTGATATGTTGGTAGACAATACAGCTAAATTCAAAGTCTTTTCGTTTATGGACGGATTTTCCGGTTATAATCAAATCAAGATGGCACCCGAAGATATGGAGAAAACAACATTCATCACACCTTGGGGAACATTCTGTTATCGAGTGATTCCCTTCGGTTTGAAGAACTCCGGAGCCACGTATCAACGTGCTATGACTACCTTGTTTCATGATATGATGCACAAGGAGATAGAGGTCTATGTTGATGATATGATTGCTAAGTCCCGAACGGAAGTTGAACATGTTGAGCATTTGTTGAAGCTTTTTCAGCGTTTGAGGAAGTTTAGGCTTCGCCTGAATCCGAACAAATGTACATTTGGAGTCCGTTCCGGCAAGTTGTTGGGTTTTGTTGTCAGCGAGAGAGGTATTGAAGTTGATCCTGCAAAGGTCAAAGCAATACAAGAGATGCCTGCACCCAAAACTGAGAAGCAAGTCCGAGGTTTTCTTGGCCGCTTGAACTATATTTCTAGATTTATATCCCACATGATTGCCACATGTGCGCCGATATTCAAGCTCCTCCGGAAAGATCAGTCTCATGATTGGACCGAGGATTGCCAGAAAGCTTTCGACAGTATCAAAGAGTATCTGTCTGAACCTCCGATCTTGTCTCTGCCTGTAGAAGGAAGACCTCTGATCATGTATTTGACTGTTCTTGAAGACTCGATGGGTTGTGTACTCGGTCAGCAAGATGAATCAGGGAAGAAAGAATCTGCTATCTACTACCTCAGTAAGAAGTTTACTGATTGTGAGTCTCGATACTCTATGCTTGAGAAGACGTGCTGTGCTTTGGCTTAGGCTGCTAAGCGTTTACGCCAGTACATGATAAATCATACAACTTGGTTGATATCCAGAATGGATCCAATTAAGTATATTTTCGAGAAGCTTGCTTTAACCGGGAGGATTGCCCGTTGGCAGATGTTGTTGTCTGAGTATGATATTGAGTATCGAGCTCAGAAAGCTATCAAAGGTAGTATCTTGGCTGACCATTTAGCGCACCAGCCGATTGAAGATCATCAGTCTGTTCAGTACGACTTCCCAGATGAGGAGATTCTGTATTTGAAAATGAAAGATTGTGATGAGCCTACACTTGATGAAGGTCCAGAACCTGGT
The DNA here is from genome assembly GCF_024323335.1 of Lathyrus oleraceus. Lineage (NCBI taxonomy): Eukaryota > Viridiplantae > Streptophyta > Magnoliopsida > Fabales > Fabaceae > Lathyrus > Lathyrus oleraceus. Next base: position 463,485,468 of record NC_066580.1, read on the forward strand.
TCGAGATGGACGATGGTGTTTGATGGCGCTGTGAATCAGTACGGAAATGGAATTGGGGCAGTAATCATTACTCCTCATGGCACGCATATTCCGTTTACAGCAAGGCTAACTTTCAAATGCACGAATAATATGGCTGAGTATGAGGCCTGTATTATGGGACTGGAAGAGTGTATTGATTTGAGAATCAAACATCTCGATGTGTATGGTGATTCGGCCCTGGTTGTCAATCAGATCAAGGGAGAATGGGAGACGAATCAACCTGGTCTCATTCCGTATAGAGATTATGCGAGGAGGATTTCAATGTTCTTTACTGAAGTTGACTTTCATCATATTCCTCGAGAAGATAATCGGATGGCAGATGCTCTTGCTACGCTTGCTTCCATGATTGTGGTCAAGTATTGGAATGAAGTTCCCAATATTACCGTGATGCGCTTGGATAGACCAGCTCATGTGTTTGCAGTTGAAGAAGTTAATGATGACAAGCCTTGGTATTTTGATATCAAGAATTTCCTCCAGAACCAGGTCTACCCGCCTGGGGCATCTGTGAAAGATAGGAAAACTTTGAGAAGGTTGTCAGGCAGTTTCTACCTCAGTGGTGAAGTGCTTTATAAGAGAAATTTTGACATGGTTTTGCTCAGATGCGTGGATAGACACGAAGCAAACCTGTTGATGACTGAGATCCATGAGGGTTCATTTGGTACTCATTCCAATGGACATGCCATGGCTAGAAAGATGCTGAGAGCAGGCTACTATTGGCTGACAATGGAGTCTGACTGATGCAAATATGTGAAGAAATGCCACAAGTGTCAAATTTATGCAGATAAGATTCACATTCCTCCGACACTTCTGAATGTGATTTCATCACCATGGCCTTTCTCTATGTGGGGAATCGATATGATCGGCATGATTGAACCGAAAGCGTCCAATGGGCACAGGCTTATTCTCGTAGCCATTGACTACTTCACCAAATGGGTTGAAGCCGCTTCGTATGCGAATGTGACCAGGCAGGTGGTCGTGAAGTTCATCAAGAACCAGCTGATTTGCCGTTATGGTGTGCCAGATAAGATCATCACTAAGAATGGGTCTAATCTGAATAATAAGATGATGGAAGAGCTGTGCGCTGAGTTCAAGATTGCACACCATAATTCCTCTCCCTACAGACCAAAGATGAATGGGGTTGTTGAAGCTGCTAACAAAAATATCAAGAAGATTATCCAGAAGATGACAATTACGTACAAAGATTGGCATGAGATGCTGCCATTTGCTTTGCATGGTTATCGTACATCTGTTCGCACTTCAACAGGGGCAACCCCTTTTTCTCTTGTTTACGGCATGGAGGTTGTTCTTCCAGTAGAGGTGGAGATCCCATCAATGAGAGTCTTGATGGAAGCCAAGTTGACTGATGCTGAATGGATTCAGAGTCGTTATGACCAACTGAATTTGATTGAAGAGAAGCGTTTGACTGCCATGTGCCATGGTCAGTTATATCAGCAGAGAATGAAGAAAGCATTCGATAAGAAGGTCAAGCCTCGTGTGTTTTGAGAAGGTGACCTCGTGCTCAAGAAAGTCTTGTCTTTCGCCCTCGATTCCAGGGGCAAGTGGACTCCAAACTATGAGGGTCCATATGTTGTCAAGAGAGCCTTTTCAGGCAGAGCTTTGATGCTTACAACAATGGATGGGGAGGATTTCACTCGTCCTGTGAATTCAGATACAGTCAAGAAATACTTTGCCTAAAAAAAAGTATGCAAAAGAAAAACAGAATAGCTCGCTAAGTTGAAAACCCGAAAGGGCGGCTTAGGCAAAAATGAGCGTCTCGGTGGAGAACCCGAAAGGGCTATCCAGGCAAAAGTTAGAGACATGAAAAAAAGAGAGTATTTGCATCCCGCTAGATTGAGTACCTCACCCTAGGGAAATCTAGGCAAAAATTAGGGATTTGGCAAGTAACTGCATCCTGACAAGACTTTCTGTTCCACAGTTGTCTTTTCGTCAGAGATTTTCGATTCGTCGTCGACTGAAGCTTCGAATACATCGAGATTCAAATTGGTAGAGAAAGGATCATTATGTTCAATGTAGCCCTCTTCCAATATATATCATTGATTTCAAATTTGTACAGATCTATGGAGTCTTGCCATTTGCAGGCTACCATTCCATCAAATCAATTTGAGCTTTTATCCAATTATTTGCACTCTTATTTGTTTCAATTCAACAAATGTTTTGCATGTTTTAATTGATAAAATGTCATTGTTTTAAACAAATAAATTTTTCATAAAATTGTTGTTTTAAACAAAGTGAACATTCACAATGACGAAAGGATACTTAAGAATCTCTCAGTGCTCTCCCAAGGGTGGCATGATTTCCAACAGGTAAGACATTTGTTCATATTCCTGGCATGGCTGTATCCTCTTTATCCTGATTTCTTGTTGGGGTTGTTCCCCAAGCAGAGTGTTGTTATAGACTTCACAGTCCTCTCCAACAATATTCTCTCCTCAGCATGGTTGTTTTCCTTTTGGAAGATTCAGTGATTGGTGGGTTGACATCCCGGTATTTCATCACTTTCCTCAGCACAGTCGCTGGCAGAGTTGTTGATGTGATAGACTGCGGTTATGCTATATCTCCCTATCAAAGTGCTTGTTGAGGTTTTCACCTCTTATCCCTTCAGCAGAGCAATGGTTTTTTCCTCATCTGCAGTTGTTGGTTTCCTCGTGGAAGGTTCAGCATTTGGTGGTTGATCCCCAGCTCTCCTCCATCTCCCCAGTGGAGCCATCAGTAGATTTGTGGTATAGTGGATTGTAGCTGTGATTTCCCCAGAGTCCCCAACAGAGTCAGGATCCCCGCCGGAGTTGTTTTCCCCAGTAGGGTCGGTTGGTGATCTATCATCCAGAGATTTGGTTGATTTCCTGATGCTTTTGATCCCCAGTAGAGTGGCTTGTTGCAGAAACTACTTGTGTGATCTATTTTTCCCTCAGTGGGTGTATTCCCCAATGGAATGGCTGACAGTATGCCCAGTAGAGTTGCTTGTGCAGTTAGATTCTACATGGATGATCTGTTCTCCCTTTGTGGGTTGTTCCCCAGCGGAGTTATTTGGAGTTGCTTTCGTGACAGTTCTCGCCTGTGCAGTGAAATCTTATTTCCCAGTTGATACTGAGGATCCCCCTGCAGAAATCTCAGGATTTCTCCATTTCCCCAACAGATTTGTCTTTGTGGCTGTTTATGCCTGTTGTGACTTTCTGTACCCCAGTTGGGTTGATTGTTGATCCATCACTCAGAGATTTTGTGATTTCGTGATATCTCTGTTTTTGTTTGCTTCCCGCAGATCTTTGCTTTTCAGCTTGAAGATCTCCAGCAGATTGGCTTTCCAGTTGGTTTTCTTTCTGGAAGTGTAGTACCGGGCGTTTGATTCCTGGGCCTGTTTGTGTTGGATATGTCTGTTTTGTCAGCATTCATCAAACATAAATTACGCATATTCATGCATACTCATAAACATTCAGATATTCATGTTGCATTTTTTTGCCATATATCTTTTGTTTGTTGTCTCCTGCTAATGGGTGATATAGATCTCTCCAATAGATCTCCCCCAAGCAGATGTCGGGTGTTTAATCTCTCAATATAGAGTCAGCCCCATAAGCAGAAAGTGTCTGTTTTTCCTTCTGCAGTTCCCCACTGAGATATATCCTCGTGGATGACGGTTTCTTCCGTTTCCTCCCAACACATATATTGGGATGGATCTTCCTATTTGAGTTATATCCTCATTAGGATGAGTCTTGATTCAGTCTGTCTTTTCGGTTTGACCCTGAATTGGCATTTGTCAACTGTTTCTTGTGCTTCCCTGTGGAATAAATGAATGAATTGCCCAGTAACCGGCAATAATTCTTTTTATCCCCAGCGGAATTTTTGGGCCTCTACCCTCATACCGGTAGTTATAAGTCCTATGTTCCCTCTTCTTGGCGGAATTTGTGGTTATATACCTTTTATTCCTCAGCAAGAGTCGTTGTGGTTTTCTACCCCGTATTCGGTAGATGTAAACCCTATCTTTTTATCCTCATCAGAGTTGTTGGCTACTACCCCGTATTCGGTAGTTGTAAGTCCTATCTCTTTTCCCCTAGCAGAGGTAACCTTTGTGGTTCATTCTGGTTGATGATGGATTTTGTGGTCTTCTACCCCGTACTCGGTAGTTGTAAATCCTATGTTGTTGTGGTTTTATTCCCAACGGAGTCTGTGCTTTCTCGTGGATAATTGCCGGATGCTAGCAATTTTATCCTTAGCCAGAGTTTTGGTCTTCTACCCCGTATTCGGTAGTTGTAAACCCTAGTTTCTCCTCTTTGCAGAGTTAACCTTGTTGATTCATCCTAACCGATGATGGTTACTCTTTGTGGTTATCTTCATTCAATATTCGATGTTGATATTCCCTCCTTGCTTCTGGGTAATTGTCGGTTGCTAGCAATTGTATCCCCAGCAAGTCCTTGTGGATAATTGTTGTTTATGCAATTCATCCCCAGCGGGTCGTCTTTCATTTATCCTTTTGCTTGGTAATGATTGTTGCTCCCTTTGATTGGTCATCTTTATATACCTAGTTTTGGTATCCCGATGCCTTTCTTTTCGGTTGATTTATCCTTTATTAACTCTGTAACCGGTTGTGGATAATCTTCCATGCGAGTATGTTATCCACGTTCTGACGGCAATGGATAATATATCTCATGCACTCTTCAGTCGAAGCCTGTTGTGTTTCCCTAGTCGAGTAAGATTCGTGTTCCTTTTGCGGAATCGAATATTTCTTTGTCCTTGGATAATTGTCGGATGCTTGCAATTTATCCCCTGTGAGTTGTCTTTCGTTTACCCTGTTGTTATGGTAACGATTGTCTCTCTTTTTGGTTGACCACCTATTATATACCCAGTAACTGGTATCTCTGGTGTCTTCCTTTTCGAGTGTATTATTCACGTTCTGACGGTAATGAATAATATGTCTCATTCGCTCTTTGGTTGGAATCCTTTGTTGATTTTCCCCCAGCGGAGTAAGATTCGTATTCTTTGTAGAATCGAATATCCATCCTCTGATAAGTTTGCGTTTTGCTCTTTTCAGGATGATGAGTGTCTTGGCATATATACCAATTCTCGTGTTCGATTGGCCACCTATTATATACCCAGTAACCGGTATCCCTGGTGTTTCCTTCCATGCGAGTGTATTATCTACGTTCTGACGGTAATAGATAATATATCTCATGCGAGTATACTATCCACGTTCTGACGAGAAAAACAAACATCAGAAACAAGGAAAACAAGGCAACAAACAAAAGATCCTAAGTGCCTAAGGGTTGGGAGGAGGAGGCATTCTCTGAAGCAGTTGAGCCAGCATGTTCTGAATATTATCGTTGACGGTGTCCTGTTTATCCATTCTGTCTCTGAGTTCCTTCTGGTCTTTCTGAAGTTCTTCAAGTGTCTTGAGAACCATATGAATGACAGAAGAGGACTCCCCCTGAGTCAAGGCATTCTGTGCTTCAGCAGCAGCTTGTGCTTCAGCTTCAACGGCAGCTAGTGCTTCAGCTTCAGCAGCAGCAGCAGCAGCAACAAGTGCTTTGGCTTCAGCTTCCTTGGCCCTTAGGATTTCTGCTTGTCGAGCTCTTTCTTCTTCTTGCCTTCTGGCTTCTTCTTCAGCTTCTCTGGCAAGTCTCTCCTGTAGTCTTGCCTCAGCATCTCTGATGAAGTCGTTTCTGACTTGCTCAGAGATGTGCTTCAGTTTGAAAGCCTCAGAAGTCATCCAGCCAATGACTCTGTTCCAGTGTGTCCTTACAGAGTCAGGATCATCACTGATGCCAGAGTTTATGGTCAGAGACTTGACCTTTTGTACTGAAGCCTCTGCGAACAGCATAATGGCTTCCTCTAGGGTAGGCAAGGAATGTTCAGGTTCAGATGTTTGAGAAGGAGAGGTTGGAGGGCTTAAGTTTAGTGTTTGAGGTTCAGGTTCAGGTTCAGATTAAGGTTCAGGTTCAGGTTCAGCGGAAGGATTTGGAGGGATAGTGTCAGAGGTATGAAGGTCAGAGGGTTGAACTTCAGAAGGAGGGATGGTTGATTGTTCTGTGGGTGAAGTTACTTCAGGTGGAGGTCGGGTTGGTTGTTGAGAGGCAAAGTTTTGAGCCTGAAGTTACTTCATTGTAGTCAATACCTTCTTGTTGACTGTAACCTTGAGCTACCAGTCGAGCTTTGTTTCTGACGACTTCTCCTTTCTCATTCAGCTTGTTTCTGAATACCCATCTGGTTGCAATGACGTGAGTGCCTCTGGGCTTGGTAACAAGATCCCAAACATCATTCTTTGTGAATTGATCTAGTTCTTCTTGCATGGCTGAAACCCAGTCGTTATCTTGAAGTGCTTCATCACAGGACGTAGGCTCGATCAGAGACACTAGTCCCAGAGGGGTATCTTCAGAGGTCCTGAAGGTAGATCTGGTTCTGACAGGTTCGTCCTTGTTACCCAGAATCAATTCTTCAGATACGTTGATACGTCTTTTAGCTTTCTTGGGGATTACTGGGGAAATAATTTCCTCAGAGCTCTGAGTGGCAGTTGCTTCTGGAGCTTTATTAGATCCTGCAAGAGTGATTTCTAAATCTGCAAAATTTTCAACTAGCTTTGACTTTTCAGGGTCAAGCTTATCATGAAATCTGACATGAATTGATTCTTCCACAATTTTGGTTTCTGTGTTGTATACTCTGTAGCCTTTAGAGCGTTCTGAGTATCCTAACATAATACCTTTCTGTGCTTTGGAATCAAACTTGTTCAGATGTTCTTTAGTGTTTAAAATAAAGCACGAGCATCCAAATGGATGGAAATATGAAATGTTTGGTTTCCTTCCTTTACACAGTTCATAGAGAGTCTTTTCCAGAATAGGTCTTATAGAGATTCTATTCTGAATGTAACACGCTGTATTTACAGCTTCGACCCAAAAGTGCTTAGCCACATTAGTTTCGTTGATCATAGTTCTGGCCATCTCTTGGAGTGTCCTATTCTTCCTCTCTACAACTCCATTTTGTTGTGGAGTTCTAGGGCAGAAGAAATCATGGGATATTCCATTAGAGTCAAATAATTCCTCAAAGGATTTATTTTCGAATTCCCCACCATGATCACTTCTGACTCTGATGATTTTAGAGTCAAATTCTTTTTGCACTTTGGAGCAGAAACTAGTGAATACAGAGTGAGACTCACTCTTGTGTTTGAGGAATTTCACCCATGTCCAGCGACTGAAATCATCAACAATAACTAGTCCGTACTTCTTTCCATTGACTGATGCTGTTTTCACAGGACCAAATAAATCAATGTGAAGAAGTTCCAGAGGCTTAGAGGTAGTAACAATAGTTTTCTTTTTGAAAGATGTTTTTGAAAATTTTCCTTTCTGACATGCTTCACATAGAGCATCTGAAGAGAACTTCAGTTTAGGTAGACCTCTGACTAACTCGAGTTTATTTAGCTGAGATAGTTTTCTCATGCTAATGTGGCCCAAGCGTCTATGCCATACCCATTGCTCTTCGTGAACAGACATCAGACATTTTACATTTTGTTCTTTTAAATCAGAAAGATTAATTTTATAAATATTGTTTTTCCTCTTGCCTGTGAATAGGACAGAACCATTGTTTTGATTTATGGCTTTACATGTTTTTTGATTAAAGATTACATCATAACCGTTATCACTTAATTGACTTATGGATAACAAATTATGCATTAATCCTTCTACATAAAGGACATTAGATATAGAGGGAAGAGTACCATTACCAATAGTTCCGGAGCCTCTGATCCGTCCTTTCTGATCTCCTCCGAAGCCTACGAATCCAGCGTCTTTAAGTTCCAGGCTTTGGAACATAGACTTTCTTCCCGTCATGTGTCGCGAGCATCCAGAGTCCAGGTACCATGACTGGTGTTTGAACTTTGCTGCATAGGATATCTGCAACATAAACAATCTTATCTTTTGGTACCCAGAGTCTCTTGGGTCCTTTCTAATTAGTTTTCCCAGAGTTTTTTATAACTTTGGTTTTTCTAGCATTTTCAAATTTTTGTTCTTGTGTGTGTGTGTAGTGATATGAAAATGGAGATTTGAGTTGGTCACTAGTAGAAGTTTTATCTTCCTTAGGATCATATCCAATTCCCTTTTTATTGTTTTGACTGACTCCATAAATCATGGATGCCATAACACTCCTTCCTATCCCATTTTTCAGAAATTCTTGAAAGGCTTCTTCGAATTTATAAATTATCGTATTTGAAGTCTGTGGAGCTTGAGACAACGCTTCTTCCAGTTCTAAACGATGTTTAATTGCTCCATCTCTTTGTAATGTTAAGGATCTGATTTCATCTTCTCGTTTTAGAATTGTCATCTCAAGTTTGCCACATTCTTCAAATTTTGCTTCAAGACAACCTTTTATTGCTTTAAACTTTTGTTTTAATTTCTGATATGAGCTAAGAGTTTCTGACAAGCATGATTCTAGATCATATCGAGAGAGTTCAGAAAATACCTCTTCAGATTCTTCATCTGAACTGTTCCTGGATGTGGTGGCCATGAATGCCACATTGGCCTGTTCATCAGAGTCAGATTCTGATGAGTCAGATTCGCTATCATCCCAGGTAGCCATTAATCCTTTCTTTGTCCTGAAGGTATTTTTCTTGAAACTTTCTTTTCTGGAACTGTCTTTCTTTAGCTTGGGGCATTCATTCCTGTAGTGACCTGTTTCTTTACATTCATAACAAGTAATATCTTTGTTAGTTTTACCTTTTGAGGTTGATTCTGATCGATCCCCTCTGGGTCTTGGTCTTCTGAAGTTGTTGTTCCTCTTTTTCCAGAGTTGTTTAACTCTTCTGGTCAGGAGGGACAATTCTTCTTCCTCATCAGAATCTTCTTGTTCAGAGTCATCTGCATCTTCTGTCTCGGCCTGGAATGCTTTGGTTCTGTCAGATTTGCGTCTTTCAGATCTGGACTTCAATGCTACAGATTTGTTCTTCTTCTGAGGTTCGTCTTCCTCTAGTTCTATCTCATGGCTTCTGAGAGAACTGACAAGCTCTTCAAGACTGATATTGTTCAGATCCTTAGACAGCTTCAGAGCAGTGACCATAAGTCTCCACTTCTTTGGCAAGCTTTTGACTATCTTTTTGACGTGGTCTGCAGTTGTGTACCCTTTGTCTAGAACTTTGAGACCTGCAATAAGAGTTTGGAATCTGGAGAACATTACCTCTATGGCTTCGTCATCCTCCATTTTGAAGGCTTCATATTTCTGGATAAGCGCCAGAGCCTTTGTCTCTTTAACCTGAGAGTTTCCTTCATGAGTCATCCTTAGAGAGTCAAGTATGTCTTTCGCTGTATCTCTGTTGGTGATCTTTTCATACTCGTTGTAAGATATAGCATTGAGAAGTATGGTTCTGGCCTTGTGATGATTTTTGAAAACTCGCTTCTGATCATCTGACATCATACTTCTGGGAACTTCAACTCCATCCTCTGTGACAGGAGGTTTGTATCCATCTGTGACAATGTCCCAGAGATCAGCATCATAGCCTAGAAAAAAGCTCTCAATCCTATCTTTCCAGTAGTCGAATTTTTCTCCATCAAAGACAGGAGGCTTAGCATTGTAACTGTCTCTTTCATTTGTGTGGGCCATGGTTTTTCTCGTTCTGGATCTCTCTACACTGTTAAGTGTTTGATTAGAAAATCAATAACAGAGCCGAAGCTCTGATACCAATTGAAGGTGAGAAAAACAAGAAAGGGGGGTTTGAATTGTTTTGGAAAATAAGCGCTTTTTCAGAATAAGACCACACAAGGAATTTATACTGGTTCGCTTATAACACAAAGCTACTCCAGTCCACCCGGCCAAGGTGATTTCGCCTTCAAAAAGGACTTAATCCACTAATCTTGAAAGATAGTTTACAACCAACGTCTAAGAGAAAGATCTCTTAGTCCTCTCAAGTATATAGACTGCACAGAGTCACTTGAGGAAATAAAATAATAGATAAAAAAAGGACAATGTAATCTAGAGTGCTTTTAGGATAAGCAAATATTACAACAGTAAGATCAAAAGAATGTTTCACGTTCTAAGCAAAAGCTTCGTGAAAGATTGAGAGAGAGAGAAAGTAAAACGTTTATGTGCATTGGTGTGTCTCTCAATGTTGTTTGCTGCCCTTTATATAGGGGTGAAAGGACCGTTGAAATTGATGGCAGATGATTTGTCTTGAATAGGAATTAATGCCATAACTTCTGTTGTTTCTTGCCAAAACAACTTTGTCTCTTTGAATAACTTCTTTCCAAAAATAGTTTCTTTCCATTTGAGATTGAAGTTGCCGTTACTCTTTCTATAAGGAAGTCCAATATCAGAGTCTGCGTGGCTCTGGAAATCTTGGAATCTTGCTATGAGGATTCGGAGCTTGATGTTGATCTTTAAGAGTTCTGATGATGTCTTCAGATGACGCTGAGAGCTTCTGGAATGATATACCTTTGTTTAGAGTCAGAATTTCTAGAGTGCACTCCTTCTTCAGATGCTTCTGATATTTTGCTGTTTTGCTCAGAGTTAGAACTTCTTGAGCGTGTTTCTACTTCAGATGCTTTTGATCTTATGGTAATTTGTATTTGATATGATTCTGTATCTGATGACGCAATCAGATTCCTTTCTTTTTGTTTAGAGTCCTGCACACTTAGAAACTTTTCGTTAGAGTGCCATTTTTGGTTTCATCCTTTGTTATCATCAAAATCTTGGAATCTGTTGTAGAATAGTTTTTGTTCTTACAGCCAAATCCCTAATTTTTGCCTAGATTTCCCCAGGGTGAGGTACTCAATCTAGAGGGATATATATTCATCATTTTTTTTATGTGTCTAACTTTTTCTTGGATCCCCCTTTCGGATTTTCAATCCACCGAGACGCTCATTTTTGCCTAAGCCGCCCTTTCGGGTTTTCAACTTAGCGAGCTATTCCATTTTTATTTTTAGGCGAAGCATTTCTTGACTGCATCTGAATTCACAGGACGAGTGAAATCCTTCCCATCCATAGTTGTAAGCAACAAAGCACCGCCTGAAAAGGCTCTCTTAACAACGCATGGACCTTCATAGTTTGGAGTCCACTTGCCACTAGAATCGGGCGCGAAAGAAAATACTTTCTTGAGCACGAGGTCACCTTTTCGGAACACATGAGGCTTGACCTTCTTATCAAAGGCTTTCTTCATCCTCTGTTGATACAACTGAGCATGGCACATGGCAGTTAATCTCTTCTCTTCAATCAAATTCAGTTGGTCATAACGACTCTGAACCGATTCAGCCTCAGTCAACTTGGCTTCCATCAAGACTCTCATTGATGGGATCTCGACCTCTACGGGGAGCACACCCTCCATGCCATATACAAGGGAGAAATGGGTTGCCCCTGCTGAAGTGCGGACGAATGTACGATAGCCTTGCAAAGCAAATGGCAACATCTCATGCCAATCTTTGTACGTAACAACCATCTTCTGCATAATCTTCTTGATATTCTTGTTAGCAGCTTCAACAACCCCATTCATCTTGGGTCTATAGGGAGAAGAATTATGATGTGCAGTCTTGAACTTGCTACACAGATCTTTCATCATCTTATTGTTCAAGTTAGGTCCATTATAAGTAAGGATCTTGTCTGACACACCATATCGGCATATGAGTTGGTTCTTGATAAACCTCACAACCACCTGCCTGGTTACATTCGCATACGATGCCGCTTCAACCCACTTGGTGAAGTAATCAATGGCTATGAGAATAAAACGGTGACCGTTCTACGCCTTAGGTTCAATCATGCCAATCATCTCAATTCCCCACATGGAGAAAGGCCATGGTGAGGAAATAACATTTAGAAGTGTAGGGGGAGTATGAATCTTGTCCGCATAAATCTGACACTTGTGGCATTTCTTCACATATTTTCAGCAGTCAGACTCCATTGTCAGCCAATAGTAGCCTGCTCTCAACATCTTCTTAGCCATAGCATGTCCATTGGAATGAGTACCAAATGAACCTTCATGGACTTCAGTCATCAACAGGTCTGCTTTGTGTCTATCCACGCATCTGAGCAGAACCATGTCAAAATTCCTCTTGTAAAGCACATCACCATTAAGGTAGAAACTTCCAGATAATCTCCTCAAGGTCTTCTTATCTTTAACAGATGCCCCAGGCGGGTAAATCTGACTTTGGAGAAAACACTTGATATCATAATACCACGGCTTATCATCTTTCACTTATTCAACTGCAAACACATAAGCTGGTCTATCCAAGCGCATCATAGTAATATTTGGAACTTCATTCCAATAATTGAAAGGAATCATTGAAGCAAGCGTAGCGAGAGCATCCGCCATCCGATTCTCGTCTCGAGGAATATGATGAAAGTCAACTTTAGTAAAGAAAGTTGAAATCCTCCTCGCATAATCTCTATATGGGATGAGGCCAGGCTGATTCGTCTCCCATTAACCCTTAATTTGATTAACAACAAGGGTCGAATCACCATAAACATCAAGATGTTTGATCCTAAGATCAACACATTCTTCCAAACCCATAATACAAGCCTCATACTCTTCCATATTATTCGTGCATTGGAAAGTTAGCCTTGCTGTAAAAGGAAAATGTGTGCCTTGAGGAGTAATAATCACTCCCCCAATACCATTTCCATACTGATTGTTAGCACCATCGAACACCATACCCCATCGGGAACCAGGCTCTGGCCCTTCATCGAGCGTAGGCTCATCACAATCTTTCATCTTCAAATACTGAATCTCTTCATCAGGGAAATCGTATTGCACGGATTGATAATCTTCAATTGGTTGATGCGCCAGATGGTCATCCAAGATACTACCTTTAATAGCTTTTTGAGCTCGATACTCAATGTCATACTCAGACAACAACATTTGCCAATGGGCAATCCTCCCAGTTAAAGCAGGCTTCTCAAAGATATACTTGATCGGATCCATTTTGGATATCAACCAAGTCTTATGATTCAACATATACTGGCGTAAGCGCTTATCAGCCGAAGCCAAAGCATAACATGTCTTCTCAAGCATTGAGTACCGAGACTCACAGTCGGTGAACTTCTTGCTCAAGTAGTATATTGCACATTCTTTCAATCCTGATTCATCTTGCTAACCAAGGACACACCCCATGGAATCATCAGGCACAATCAGGTACATAATCAACGGTCTTCCTTCAACAGGCGGAGACAGAATCGGAGGTTCGGACAAATACGCTTTCATACTGTCGAAGTCCTTTTGGCAATCCTCAGTCCAATCATGACGCTGATCTTTCTGAAGGAGCTTGAATATAGGCGCACATGTGGCAGTCATGTGGGATATAAATCTCGAAATGTAATTCAAGCGGCCAAGAAAACCTCGGACTTGCTTCTCTGTTTTGGGAACAGGCATCTCTTGTATCGCTTTGACCTTGGCAAGATCAACCTCAATACCTCTCTCACTGACGATGAAGCCCAATAACTTGCCGGAACGGACTCCAAATGTACACTTGTTCGGATTCAAGCGGAGTTTGTACTCCCTCAAACGCTGGAAAAGCTTCAACAAGTGCTCTACATGTTCAACTTCCGTTTTCGACTTTGCAATCATATCATCAACATACACCCCGATCTCCTTGTGCATCATATCGTGAAACAAGGTAGTCATAGCTCGTTGATACGTGGCTCCGGCGTTCTTCAAACCGAAGGGCATCAGTCAATAACAAAATGTTCCCCAAGGTGTGATGAATGTTGTCTTCTCCATATCCTCGGGTGCCATTTTAATTTGATTATAACCGGAAAATCCATCCATAAATGAGAAGACATTGAATTTAGCTGTATTATCTACCAACATATCAATGTGTGGTAGAGGAAAATCATCTTTTGGACTAGCTTTATTTAAGTCACAGTAATCCACACACAGTCGGACTTTTCCATCTTTCTTAGGCACAAGCACAATAGTGGCCACCCATTGAGGATATGTAGAAGTCACCAGAAACCCCGCATCAATTTGCTTCTGAACTTCTTCTTTAATCTTCACTGCCATATCAGGATGAGTTCTTCTGAGCTTTTGCTTTACAGGCACACACTCAAGCTTCAATGGCAAGAAATGTTGCACGATATCAGTATCTAGACCAGGCATGTCTTCATAAGACCAGGAAAAGACGTCGACATATTCTCGTAGCAATTCAATCAACCCCTTCTTATAGACTCTTCAAGGAGTGCCCAAATCTTCACTTCGCGAATGCAGTCCTCAAACCCCAAGTTGACTGTTTCCAGAATCTCAAGATGCGGCTGAATGATCTTCTCCTCGTGCTCAAGCAGACGGGTAATCTCATCAGGAATCTCTTCAACATCATCTTCTTCTGCCTCAAATACAGGGAACTCAAAGTTGGGAGATGGTGTTGGATCATTATGTTCAATTGGTTTGATTAACCTGCATAATGATTTTGAGTATAAAAGAGATTTTAGATTTCAAACAAGGAAAATCATTATGCAGATGAAAAGATTGATTTTATTCTCTTTTTAGGGTTTTATGGTGATCACCAATTTCATGCAAAAAGCAAAAAGCAAAAAGCAAAAAGCAAAAATAATTTGAGAAAAACAAACATTTAACATGCGATTATTGAATGAATATCATTGTATTAATCAAATTATGCCAACAATGTCTTCAATTCTCCTTTTGGCACGGGAGAAGCGTTTTTCAAACAAAATGAACACATTACATTGACTTATGGATAACTGTTAGAACATCAACAGCGACCCAATTATTGCAGATTCCTCCAGGTATGACGAAGTTTCCAAGGTCTTCCTCTTCATCTTCTTCAGCAATGGCAGTAGCTTCCTGATCTTCAACGATGTGGATGAAACCTCCACTCTGAAATAACCCAAGATCATTGGAAACACCAGAAGAGTACCATATACCAGCCCAGGACTTGTTGTCTTCCAACTTGATCATTTTCCCCAAACCAGTAGTTGCACCATGTTCAATGGCCAACTTCGCATCATTATAGGAGACAAATGAAGTAAGTCCTTTCCTCGAAGGCTCAGCAATAGACAAGGCTTGGAACAACATTCCAACTTCATCCTTAGCATCAATATAGGAAAAGGAAGATAAATGGCTAACCAAAAGAGCCTTCTCTCCCCCTATCACCACCAACTTCTTGTTCTTCACGAACTTCAACTTTTGGTGTAGGGTGGATGTCACGGTGCATGCCTCGTGAATCCATGGTCTACCAAGCAAACAACTATATGACGGGTGAATATCCATGACCTGGAAAGTGATCTGGAAATCACGAGGTCCAATCTTGATTGGGAGTTCTAATTCACCAATCATAGTTTTGCGCGATCCATCAAACGCCTTCACTACCACTCCACTCTGCCTCATGGGAGGCCCCTGATATGAAAGTTTGGCCAGAGTGAATTTTGGCAATACATTGAGTGATGACCCTGTGTCCACCAACACATTGGACATGGCATCGTCTTTACAGTTCATGGATATATGTAAAGCCAAATTATGGTCTTTTCCCTCATCGGGAAGATTAGCATCACATAAGCTCAAATTGTTGCAGGCAGTTATATTTGCAACAATGCTATCAAACTGCTCAATTGTGACATCGTGATCCACGTATGCCACGTCCAACACCCTTTGCAACGCTTCACGGCGTGGCTCTGAATTCATCAACAAAGATAAGACAAATATCTTTGATGGAGTTTGAAATAATTGATCCATAACATTATACTCACTCCTCTTGATGAGCCTTAACATCTCATCACCATCCTCTCTCAAAATGCCAGAATGGTCAACTAGGATAGGAGTATTATTGGTTTTCACAACAGCAGGGTCAACACCCTTCACAATAGGAACAACCTGATTTGAAGAAGAAGTCCCCACGGGACCGGCAGGATTGACAACATCTTTCTTCACAACGTCTTCGTGGGATTTCGGCTGAGCCGAGAAAATACGACCACTACGGGTCACTCCACTAACGTCAGAAATGCTCACGACAAAGGTTGAGGGTAACAACACCTCCTTCCCATCTTCCAGCATGACTGCATTATAACGGTAGGGAACCGCTTTGTCTGATACATACGGGACAGGACCCGCTGGCTTGATCACAAGAGTTGGCGACACTTTCTTCTTGCTGCCATCGTACTTGATAACAACAGGATCATGAATTTTGAATATGGGAGTAATAACATCAACTTCATCCTCATTGCGATTCTGAAGTATCTCAATAATCCCTTGGTCCAACATCTCTTGGATGTCCTTTCTCACTTGACGACATCCTCTTTCATTGATAGTGCACACCTGGCACCTATCATGATCATGCTCATAATGGTTGTGTTCACACAACAGCTTATGCATCTCTACTAAGGATTGCCTTATGTCGTTCACATAAAGGACTTTGTATTTTCCAGGACACCCCTGAACCATATTAACAGCTGCCTTCCCATGCTCGGGCAATGGGTTCTTCTTCACATTCGGGCCTACGTCCTCAAAGAACAGTATCCCACTCCTCGCAAGGTCTTGGACCTTGGTCTTCAATGGAAAGCAATTCTCCACATGATGTCCGGGTGCACCGGAATGATACACACAATAAAGTTTGGGCTTGCACCACCATTGGGGATTGGCTGGCG
Organism: Lathyrus oleraceus; assembly: GCF_024323335.1. NCBI lineage: Eukaryota > Viridiplantae > Streptophyta > Magnoliopsida > Fabales > Fabaceae > Lathyrus > Lathyrus oleraceus. Next base: position 463,502,070 of record NC_066580.1, read on the forward strand.
AAGCTGGAGGATCACGAGGAGTTATCAGCTTCCTATCAATTAAGGAAGGATAAAGTTTAACATACTTCATCGGAATCGGGTCAAAGGTTACCCTCTTCCTCTCATAGTTGCTGGTGCTAGTGTTGTTATTGTTGCGAGGCTGGTAAGCCTGTTGTTGTTGACGATGTTGTTTTTGTGGTTGTTGTTGAACTTCTCTGAAAGCAGGTGCTATATGAGCCACCTGGTGTTGGTTAACAGTCGGACGAACCTCCTTTCTCCTCACATAGGGCCTTCTCTTTGCATGGGAAGAAACAACATGAGTCTCCCCTTCCTTCTTCCTAGAAAACCCTCCATACTTCTTTGCTGAGGAACCATCATCACGAGATAAGCGCCCTTCACGGACCCCCTTTTCTAGCCTCATTCCCATATTCACCATTTCGGTGAAGTCCGAGGGAGCACTAATAATCATGCGCTCATAATAGAAAGAGCTTAAAGTCTTCAGGAAGATCTTTGTCATCTCCTTCTCCTTTAAGGGTGGCACTATCTGAGCTGCCAGTTCTCGCCACCTCTGGGCGTATTCCTTGAAGGTCTCCTTGTCCTTCTGGGACATCGCCCTCAACTGGTCCCTGTCTGGAGCCATGTCCCTATTATATTTATATTGCTTTACGAAGGCGTCGCCTAGATTGTTGAAAGTGGGGATGCTTTCACTCTCCAGCCCCATATACCATCGGAGTGCAACACCTGTCAGACTATCCTGAAAGTAGTGAATCAGCAGTTGATCGTTGTCGGTTTGTGTTGACATCTTGCGAGCATACATCACAAGATGGCTGAGTGGACATGTATTTCCCTTGCATTTCTCAAAGTCAGGCACTTTGAGTTTAACTGAGGTTTTAACCTTGGGTACCAAGCACACCTCAACAACACTCTTCCCAAAGAGGTCCTTACCCCTCAAAGTTTTCAGTTCCTTGCGCAGCTCAAGGAATTGATCTTTCATTTCATCCATTTTCTCATATACGTCTGGGCCCTCAGATGGCTCGGAATGATAAATGGTGTCTTCTACTCGAGGTAAGGTGTGCACAACGGGAGGTGGCACAGACAGGACCGGGCTAGATGTCGACATAGAAGCAAGAGTAGGGGCAAAACCCTTTGGAACAAAATTAGATGGCATTCCCCAAGGGAATCCATCTGGCATAGTAGGAGTGAAGTGGGCGGTGGCAGCAGGTACTGTTGAAGTAGCCAATTCAGAAATAACCGTCTTCACGGGAGGAGTTGCAGGAACTGGTGAAGCTTGACTTTGCGCGGCCAGAACTGATTCCATCATGGCATTCAGTCTAGCGATCTCTTCCTTTAGGTCTCGATTCTCTTTCTTGAGGTGTTCCATGATCTTCTGGTGATTTGCTCTAGTGTTATACCGGTGCGTTAACTTGTCTTCAAAATAAATGAAGAGCAAAGAGTTAGACCACTGATCAAGAGCTCAGAACAAAACCTGCTTATGCATATGATGCATGCAATTCTTGTGCATATGATTTGTTTTTATCAGAGGAACTTTATAGATATTTATTTGCAAATATTTGAAAATATTGAATTTTTAAGACATATATGGAATACTCATAGAAATATGATATTTGGAAACTTTTTACACCAAAGAAGTAGTACAGTTTTGGTAACCAAATACAATATAAGAGAAAAGGAGAATAAACATCCTATGGAGCCCTAGAAGCAATCGTCCAAAGCCTTCGAGATCGATAGATAAGTTGCACGAAGCCTCTTCACCTCTCTCTCATAAGATGCTTCCATGTCGGCCTTCTCCTTGGCAAGCTGATCATACTTCCTCTTCCAAAACCTAGACGAGTCAGGAAGGAGAGAAGTAACTACATCATCAGGCTTATCAATAACCTGATGCTCTAGGAACTCTATCATTGCATCCTTATCCTTGAGTTGCTGAAGAATCTCCTCACGCTCACGAACCCAAGCACACGACCGGTCTTTGTCTCTCAACTCCTCTTATCCTTGATTAGGGAGGGTTTAAGGCCCAACCATAATCACAAGGGCAGGTCTCGGATACTCATACGACATATGGTACTCGAGAGCTTTCTTCCTTACCCAAGCGGTGTAAGGATCCAAAGCAACACAATTCTTCGGACCAAGCTCATTTCTCCCTTTCCTATGAACTTTGTGCCAGGCGCGGACCATCCTATCCTTCAAGTTTTGGGGATCTTTACCCTCTTGAAAGAACAAGCCTTCCAACAAAATGTTGTTAGGTTTATCCTTTAAGGGGAACCCAAGCTGACGGCAAGCCAAAGCAGGGTTGTAGTTAATTCCACCACACGTACCAAGAAGAGGCACATTGGATAACTCACCACAAGAGTCAATAATCTGAACGCCATCATAAACACGATTATACCAAGAGATGTCATCATTAGTGAGAGACATAAGTCTCGTGGACCACCGTAGACATCCCTTGTTCTCCTTGAAGGCAAGCGTCTAAGGCAAGTGCAAAATAAACCACTTGTACAACAGAGGTAGACAACATACAATGGAACCACCACCCTTTGCATTCCTCATATGAAAAGAGAAATAAGTGTCACCCAACAAGGTCAAAACGGGATTAAGAGAAGAGAGAATCCTAATAGCGTTCACATCCACAAAGTTGTCGATGTTGGGGAATAACACTAGCCCATAGATGAGGAGTACGAATATGGCTTCAAAAGCGTCCTTACTCATGGCCTTCCCAAACAAAGTAGCTTTGGGAATCATAAAATCAGACGGGAGACCTTGAATTCCACCTTTGGTAGTCATATTGGAAACAATGTCAGATACATCCATATGAAGCATATCAGCAATCTCTTGAGAAGACGGAATCTTCTCCAAACCCCTGAATGGAAACTGATCAAGAATAGGTATACCCACATGATAAGCATACTCCTCAAGTGTAGGCAAAAGCTGGAAATCCAGAAAAGTGAAGCACCGATACAGAGGATCGTAGAACTGCACCAACACACTCATCAGAACTTCATCCACCTTAGTAGAGAGATTAGACAAAAGTTTCCCATGGCGTGCTTTGATTTCCAAGGGCTCTAATACATAAGATGCCAAACTCCTTAACTCTTTCAAGTCGGGTTGTCTGAAACTGTACTTCTTCGTATTCCTTCTTTGCTTATCCATGTCTGAAAATTTGCAAATAGACCTCTTAAGTTCCTTCTAAAATATTTATTGTTGATGACATGAATGCGAATGAATGCATGAATGCATGAATGCATGGATGCAGCAAACACACTGAAGGATTGTAAGACCCTAATTGTGACCCTAAGATCCCTCATGACATCATATCATTTTCTCAATGCATTGCCTCAAGGATCATAGCATGTGTGGCTCCTTTACCCTAGGGTTGGGACTTGTGTCAGTGGTTTGAGACCACCAAGCATGCTTTCATTGTATATTATTGCCTTTCTTATTTTGTTTACTAATCAAAAGCACAAAAATATGTCACTAACTCTTTTTGATTTGAAGCTCAAGTGATCATGTTCTCCCATGCTCCTAAGAGGCTCCTAAGCTCAATGAAGTAGTTAGATGAAGATGAGAACAAGCATGACAATTTTATCAAGATCCTAATCATCATATATGTCTCCCAAGTATCTAAATTTTCCAATTTTATCAAGATAACCCAAAGGGCTTCAGGATTGTTTCCCAAGGAAACCCTAATTCAACTATGCATTGACTGTACCTTGCTCAAGAAGCAACCTCAACCTATGATCAAATTTAATCAAGGGAAGTTATTTAATTCATTATTTTATGTATATATGAGCTTATGTGAGGTTACTCAATCAATCATTCATCAAGATTTGAAGTTTGGCTTTGAGAAGTTGACCAGTCAAGTCATCTGACTAAACTGAAGATCATTGAGACACAACTTTTGATTTGTTTGTCAAATGAAGATGACCCCAAGAGAAAATATGTTCTTAATAACAATATGAATAACTTTCATGTTCATAAAAAATCCATTTGAAACTTAGAAGGTCATCATTCATTTCACAACATTATAGGTCATTTGAATTGAAACCCTAATTTTGGGTCAACTTCCGAAGGACCTAACTTCTTTATTTTCTATGATTATGAGGTGAGACCAATTGAATTGGAAATATTAAGATGTCTAATTCAATTGTTATTTTGGACAAAATTTCATAATCCTAAAATAAATACATGTGATAATACAAAACATTATAGGTCACTTTGGACCAAAGCCATTGAATTTTGAAAATGTCCAACTTCAAGTGCCCATAACTTTCTCATGAAAAATCCAAATGATGCAAAATTTAAGTCCAAATTGATCATCTTGAAAATATATACAACTTAGATGTTGGAGGTGTTTCTATTTGAGGCTTGCATCATAGAAACAGAAAGGCTTGAAGTTGCTTACTTTTGGCAAAAAATTTCAAAGGGAACCTAAATATGTTTTGTACCCTAAACTTCACAGCCAGTTTTCATAAATTTCTAAACTCCAAATGAATTTTTGCCCAACATGACTTTTGTTCCTTATCCTAAGAGCTTTCCAACCATTACTCACATGACCATTTTTGCATTTTCCATGTGGGAGTTTCGAAGAGCTACATGTTTATGTGCATTTTGGCATTTCACTTCATAACTTCATGTGCAAGCATATACCAGGCCAATTGCACATCCAATTCAACTCATTTTGATCTCAGCATGCATTTCCATTCATTCTTGGGCTTTGCACGCGCCTGTACAGGCCCATCCATGGAAGGTCCAATTTTCATGCACACGAGCATTGCACCATATTGCATCAAGTTCATCTATAAATAGAAGTGCCTTGAGCTTCATTCCACAACCTGAAGGAGATCTGAAACGCTACTGAAGTGAAAACCCAACCCTCACTCAAAGGAATTTCAGTTTTCATTTTTAAGTTCAAGCTTGAATTTCAACATCCTTAGTTGATCTTCAAGTCTTAATTCCTTAGCCTTGCATCATCACCATACTTGCTCATTTATTCATATTGCTTTTCCCTTTGCTCACTTGAGCACATATTTTATGTTTATGTCATTTTCCCTTTGCTCACTTGAGCACATATTTTATGTTTATGTCATTTTCCCTTTGCTCATTTGAGCTCATTATTGTATATAAATATATTGTTACTTTTTGTTTGTTTTGCTTTTGTTTGTGTGAACCCAATGCATAAAGGAGAAAGAACTTAGAATTAGGACTTACCTATGCTTAAAGGAGTTCAAGAGCAACTAGGCCTCATGCCTTTAGAATGCTAAAAAATGTTGAAGAGCAACTGTAAGACCCTAATTTTGCCCCTAAGTTCCCTCATGGCATCATAACATTGCATTGCATAGCCTCAAGGATCATTGAGCATCTTGGTTCCATTTGCCTTTGGGTGGGACTCCTTGTGAGTGGTTTGAGATCACCAAGCATGCTTGAATTGTATATCATTGCTTTTTTCATTTTTGTTTTCCAACCAAAAGCACAAAAATATGTCACTAACATCTTTTGTTTGAAGCTTGAGCAATCACAAGATCAAAAGCTTCAAGGAGGTCATTGGTACAAAGACATTGGTCAAGAGGAGGTGGAAGCAAGCATGGTAATGGTTCCCAAAGCTCTAATCCATCAAATATGCCCCCCTAGTGTTTCAATTCATCATTTTTGATCAAGGCAAGTCAAAGGATTTGAGGTTTGTTCCCAAGAGAAGCCATAATTCATTTGTGCATCACAATGCCTTACTCAGGAAGCAACCTCAGCCCATGGTCAAATAAAATCAAGGGAAGTTATTTAATTCATCATTTCATGCATATTTGAACTTATTTGAGTGTCCTCAATCATCAATTTATCAAGGTATGGGTTGTGGACTTGAGAAGTTGATCAGTCAATTCATCTGACTATTTTGAAATGCACTGAGACCTAACTTTTTATGTGTTAGTCAAATGGAGATGGTTCCAAAAGAAAAACTGTTCTTAAGGACAATATGAACAACTTTAATGTTCATCAAAAATTGATTTGAAGCTTGGAAGACCATCTACCATTCTAAAACATTATAGGTCATTTTGACTGAAACCCTGATTTTGGGTCAACTTTCCAAGGACATAACTCATTCATTTTTTATGATTTTGAGGTGGGATCAAATGAATTGGAAAGCTTAAGATGTCTACTTAAAATGTTATGTTGTACAAAAGTTCAAAACATCAAATAAAATACATGTGATAATGCAATACATTATAGGTCCTTTTTGACCAAAGGCATTAAAAGTCAAAAAAGTCCAACTTCAAGTGCCCATAACTCTTTCATCAAAAATCCAAATGATGCAAAACTTAAGTCCATTTTGATTGTCTTGAAAAGATCTACAACTTTGATGTTGGAGGTTTTTCCATTTCTAGCATTTATCATCAAAACAGAAGGGCTTGAAAGTTGGCCAATATTAGAAACCTTGCCTTGACATGTTTTGCACATCACCCTTCAAGCTTAAATTTCACTAATTTCCAAGGCCCAAATGAAATTTTGATCAACATGACATTTGTTCCTTATGCAATAAGCTTTCCAACCATTACTCATAAGCTTGCATTTTGATTTTGGACATGGCATTTTCGAAGGCTTCAATGTAATAGTGCATTTTGTGAATATCATTTCAATTGCCATGCATGATCCATTAATACACAATCTGCACGTCCAATTTGTACATGATGATGATCAGCTGCCAAAACCAATTGGAATTGGGCCCTCCATGCGCCTGTACAGGCCCATGCATGGAGGCCCTTTCCATTCATGCAAATTTGAAATCATGCATTCAGCATTGCCTTGCCTATAAATACAATGCCTTGCCCTCTCAATTCTTCAACCTGAAGGCGCCTGAAACTCTGTTGAATTGAATCCACACCCTCACTCAAAGGAACTCTCTCTTTTCTCTAAAAATTTCAGATCTAGAATTCAGTTTCCTCGACTGTTTTCTTTGATCTAAAAGTTCCTAGACCTCTTCACCTTGATGACTTCTGTTTTGATAAAGCAAGCAAGGTTTCATGCTCAATTCACCAGAACTCAAGCTTGCACTCCAACTGGTAATTTCCTCGATTCTCTTCATCCATGGACTTTTTTGCTTGGATCTAATGTTGGTTGAAGTCCTCTCAATAGAGGCATTTGATTTGTGCTTTCAATTTTACAAAAACATGAAGTTCATGATGAACACCATCATACTTCCAGCTCTGATTTCTCCATTTATAGGGATCTAGAGTGGAAGTGCATGGTATAGGAGTGATGTACATCACTTCCTCTTTCGATTGATATATAGATCGCCTCATTTGGTGGCCATTTGCGTTTCTGCATTTTTTTGAACATGGCCGAAATCTGGGAAGCTCACCAGAGAAGATGAAGTTTCCGGTGGCTTCATCGTGTCCAGTTTGAATTTGGACCGCTTGATCTGATTTCCAGATGCAATTAGGAGCGTTGCTTGTTATGACTTTTAATTTCTTCACGTGTGCATGCATTGACTGTGGTGTTTCATGAGCGCGCGCTTCTGGATCCTTGGATCTGCCAGCTCAATTAATGAGCTCAGATCCAAGGGCTCTCGTTTTTTTTGCATTTTCTGAATTTCTTTTTATTTTTGTTTAATTCCTTTTATTTCAAAAAATCATATCTCCCTCATTTTAATTCCAAAAAATATGGGACCAATTGCATTATTTCCCAAATAAATTCTAGTTTCTATTTCTGATTTTTAATATTTTTTATTTTGCCATTTGATATTTTTTGTGAATTTTCTCTTTTCTGGTTATTTTTAATTCATTTTAAATAGTTTTTGATATTCAAAAAATACAAAAATATTTTCCTAACCTATTTGAATGATGATGGATCTATGAAAAATATTCTCATCAATTTTTGAATTGATTTGAGATTTATTTTAGATTTTAGGTCAATTAGGTTATTTTTATTCATTTTTAATTGATTAAAAATAGTTTCTGACTTTTAAAAATGCTGAAATTTTTTGTCAAACTTTGTTTGACCTTGTTGAACTTGGGATAAATCACTTAGACCTTTCAAGGTTGATTTGAAGTGATTTTGAAGTTTGACCTTTCCATTTATTTTTAATTCAAGTTTATTTTAATATTAAAAAATGCCAAAAATAGTTTATTCATTTCTTGACTTCCAATCTTCATCTCACTTCTGTTTTTGATTGTTTGACCTTGACTTTCAATGTTATTGGTCAACATATGAGGATTGGTACATAATATTCCATTTAATGCATTTTATTTTGTCATTTCCATTTTCTCTTATCCACCTTTTCCTTCTTCTTCTTCTACTTCTTTTTTTCTTTTTGATCAATGAGTTGAAGGTTGATAAGTTAGCATTGGTTAAGGAGATTTAACATTCCTTGATTCAAATCTAATTCATCTTGATCAATTGATCAAATGAATGGCTTTGCATTAGGGATATGTTGTCTTCTAAATCATACAAATGGCTTAAACCAATACAAGATCATTTTCTTCCTCTTTTTGGCATGGCAAGTTGTTGGGACTTGGTTTACTAATCAAGACTCCTAACTTGTGTTTGTTGCCTACATTATTATTGACCGGCCTCAGATAGTTATGACTTCTACATAAGTCCAATTACGATTGCTTAACATAGCGCTAAATTTTGCCATATGGCATACTAACTATTAACCACTAACAACTAACTTTTACTTTATGCAATTTACAATTCTTGCACATATTATTCATTTGCTTTTTTTCCTTTGTTCATTGGAGCACATGTTTATGTTAATTGCATTTGCCTTTTGCCCACTTGGGTTTATAATTGTGTATATATCTTTTGTGCTTGTGGTTGTCTGTTTGTTGTGAACCACATACCAAGAATTGGACAATATGGACTTAGAATTTAGGACCTTACCCAAGCAAATGGAATGTGAAGAGCAACTAGGCATTGGGCCTTTAGAGTGCTATAAAATTCAAAGAGCAACTAGGCATTGGGCCTTTAGAGTGCTATAAAATTGAAGAGAACTTTGAAAGGACCATATTCTAAACTCCCTCTTGTCCATTCTTTGTTTGTTTATAGAACTTTTTGATGTGTGTTTTCTTGTGCTAGGGGATTCCAAACTTGAGTAACTTTGAGGAACTATTACCATGAGCATCCCAAGAGAAAGATACAAAAGCCATTGAAGGATTCCTAGAAGCACGACCTGTGTGTTGATTGCTTGAAATATTTGCTTGTGATTGCTTATTACAAAGGATGGGAGCTACTTGGATCATCAATATGATCTCAAGAGAGGAACTCCTAGTGTGGTTCATTTTCTTATCGCTCACCTTTTTGTTTCACTTAGGACTTAGCCTTTCTTCTTCTTCTCTCCACTCTAACCCAAGCCAAAACTTTTTGTGCAAACATTTCATTTGTTTTCAACATTAGAAACCTAAGCCTTATGCTTTTGATATTCAAACCTCCTTTTCAGAACACTTATTTTGAATTGAATCTTTAAGTCAACTTTGACCATATTTTGTACATACTTCTAATTGATAAATATAACCCATTCAAACGTGCTTTTGTGGTTCCAATGGCCACTTTCTTAATCAAATTTTCTATAACCTTTAGCTATTAGGTTTGAGTTATCTTTGTGGTAGATGTGATACTCACCTATATCCTTAGTGATGGACAATGAGTCTTCCATGCTTATTATAGGGTTAACCCCTCACTAGCATGTTGAAGCTATCCTCACATGGTGGATTTGTGGTTTGGTTGAGTTTTCTCCCTTTGATAGCAAAAGACCTTAAGGCTTTTGGACCCATCAATTCACCGAATAATTTTGAGATTTTTACCCCGAACTACGAGGTTTTGATCCTAATCTTTTTATAAGATGGTACGTAGGCAATGGGTTCATCCATTCAAACACAAAAAAAAAATGTAAATAAACTTGTATATTCTTATCTCATCCCTTCAATCATGTTTGCACAAAATAAACTTTCAAAAAATACCAACCTTACAACAAATGTGAAAAGGGCCCCCTAGGAGTACCTAGGATGTTTTGGGTGCCTAACACCTTCCCATTACATAACCAACCCCCTTACCCATATCTCTGTTTCTTTTTTACTAGTTTTTGTTTTAAAACTTTTAGGTTTTTGTTCACTTTCTAACCATTCCTTTGGATAAATAGAAGTGCGGTGGCGACTCGACTTTGTATGATTTACCTTGGATTTAATCAATATCTCTAATGGTAACGAATACCCCGCTACAGCAACTAGGTCTCATGCCTTTAGAATGCTAAATTGAAAAAGTTGACTTCAAAGGACCCCTAATCTAAACTCATTCTTTGTCCATTACTCTTATTGTGTTGTGAACTTTTTGATGTTTGTTCTTGTGTGATAGGGATTCCATCTTGAGATAGTAAGAAAGACCATTGTCATGAGTAGCCAAGTTAAGAGAGACAAGCCAAATGGAGATCCTAGGAGCTTGAATCTAAAATTGTTTGATTGCTTGATTGTGTGTGTGCTAAGTCCAAAGGAAAGGAGCATCTTGAATCATCTTTATGATTTCAAGAAAAGGAACTCCAAGGGTTTTATCTCTTCTCTTATCTTTTTATGCTTTAGGACTAGCCCTTCTCTTCTTCTCCTCACTCTAACCCAAGCCAAACTCTTTTTGTGCAAACTTTGACATTATTTTCAAACTAGAAACCTAGGCCTTATGCCTTTGACTTTTCAAATTCTTTTCATTTAATACTCATTGTGAATAAACCTTAATCGGACTTTGACCTCATTTTGCAAATACATCTAACTTGTAAATACAACTCACTTCAAGTTGTTTTTGTGGTTCCAATGGCCACCTTTATTAAAACCTTTTCACAAACATTAGCCATAGGTTTGAGTTATCATAGTGGTTGATGTAAACCTCACCTTATCCTTAGTGGTTGGATTATAAGTCTTCCATACTTACTATAGGGTTAATCCCTCACTAGTATGTTGAAGCTCTCCTCACATGGTGGATTGTTGGTTTAGGTTGAGTTTTCTCCCTTTGATAACAAAAGACCTTAAGGCTTTTGATCAAATCAATTCACCAATATTTGAGATTTTTACCCCGAACTACGAGGTTTTGATCCTACCTTTGTGATGGTACGTAGGCAATGGGTTCATGCATTCAAACAACAAATTCGTAAATATAATCTATTCTTTTCTCATCCCCCCAATCTTTTTGCACATATTTTCACAAACACCAACCTACAACACACATTTGCAAAAAGAGGTTCCCTTAGAGTACTAAGGATGTTTTTGGTGCGTAAAACCTTCCTATTTCATAACCAACCCCCTTACCCAGATCTCTGACATTTTTATTAGTTTTTGATTTGATAAAAATTATTACTTTGCTTTTGTTCGCTTTTTAGCCTTTCCTTTGGATAAATAAAAGTGCGGTGGCGACTCGAATTGTATGTTTAGTTTTGGTTTAGTCAATAAACTATAAGGTAACGAATACCCCTCTACAAGGATCAAGGAAGTCACACCACACAAAGGTCACGGGATGGCCCAAGTCATCATCAATATCAATAATCCATTTTGGTGGATTATGGCTTACACCTTATCAACACCCAAGTTCCATTGATATTGAGGATATACGAGAACGGATCAACCGCGAATCAAGGGTTTGTTGAGAGTCACGAGCATGGAGTCTCGATTAAGAATCACCCAACGGGAGTGTACTATGGTTAAGCCTGACGATCATGTTCTAAAAAGGTTCCCATAGTCATCATCCCATCTTTCGGATATTATCGGATAAAACGACTAGTCGTCCTCCAAAAATATTCTCAAGAGAGACTCTTATGAGTGTAGTATCGCGTAAAAATCGTATCAAGTCTTACACTTGAACGACCTTCGCAGTACGTCCTAAAATAGGCCAAGATGGGCTAGGTATCTAAGGTCCTTGGCTTCTAAGGTTTATATTGGAAAGAGTAATGCCTAACCACGACTACTCGTGTGACATTATTGATCCCAACAAGACCTCCACCAAGTGAATGGGCTTGCAAGTTAACTTGTTAAGGAATAACTCCACATAAGCCAACAAGACTATGCCATTCTCCTATCATAAGTGCACTCGAGTTCGGGTATAGAACTCATCTCACAAGAAACCACCAAGCATACAAGCAATTAATATATCAAGCAATTCATACATTACAAACAATACATTAATCCCAAATTTGCACAAAAAATATGCCACAAATAAATATAAACATACAACACATACAAGCAAAAAGTAGGCTAAACCCACTAGGAAAGTTAATTTTTCCCCAGCAAAGTCGCCACTTTTCTGTAGTGGGGTTTTTGTTACCTTTAGGTTTATTGACTAAAGCAAAAGTCAACATACAACTTGAGTCGCCACCACATTTTTATTTGTCCAAAGGAAAGGCTAAAAAGCGAACAAAAGCCAAGGTAACAAGTTTTTCAAATCAAAAACTAACAAAAATGTCAGAGATCTAGGTAAGGGGGTTGGTTATGAAATGGGAAGGTTTTACGCACCCAAAACATCCTTAGTATTCTAAGGGAACCCTTTTTGCAAATATGTGTTCTAGGTTGGTATTTGAGAAAAGATTTGTGCAAAAGATTGGAGGGATGAGAAAAGAATAGATTATATTTACAAATTTTGTTGTTTGAATGGATGAACCCATTGCTTACGTACCTTCACAAAGGAGGATCAAAACCTCATAGTTCGGGGTAAAAATCTCAAAGATTGGCCATTGGAACCACAAAACAACTTGGATGAATTATATTTACAAGTTAGATTTATTTACAAAATGAAGTCAAAGTTGGATTAAGATTTATTCACAATGAGTATTTATGAGAATAGTTTTGAAAGGTCAAAGGCTTAAGGCCTAGGTTTCTAATTTGAAACAATGTCAAAGTTTAAAAAATGATTTTTGGCTGGTTTAAAGTGGGGAGAAGAAAATAAGGGCTAGTCCTAAAGCATACAAAGATAAGAGGGGAAAGATAAACCCTTGGAGTTCCTTTTCTTGGAATCATAGAGATGATTCAAGATGCTCCTTTCCTTTGGACTTAGCACACAAACAAGCAATCACACAATTGAATTCAAGCTCCTAGGATCTCCATTTGGCTTGTATCTTAACTTGGTTACTCATGACAATAGTCCTCTTTTCACAATCTCAAGATGGGATCCCTATCACACAAGAGCAAACATCAAAAAGTTCACAACACAATAAGGGTAATGGACAAAGAATGAGTTTGGATGAGAAGTCCTTTGAAGTCAACTTTGAATTTTAGCATTCTAAAGGCATGAGACCTAGTTGCTCTTGATCAAGTTTAGCATTCTAAAGGCATGAGGCCTAGTTTCTCTTGAACTCCTTTTAGCATAGGTAAATCCTAATTCTAAGTCCTTTCTCCTTTTGCACTTGGTTCACACAAAACAAGCACAAAACAAACACAAGATAACAATATATTTGTATACAATAATGAGCTCAAATGAGCAAAGGAAAAATGACATAAACATAAAATATGTGCTCAAATGAGCAAAGGGAAAATCAATATGAATAATGAGCAAGAAATAAATGGCATTAAAAGTAAATGGCAAGAAATTAAATCCTCAAATTAAAGTTAGTAATTAGTGGAGTTATGTTAGTTTGTCATAAGACAATGTAGCGCTATGTTAAGCAATCGTAAGTGGACTAATGTAGTAGTCACAGCTATCTGAGGCCGGTCAATAAAAATGTAGGCAAATAACACAAGTTAGAGATCATGACTAGTAAGCCAAGCTCCACAAACTTGCCATGCCAAAACAAAAGGGGAAGGGCCTTGTATGGACTTTAGGTTATTTGCTTGACAAAGAAGCAACCTATCTTGGACACAAAACAACTCACTTGATCATGGATCAAGTTGAGTTTGGTTTGGATCAAAGAAGGTTAAACCTCTCATTTGTCAAGACCAACCATAAGACATTAACTCATTGGCCATTAATGGAAAGAATGGAATGAAGATGAAAGGGAGGGGAAAAGAATACATCAATCAAATTCCAATTGATCAAATATGGATCAAACCAACATCAATCAACACCAAACATAAAAGAAATGAAGATTACAAGTCAACAAGTCAACAATATTTTCTTGATATTTTTTTGAATTAAAATAAAATGCAAATAAAAACTAAACAAATAAAGTCAAACCTCAAATTCAATTCAAATCAACTTCAATAAGTCTAATTAAATTCTCATAGGTTCAACATGGTCAAACAAACTTTGACTAATTTTCTCAACAATTTTGGAAATCAGAAAGTATTTAAAAACAATTAAAAATAGCACAAAATGGATTAAAATCTCATATAAATCTCAAGTCCAATAAGAAATTGATGAGACTATTTTTCATTGATTTATCATGATCCATAACTGCTAGTAAAATATTTTTGGATTTTTCAAAAGTCAGAAAGTATTTTAAAATGAATTAAAACTATTAAAAACCAAATAATTCACAAAAAATATTATATGAAGTCACAAAAATGATTAAAAATCAAAATATGAAACTAGATTTTTCAAGAAATTTTTTGACATTGGTCTCATATTTTTATGACTTCAAATAATTTTTTTGTGAATTTTTGAAAATCAAATGAATTAACTAAAAATAAAAGAAAATAGAAATAATAGAAAAAACCAGCGCCACATGATGGATTCATTAATTGAAGTGGCATGGATTAATGGCTCAGATATGAGGGCGCAGCGTGCAACCAAGTCAAACGCGTGGCATAATGAATTAAATGAAGTACACATAATGGATGCACACGATTAAAACGTGAGAACAGAATCCAAAGGCTGTGAATGTATACACATGGTGATAGTGGTGGAAACCACCATCTTCTCTGGTGGAACAACAACCTCCAGCCACCAGTTGCAGAGAAATATTTTTTAACAAAAATGGAAAATAAGGACATGAAATTGAAGCTCGTGTGATGGAGATCACCACTGTATCCATGGATCTTCCTCACTCTTCCTGTATTGAGAGAAATGTGAAGCGGAAGATCATGGTGTACCAACTGTAAATGCACGAAATGGAAAATTGAAACCACCATTGGCTTGCCTCAAGTGTGAGGACTTCAGAAAACCACACAAACACAAGGATACTACATTGAATTGTAAGTTCTAGATCCAAAAAGTTTGAAGGTATACCTCTGAACTGAAGCACTTCAAGTCACGATTCCTTCAAGATCTTGGCTCCTTTTTGCTCTAGGGATGCAGTGGAGATGAAAGGTTAAGGAATTAAGATTTGAAGATCAACTAATGATGTTGAATTTCAAGCTCAAAAGTGAGAAAAAATTCAGAAAAAATGTCTTTGGTATGGCTATGGTTTCAATGCTGCAGCAATCTAGATCTCCAAAAGGTTACCAAATGAATGAGAGGGAACCTTTATTTATAGCTCAAGGTATCTGAATCCCACGCTTCTTTCATGTGCATGGCATTTGAAATTGGATATGCATGGGCCTGTACAAGTGTGTAGAAGGCCCAATGATGGGTGAAAAAGCTTGTTGAGTTCACTTGAAGAGTAGTTGGGCGTGCATTTTGGAGGGAACTAGCTTGCACATTAAGTTTCATCATAAAAATGCCAAATTGTACATAAATGAAGAGGTCTTCGAAACTCACACATGGTAAATCCAAAATAGCATTGTGAGTAATGGTTAGAAAGCCCTTGAAATAAGGGACAAAAGTCATGTTGGGAAAAAATGCATTTGTCATTTGGAAATTAATGAAAATTGGCCTGGAAAATCCAAGTACAAAACATGTTTAAGTTACATTTGAAAATTTTCACCAAAGGCAAGCCTATTCAAACCCCTCTGTTTTCATGATGCAAGCTTCAAATGGAACAAACTCCAACATCAAAGTTGTATATCTTTTCAATATGATCAATTTAGACTCAAATTTTGCATCATTTGGATTTTCTATGACAAAGTTATGGGCATTTGAAGTTGGGTACTTTTTCAAATTCACTGAATTAGGTCCAATGTGACCTATAATGTTTTGTATTATCACATGTATTTATTTTAGGATTATAAAATTTTGTTCATCATAATATTTGAACTAGACATATCATGGTTTCCAATTCATTTGGTATCACCTCAAAATCATAAAAATTAAGGAAGTTATGTCCTTGGTAATTTGACCCAAAATTAGGGTTTCAGTCAAAATGACCTATAATGTCTTGAAATGAATGATGACCTTACAAGTTTCAAATGGATTTTTGATGAACATGAAAGTTGTTCATATGGTTCTTAAGAACATTTTTCTCTTGGGGTCATCTTCGTTTGACAAAGACATCAAAAGTTGTATCTCTGTGGACCTCAGTTTAGTCAGATGACTTGACTGGTCAACTTTTCAAGGCCAAACTTCCAATCTTTATGAATAAATGATTGAGGATCCTCAAATAGGATCACATATTCATAAAATGATGAATGAAAGAACTTCCCTTGATTAAATTTTATCATAGGTTGAGGTTGCTTCATGGGCAAGGAACAATCAAAACACAGTTGAATTACGGTTTCCTTGGGAAACAATCCTCAAGCCCTTTGGGTTATCTTGATTAAATTAGCAAATTGAGATACTTGGGAGACATATATGATGGTTAGGATCTTTGTGGACCATTGTCATGCTTTTCCTCATCTAGTCATTTCATTGGGCTTAGGAGCCTCCTAGGAGCATTGGAGCACATGATCACTTGAGCTTTAAAACAAAGAGAGTTAGTGACATATTTTTGTGCTTTTGGTTAGTAAACAAATAGGAAAAGCAATAATATACAATACAGGCATGCTTGGTGGTCTCAATACACTCAAAAAAGTCCCAACCCTAGGGTTAAGGAGCCAAACATGCTATGATCCTTAAGGCAATGCACTTATGCAATAACATGATGCCATGAGGGATCTTAGGATCAAAATTAGGGTCTTACACTTATCTCACCACTCAGAGATCACCAAGCACAACAAGCAGATTATATCACACCTACATATATACAAACATCATATATCTACAAATATATTCACACAAAAAGTAGGCTAAACCCACTGGAGGCTTTTCCCCAGCAGAGTCGCCACTTAATTTATGTAGCGGGAAATTAATGATCATCAAGCTATTGACAAGCTAGAGATCACTTAACAAGAGTCGCCACCACGCTTTTATTGTTTCCAAGGGAAAAGGGAAAAGTACGAACAAAACCCAAAAAGTAAGAAGTTTTCAAATAAAAACTAATAAAAATCATAGATCACAGGTAAGGGGGTTGGTTACACAGAGGGAAGGTGTTAGCACCCAAAGTGTCCTAGGTACTCCTAGGGAGCCCTTTTTGTGTGCATATGTATTTTGTACAAAGTGATGTTTACAAACAAATAGAATGGGGGGGGGGGGGGGGGGGATGAGACAAGAATTCATTAATTATATTTTTGTGTTTGACAAGATCTTCGGACTTGTGCCTACGTACCAACATAAAAATGAGGGATCAAAACCTCGTAGTTCGTGCTATAAATTTCAAAATGAGTGTGTTGGTTTTAATAAAATTTTAAGTTTGAAAGGCACAAAGGCCTAAAATGGTTTGAATGAGTTAATTCTTTTTTGGCTTTTTTTGAAAGTTTAAGTCAAGTATGGTTAACTTTATTCACAAGTTTGATTTAAGAAAATAAGTTTGAAAATGCAATGGCATAAGGCCAAAGTTTCTGTCTTTTTTTTTAAAATGGTCAAAGTTTAGAACAAAAGTAGTTCACACAAAAAAGTTTTGAAAATGGAGGGAGAGATTTTGAAATTAAAGAAATGGGGAGAAGATGAAGAGACTACCCTATGCACAAAATTTAAAAGTTTAAAGTTGAAAAGATCTGATCAAATGGATAGCAATCCACTAGACAAGTATGTCAATAGAAACCCAGAATTTCCTTGGACTTTTTAGATTCAAGCAACACACAAATGCACAATTATATTATCTTGAAGAGCAAGGCATCAAATAAAGATGGCCTCATCCAAGCTTATCCACTCCATGATCTTCTTCAGAAATAGCCCATGTAACAAATGAATTCCACAAGTCACAGGTTTAAAATAACAGCTTTACAATGATCATGTTGCAGATGAACTAAGAGATATCTTCAAAGATGTATCAGATGAATATCAAATTGCACGCACTTGGTTCTTCACAAATTGGCATTGGCCAAGTCCTTAAGCTTAGGGAGGTTGCCTATATTCTAAGTCCATTTGTCCAAGATCAAGCCAACAGTCCACTCAAAAGTTTTTTTTTATGGTTTTTTGTGATTATTATTTACATTAATGGTCAAAGACCAAACAGGTAAACAAAGTACATACAAACAAAATATATCACACAATATGGTCCAAATGGACAAAGTGAAAATTGTATTAACATAAACAATTAGAATGATATGTACAATGGCAAATGAAATAAAGTGCTAAAAGTAAATTGCATCAAAGTAAAGAACTTGAAATTAAAAGTCAATAGTTAGTAAGTTAGAGGTTAGTTTTGTTTTGCTTTTCATTTCAAGACATTCTTTGGAGAACACTCAGCCCACTTGCCACAAGCATGGATCCTTGAACCAAAACATCTTCCAAAGGAAGGAAAGAAGGCCAAGTTTCCACACAATACCATGGAAGAGGGGAGACTTACAATCTCACTAACTAGAATGCTTATGCCTTTTGTGTCAAAAATTTAGCAATATGTTAAGCAATCGTAATTGGACTTATGTAGAAGTCACAACTGTTTGAGGTCGGGCAATAGACTTTTGGTGTTAATGCATGCTGGAGAAATAGTATTATGAACTATGCTCATTAACCATACCATACACAAAAAATATGCAAAAGGGATGGCCTAATCTCATCCATACTCATGTCAATTTTTCAATCAACTAGCATTAGGACTTTGAGATGTCATAGGCCAAATGGAAATGAATGAATGAATGAAGAAGGGGAATTAGATGAAGAGGAAAGGGGATGAATGAGATCACAAATTGGTCAAAGGAGGACTTTTACCAAATTAATATCATTAATTCATTTTGGAAGATGGAATGTACATTTCATCAATCCCCTAAATCCAATGATATTAACTTGACAAAGTCAAATCAACATTGACCAAGGCCCAACAACAAACAATCAAACTCAAATAAGTCAATAAAATGGTCAACACAATTTAAATGACATTTATTCAATTAAAAATAATAAAATAGTGCATTAAATTCAAATATGTTTTGTCCAAATCCTAAAATCTCATCAAGACACCAAATAAATGGCCATGAGATTTATCATAGGTCCAACAAGGTCAAAGGACCTTGGAGAAAAAAATTCATAATTTTTGGATTTTAAAAATATTTTTAAACAATTAAAACAAAATGCAAAATCAAATAATTCATGAAAAATATTAATAATGATCCAAAAAATAAATTTAATTTATAATATGAAAGAGAAAAATATTTGGAAATTTTTGGTGAAAGTCCCATATTTGTTGGATCAATATTGAATTATTGAAGAAAATGCAATTAAAACAAAAATATCAGAAATTCAAAAATACGTGGACCATCAAATCTCCCTCATTAATTGAGGTGGCAGATCTGATGATTCAAAATGCGTCTTCCATGTGTTCCTGAGTCAACTGTGCTGTACCATTGGTAATTAAAACAAACGCTTCAGATTAAAACGTGGCCTGAGGATCCTATGGTTCAGATGCAAGACCCGACATTCCGGAGCCATATCTCCGGTCATCTTCCCCGGTGAGCTCCACCGGACTAGTCAAAATGAACCATCACCAAAATAAAAAACAGGGACATGATCTTAAAGAAAAATCATCACTGCGCTCGAATCTGACCTCCAATTCCCTCAATTCCAAATATATTAAGAGATATGTGGAATTGAAAAATGAGGTACATGAACTGAGTTGCTTCTATTTGACCTCAAAGCAACTCAATCTTCTTGCCTACATTGGTAGGACTTCATACAACCAAAGAATCAATGGAATTGAGCAAGAATTTAGGAGAATCGAGGAGTTTAAAATTTCTGCAAATTACATTCAATGGAGGTCTGAACTTGATGGATCTTGATCTGGCTTGTGCTTAGACTCACTTCAATTGCTTGCAGGAGAGGAATGGAAATGTTTAGAAGCAATGGATTCCTGGAGAATTGAATTCCAAAATAGTGGAGATTAAAGCTCAAATTCAAATGAATGTATCAGGTTTATCCTATGAGAGTGAAGGGTTTTTAATGGGGGATCAAAGCTGGCACAATGTGTCTGTGTTTTCTGAGCAAATGGAGCTTAATTTATAGATGAATCCATGTGATATTTGCACACTCTCTCCACTTTCTAAAATTGGCAAATTGATGATGCAAAGCTGCATGGGCGCGCATAGGCTCATGAAATGATAGATGAAAGTCCAAATTTGAAGTTCAGATGCTTTGAAGATTGATTGGATTACAAGGCACATGTGCATTGTTGCTTGAAGTTAGATCCACGCCAAATGATATCAGCCTGTTTAAGCCATGTGCAGCCTATGCATTTAAAGTCTAAAATGAATGAGTTTGAGCTATTTGAAAAGGACAGATCAAGAGGAACAAGTTTGATGTTGAACACTTTTTCATTTGGAGCTTGGAACATGGAGAATTTTGAGGTGGAAGTTTGGAAAAATTTGACATACCAAATTTTTTCTAAGTGTCAAGCCATATGTCTCAATATTCCACCTTGCTTAACTTTTTATGGGAGCTTCAAATGAGAAAAGTGTCTTCATCAAAGTTGCAGATATCTCAAAGACCTTAAAAATAGTCACCAATTTAATGTCATTTGGATTTGAAATGATAGAGTTATGCATTTTTGAAGTTTGGAAAAATCACTTGATCAATGGTATAGGTCAAAAGTGACCTATAATGTAGCCTCATATCACATGCTCAAAAAAGTTGAATTAGATCACACTCCAAACATCAAAGTTGAATTAGACACATTCAATTTGATTGTGCAACTTGGAAATATTTCGTCTCATACAAATTGATCAAGTTACGGCCTTGGAAAGTTGACTTTCAAATTAGGGTTTATACACAATGACCTATAATGTTTCAACATAGAAAATGATTTTCCAAGCACAACTAGATCTATTTATCAACATGAAAGTTGTTTGGAATGTCATTTAGAGTATGTTTGATCTTGGAATCATTTTCATATGATGAAAATTGTAGGAGATAGGGTCTAAGGAGACCCAGTTTTGATCAGATGAATTCATCTAACCAACCACCATCAACCAACTTGCTAAATTCCAATTATCTTGACTTTCTTGGCTCATGGTAGATCATATATGTATAAGATGATGATATGTGAAGTGTCCCTTGAGAAATTTGATCAATTGTTGAGATAGCTTGTTAGAGAAGTTACTCAAGCTACCTAGTCAAACTAGGGTTTCCAAGGCAAATCATCCTCAAACTCTTGAAGCAAACTTGATCAATATAACATGTAGGAATCAACGGGACTCATATATGATGTTCATAACCATTCTTGAATCAGTTCTTGGTTGTGCTCTTTGTTCATGAGGGTCTCAAAACCCTAGATGTCATCAATGAATCAATGAGATCATGTCCTACCTACAAAAGAGTTAGATAGATGCAAAGACATGTTTTTGGTATTTTGGTTAGTAAAAATGATAATATACAAGTATGATATAATCACAAAGTGCTTGGTGATCTCTCCCCAAAACAAACCTAATGAAGGAGGGGTAAGGAGGATGCCAAGATATGATCCCAATGCTAAGGCTTATGATGAAATTGCATGAGGGATCTTAGGGTAAAAATTAGGGTCTTACAATAATCCTGAGAAATTCACTTGAATTTGATTTTGAATTTCCACTGTTTTAAAATTCAAAACTCCAGGGATCCATAACGTTTTGAGCATTTAATCCTTATTCTACAAGCATTTGGAGTGATATCAAGCACGAGCAAGAGCAAGACCAGTTGAATCCAGACCTCCATTGAAGGTATTTTTCATAAATTTTGATCTCTTCGATTCTCTCTAATTCTTGCTTAATTTTATTGATTCTTTGATTGTCTGAAGTCCTACCAATGTAGGCAAGAAGATTGAGTTCCTTTGAGGCCAAATCGAAGCAACTCAGTTCATGTACCTCAAATTTCAACTCCATGTATCTCTTAATATACTTGGAGTTAGAGTGAATTGAGGCTAGTTTCGAACTCAGTGCCATTTTTAATTTGAAATCATGTCCTTGTTTTTAATTTTGGTGATGGTTATGGTTGAACCAGTCCGGCGAGGTTTGCCGGAGAAGACAACCGTTCCTTGGTCGTCGATGGTGTGCTGGATGGTTCTGAGCCATAGGATCCTTTTAAAATGATCCAATCCTGAGCGTTCCTTTTGAATACCAACTATGTGGTGCGCTGACTTAAGTGCACGGTGGAACGCGTGTTTTGATCCACTTGATTTGCCACCTGAATTAATTAGGGAGATCAAGTGGTCCACGTTTTTTCTGATCTTTTAGTTTTCATTTTTATTGCTTTATTTTCAATAATTCATATTAAATTTAATATTGATCCAAAAAATATGGGACTTTCACCAAAAAATTTCAAATATTTTCCTCTTTCATATTCGGAATTAAAATTATTTTTTGGATCGTTATTAATATTTTTCATGAATTAATTGATTTTGCATTTGCTTTTAATTGTTGAAAAAAATATTTTTAAATGTCCAAAAATTATGAATTTTTTTCTCCAAAGTCCTTTGACCTTGTTTGACCTATGATAAATCTCATGGCCATTTATTTGGTGTTTTGTTGAGATTTTAGGAATTGGACAAACCATATTTAATTTAAATGCACTATTTTAGTATTTTTAATTTGAATAAATGCCAAATAAATTTGTTGACCAATTGTGATGACTTATTTATGTTTGACTCTTGTTGTTAGGCCTTGGTCAAAGTTGATTTGACTTTGTCAACTTAATATCATTGGATTTAGGGGATTGATGGAATGTACATTCCATCTCCCAAAATGAATGAATGATATTAATTTTGTAGAAGTCCTCCTTTGACCAATTTGTGATTTCATCCATTCCCCTCCCACTTCATCTTATTCCCTTTCTTCATTCATTCATTCCATTTGGCCTATGATATCTCAAAATCCTAAGGCTAGTTGATTGAAAAATTGACATGAGTATGGATGAGATTAGGCCACCCCTTTTGCATATTCTTTTTGTGTGTGGTATGTTTCATGAGCATAGTCTACTATACTATGTCTCTAACATGCATTAACACCAAAATCTTATTTCCTGATCTCAAATAGTTGTGACTTTTAGATAAGTCCAATTACGATTGCTTAACATAGCGCTAAATTTGTGACATAAAAGGCATAAGCATTCTAGTTAGTGAGATTGTAAGTCTCCCCTCTTTCATGGTATTGTGGGGAAAATTGGCCTTTTTTCCTTCCTTTGGAAGATGTCTTGGTTCAAGGATCCATGCTTATGATAAGTGGGTTGAGTGTTCTCCGAAGAATGACTTCAATTAAGAAGCAAAAGCAAAGCAATACTAACTTCTAACCTATTAACTACTAACTTTTAATTTCAAGCCCTTTACTTTAATGCCATTTAATTTTTGCTTTTATTCATTTCCCATTGTTCATATCATCCTATTTGTTTATGTTAATGCAATTTTCACTTTGTCCATTTGGACCATATTGTGTGATATATTTTGTTTGTGTATACTTTGTTTGTTTGTGTATACTTTGTTTGTTTGACCATTAATTAACATAATAACAACCAAAACCCTAAAAAACTTTTGTGTGGATTGTTGGCTTGATCTTGGACAAATGGACTTAGAATTTAGGCAACATTCCTATGCTAAAGGACTTGGCCAATGCCAACTTATTGAGAAACCAAGTGCTTGCGATTTGAAACTTCATCTGATATATCATTCAAGATCCTTTTGAGTTCATCTGCAACGTGATCATTGTGAAGCTGTTATTTTAAACCTGTGACTTGTGAAATTCATCGGTTACATGGGATACCTTGAAGAAGATCATGGAATGGATAATCTTAGATGTGGCTATATTTATTTGATACCTTGCTCTTCAAGATGATATACTTATGCATTGTGTTGCTTGATTCTTAAAGTCCAAACGGAATTCAAGGTTTCTATTGACATTCTTATCTATTGGGTTGTTACCCATTTGGTAAGATCTTTTCAACTCTAAAATTTTAATTTTGTACATAGGATTAGTCTCTTCATCTTCTCCCCATTTCTTTAATTTCAAAATATCTCCCTCTTTTTCAAAACCTTTTTTGATTGAACTTATTTTGTACTAAACATTGACCATCTTTGCAAAATGATAGAAACTTTGGCCTTATGCATTGCATTTTCAAAACTTCTTTTCTTAAACCAAACTTGTAAATCAACTTAACAATACTTGACCTAAACTTTCAAAAAGCCAACAAGAACTAACTCATTTAAACCATTTTAGGCCTTTGTGCATTTCAAACTTAAATTTTGTTAAAAGCAATGCATTCACTTTGAAATTTGTATCACAAACTACGAGGTTTTAATCTCTCATTTTATGTTGGTACGTAGTGTAAGACCCTAATTTTGACCCTAAGATCCCTCATGGCATCATATCATTGCTCATTGCATTTGCCTCAAGAATCATAACATCTTGGCTCCTTTACCCTTGGGTTGGGACTTGTGTGAGTTGGTTTGAGACCACCAAGCATGCTTGAATTGTATATTATTGCTTTTCTTATTTTGTTTACTAACCAAAAGCACAAAAATATGTCACTAACTTTGTTTGTTTTGAAGCTCAAGCAGTCATGTGATCCAAGGCTCCTAGGAGGCCCCTATACTCATTGATGTGGCCAGATGAAGTTGAAAGCAAACATGAAAATGGTTCCCAAAGCTCTAAATAATCATATATGACTCCCAAGCATCTCAATTTGTGAATTTGATCAAGATAAACCAAAGGGCTTGAGGATTGTTTCCCAAGGGAACCTTAATTCAACTATGCACTGACTGTGCCTTGCTCATGAAACAACCTCAACCTATGATCAAATACAATCAAGGTAAGTTCTTTATTTAATAATTTTATGAATATATGAGCTTATTTTAGTTTCCTCAATCATTCATTCATCACGGTTTGAAGTTTGGACTTGAGAAGTTGATCACTCAATTCATCTGACTATTTTGAAATCCACTGAGACCTAACTTTTGATGTGTTTGTGAAATGAAGATGACCCTAAGAGAATAAATGTTCTTAAGAACCATATGAACAACTTTAATGTTCATCAAAAATCCATTTGAAACATGGAAGGTCATATTTCATTTCAAAACATTATAGGTCATTTTGATTGAAATCCTAATTTGGGGTCAACTTCCCAAGGACCTAACTCCTTCTTTTTTTATGATTTTGAGGTGGGACCAAGTGCATTGGAAATTTTCAGATGTCTAATTCAATTGTTATGTTGGACAAAATTTCATAATCTTAAAATAAACACATGTGATAATACAAAGCATTATAGGTCACTTTGGACCAAAGTCATTGAAATGTGAAAAAGTCCAACTTCAAGTTCCCATAACGTTCTCATAAAAAATCCAAATGATGGAAAATTTAAGTCCAAATTGATTTTCTTGAAAATATCTACAACGTTGTTGTTGAAGGTTTTGTCATTTGAGGCTTGTATCGTTGAAACAGAAGGGCTTGAAGTTGGTCCACTTTGGCAAAATTTCCATATACATGTTTTGTACATTGAACTTCATGACCAATTTTCAATATTTTCACAACTCCAAATGGATTTTTGTTCAATGTAACATTTGTTCCTTATGTCAAGACCTTTCCAACCATTACCCACATGCCTATGTTTCAATTTTGCAAATTGTATTTTCGAAGAGGAGAAGTTTTGGATCCAATTATGCATAACATGTGAAATCTTCTTGCACACCACATTGCCTTGCCATTGGCACGTCCAAATTCATTTGTTTCATCATCAGCATGCAAAACCAATTGAGTTTGGGCCACATATGCGCCTGTACAGGCCCATGCATGGAGGACCCAAGCTCATGCACACACGGATATTTCATGCATTGCATCACCCTTGGCTATAAATAGAAGGCTCCATTCACTTCAAACTTCAACCTAAAGGCGCCTGAAGTTCTGCAAAATTGAATCCCCAACCTTCACTCAAAGGAATTTTGATTTTTCTCTCAATTTTTCAAGTTCAATTTTCAACTTCATTATTTGATCTTTGACTTACAATTCCTTAGCCCAACTTCTTTATTACCTCAAGAGCAAGCTGCATCAAAGAATTGGAGTAGATCGAGCATTGAAAAGCTGCACTTCAAAGGTTGATTTTCAAACTCTTTTCATTCGAATCTCTTTGGATATTGAGCATTTCTTGCATTGGTTGGTACCTCTGAAGTTCTCATGTGAGAGGCAATTGGTTTATGCTTTTAATTTTGTGAATTGAGTAAGTTCAGTCTGAACACCATATTTTTCCATCTCAAATTTCTCTCTCTATAGAGATCTTGAGTGGAAACCAAGGATACAGGGGTGATGTACATCACTCCAACTTTCTAATGATGTATGGATCGTGCATTGTAGTAGAGGTTGAGAAACCTGCAAATCTGGTTGGAACAGTGAGGTTCACCGGAGAAGACGATGGTTTCCACCACCGACCCCACGTGGATGAGTTCCTGGCCCTTGGATTCACGTTCTCAGATCTAATCTTAGCCCTTGGTTGTTATGATTTCATTTAATCATGTGTCTTACGCGTTTGACTCATCCCTATCATACGCGCGCGCCTCTGGTTCCTTGGATCAGCCACGTCAATTAATGAGCGCTGATCCAAGCGCTGTGATTTTTTTTTAAATTTTTAATTTCTGTTTTAATTTTCTTTTATTCCAATTATTTTTAAAAATTCATAACTTCTTTATTTGGAATCACAAAAATATGGGACCAATTACAAAAAATTTCTCTTGAATTCTAGTTTCTAAAAATGATTTTTAATTATTTTTCTGATTCAATTTAATATTTTTTGTGAATTGTTTCATTTCTGATTGTTTTTAATTCATTTAAAATGCTTTTCAATATTCAAAAATGCCAAAAATATTTTCTTAACATCTTTGAATGATGATGAATCTATGAAAAATATTCTCATTAATTCCTTAATTAATTTGAGATTTATTTGAGATTTTAGTTCAATTATTTTATTTTTCTTCATTTTTAATTGTTTAAAAATTAGTTTCTGTTTTCAAAAAATGATGAAATTTTTTGTCAAACCTTCTTTGACCATGTTAGACTTATGATGATCCAATTGGACTTTTCCAAGTTGATTTGAATTTTATTTGTTCATTTTAACTCAAGTATTATTTTAATTCAAAAAAATACCAAAAATATTTTTATTGTTTCTTGACTTCTAAGCATTATCTCACTTTTGTTTACCATTGATTGATGTTGATTCCATTCATATTTGGTCAATGTGTTTTGCTTATGTCATTTGAATTTCAATTATGTACATTCCATTTCCCTGTTCTTCTTCTTCTTTTTCTTTTTGACCAATGAGTTAAAGATTGGTGGTTAGCCTTGACATATGAAGGGCTTAACCTTCTTTGGTTCAAATCAAATTCATCTTGATCAAAGATCAAGTGAATTGCTTTGCATTAGAGATAGGTCGCTTATTGGTCAAGCAAAAAACCTAAATCCATACAAGGTCATTCTTTTTTTCTTTTGGCATGGCAAGTTGTAGGAGCTTGGCTTACTAGTCATGGTCGCTAACTTGTGTTTGTTTGCCTATAGTTTTATTGACCGGCCTCTGATAGGTGTGACTACTACATTAGTCCACTTACGATTGCTGAAGACTAGGAAAGGAAAAACCGTGGCTGAAATGATGGCATCCAGGACTAGAAGGAAGACTGCGGGTGTAGGACCTTCCAAATCATGGAGCAAGGTTGAGATTAAGAAGAGGAAAGAAAGTAAGAGTTCTGAGTCTGATGAGGATGTCGAAGACGATGTTCCATACATCTCCCCTGTAAAAAGGCAGGTTGTTAAGAAGTGTCCAGGCAAAGCTGCAGTTGTACATTTAGACAACATCTCTTTTCACTTAGAAGACGGTGCTGCTAAATGGAAGTTTATCATTTAGAGGAGGGTAGCGGTTGAGAGAGAGCTGGGAAAAGAGGCTGTTGAAGTAAAGGAAGTCATGGATTTAATCAAGAATGCTGAATTGATAAAAATTGTGGTTGCTCTGCCCCAATTCTATGAGGGGTTGGTGAAAGAATATGTTGTAAATATCCCTGAGGAGATTTCTGAAAGGAGCAACAGGGAATTTTGCAAATTTTTTGTAAGAAGTAGGTGTGTGAGATTCTCACCAACCATCATCAACAAGTTCCTAGGGAGAGGAACTGATGGAGGAATGGATCTAGAGACTACAGACAATGAGGTCTGTAAGATCATTACAGCTGGCCAAGTTAAGGAATGGCCTAGTAGGAATCACCTTTCAGCTAGCAAGCTAACTGTCAAATATGCCATCTTGTACAAGATTAGTTCAGCTAATTGGGTGCCTACTAATCATATCTCTACCATCTCCATCAGTCTTGGAAGATTCATTCATGCAATTGGAACCAAGATAAACTATGATTTTGGAAAGTTTATATTTGATCAAACCAACAGACATGCCTCCACAAATGCTGTGAAGTTACCCATTGCCTTCCCATCCATTATTTGTGGTATTATCTTGAGTTAACAACTAGGCATACTCAATGCAAATGACATTCCCAGCAGAAGAAAGCCCCCACTGTCCATTCATTATAAACTGTTTGAGGGTAGTCATGTCAATGATGTTGTCATGACATCTTCCAGAAGGGAGCCTGCATCTCAAGGGAGCTTAATTGATCAACTAAAAGATACCTGCAAGGAATTGCATAATGGTATAAGGGTGGCCAATGCAATAAAAGAAGCTTTGGAGGTTCTTATTTGTAGCCTGGAAAAGGAAGAAATGGAGAAGGCTGGTAAGGATTCAGATGCAAAAGCCCAATCCAGTGGCAGCTCTGAAAGCTCTGAAGGCTCTGAAGATGAAGGTGATACTTCTTCCTCTGATTGATGGCTCCCCCCTTTGTGTGTTGAAGACTGAAGATGGTGTGAGGTATGCTGTGAAGACTGTTGTGGCTGTTTTTTTTTGGGAAGCTGTTCTGATGTTGCTGTATGGATGCTGAAGTTTTATTGTTTTTTTAAATGTGTAATTTGTGGCAGTCCTCATTGATGCCTGTTTTGTAATATTTTCGGATCTTAATGAGTTCCCTGGATTTGTTCATTATCTCAGCTATCACAGTTGTGTATAATGATGGTTTGTACTGCTTAACTATTATGTTTTAACATGTTTAATGTTATAACATTTGTCCTAACATTCTCTGATAGACTAATTGACATTTATTTTGTCTAATTGGTCACCTTTGGTCAATTTTGACTAAAAAGGGGGAGAAGTGTTAATGTGGAATGTGGAAGCAGTTGTGGAGTGGTGAGTTGTATGTAGCTGAACTGAAGGACAACTATTTTTGAAGGAAGTGCACAGGTGTTAAAACAGAATGTGTTCTGTTTACAGATGTCAAAGAAGATGTCTGATATGGTGCACAGGTGTTGATGTTGAAGCAAATGTCAGAATGACATTCTAGCTGGTACAGATGCTGGAGTTACCATAGTTGTTATTTGATGTGTGCACAGATTTAGGGGGAGAAGGAGTACCCTTGTGCATTTGTGTGTCTTACTAGTTGCATCCATAACTAGTAATTCTGTTTTTGTTACACAGATTTAGGGGGAGGAGAAGTACCCTTGTGCATGTGTGTATTACTAGTAACTATAAGCTAGTAATTGTGTTGCTTCTACTGTTGTTTAAACTACTGTTATGTTGTTTAACTGCTGATAGTTTACCTTGTGAACAAAAAGGACAGATATATGTTTTAGCCAAAATTTGCCAAAGGGGGAGTTTGTTGATTCTTAGTGTTGGCAGCAATTTTTGTAAAACAAGGAGTGTTCACAAGATGTTATGTGTGATGTCTTAACATAAGATATCCTATGTACCTGCTGGAGTTCAAGAACATGTTCATGCAGGATTGTTTCAGAATGCCATATACAATGCCATGGCTTCTGATATTGGATGTACCTGTTGGAGCTTAAATGAAAGACATGTTCATGCATGATTGTTTCAAGATGTCATACACAAGGTTATGGCATCTGATATGGTTGTACCTGCTGGAAGTTATAAAAGGAATTATTGAATTATGCAGGATTCTTCCAGGATGTCAGACCCGATGTCATGACATCCTGTACACAGAACATTCAGTGTGAATGTCTGGTGTTTTTGTGATTGCACAATTAATGGCAATCTTTGTATGATTGAAGATCTGATTAGCTGGCGCATATAATCATGGATTACAACCTGTTTTACTTATTTTCCAAGGAGATCTAACCAGCTGTTATAAAAAGATTTGATTGGAAAATAGATTTAGGGTTTTCAAGATGTCCAAGCCCAGCTGAAAGCTTCTATAAAAAGGGACTTAGAAAACTTGTTTTGACACACAACCAATACTGAGCGAAATATAGTCAGAGAGCTAAGGTTTGTGTATGTTTAGTCGTAAGACTTGTAAGCCATTCAAGTCATCTTTTGATGATTGAATTGGACTGATTTGTGTTTGTAATTTGTCACTCTAAAGTTGTTAAGCAAGAGTGTGTGTCTACTTGATCAAAGCTGTGAAGCAAGATCAAGTGTGTGTCTTCTTGATCAAAGCTGTGAAGCAAGATCAAGAGTGTGTCTTCTTGATTGAAACTGTGAAGTAAAATCAAGAGTGTGTTATTGAAAAGTGTTTTCTTTTCTCAAGGGATTGTTGTTTAAGATCACAGGTGTGATTGTAAGGAAGTGAGTGGGTTCTCATATCTAAGAGTGCTTAGGTAGAAATTACACGGGTAGAGATTAGGTGAGAAAGACTGTAACTTGTTGAAGTGTACGGGGAGTCTTTGAACTGATTCTATTTTAGTGAATTTCCTTCCTGGCTTGGTAGCGCCCAGACGTAGGTGAGTTGCATCGAATTGGGTTAACAATTGCTTGTGTCTTTTGCTTTACCTTCCCATATCTTTCTTCTGTTAGTGTAATTCAGATATTAGTGTCGTGACATTACATTCGACATCTTATATCTGATACCAGAATTTTAATTAAGCTGGAAGATAATAAATCCCGGGCTGGCATAGGGTAATCTTCAGGAATTCCCAACGAGCGTGGGTTGTTCCAGATTGGAGGTTTCATCCACACTGTCGAAGACCAAGAGGCTGCTGCTATAGTGGAAGATGATGTAGAGGAAGTTTCTGGCAACTTTGTCATCCCTGGAGGAGTCTGCAATAATTGGGTCGCTGTTGATGTTCCAACAGTTGTCCACAAGTCCACGTAATGTGTTCACTTTTGTTAAAAAACCCTTCTCCCATGACAAAAGGAGAAGTGATGACATTGTTGGCACATTAATACAATGATATTCATTCAATAACTACATGTTAAATGTTTGTTTTTCCAAATTATTTTCACTTTTTGCTTTTTGCATGAAATTGGTGATCACCAAAAAAACCCTAAAAAGAGAATAAAATCAATCTTTTCATCTGCATAATGATTTGCCTTGTTTGAGTTATGATATCTCTTTTATATCCAAAATCAATATGCAAGTCGATCAAACCCATTGAACATAATGATCCAACACCATCTCCCAACTTTGAGTTCCCTATATTTGAGGTAGAAGAAGATGATGTTGAAGAGATTCCTGATGAGATTACCCGTCTGCTTGAGCACGAAGAGAAGATCATTTAGCCGCATCTTGAGAATCTGGAAACAATCAACTTGGGGTCTGAAGATTGTGTTCGAGAAGTGAAGATTGGGGCACTCCTGGAAGAGTCTGTGAAGAAGGGGTTGATTGAGTTGCTACGAGAATATGTCGACGACTTTGCCTGGTCATATGAAGACATGCATGGTCTAGATACTGATATCGTGCAACATTTCCTGCCTTTGAAGCCTGAGTGTGTGCCTGTGAAGCAGAAGCTCAGAAGAACTCATCCTAATATGGCAGTGAAGATTAAAGAAGAAGTTCAAAAGCAAATTGATGTGGGGTTTCTGGTGACTTCTACATATCCTCAATGGGTGGCCAACATTGTGTCTGTGCCTAAGAAAGATGGAAAAGTCCGAAAGTGTGTTGACTATCGAGACTTGAATAAAGCTAGTCCAAAAGATGATTTTCCTCTACCACATATTGGTATGTTGGTAGATAATACAGCTAAATTCAATGTCTTCTCATTTATGGACGGACTTTCCGGTTATAATCAAATTAAAATGGCACCCGAGGATATGGAGAAGCAACATTCATCATACCTTGGGGAACATTCTGTTATCGAGTGATGCCCTTCGGTTTGAAGAACGCCGGAGCCACGTATCAACGCGCTATGACTACCTTGTTTCATGATATAATGCACAAAGAGATCGAGGTGTATGTTGATGATATGATTGCAAAGTCGAAAATGGAAATTGAACGTGTAGAGCACATGTTGAAGCTTTTTCAGTATTTGAGGAAGTAAAAACTCCGCCTGAATCCGAACAAGTGTACATTTGGAGTCTGTTCCGGAAAGTTATTGGGCTTTATTGTCAGTGAAAGAGGTATTGAGGTTGACCCTGCCAAGGTCAAACCACTACAAGAGATGCCTGCGCCGAAAACTGAGAAGCAAGTCCGAGGTTTTCTTGGCCGCTTGAATTATATTTCCATATTTATATCCCACATGACTGCCACATGTGCGCCTATATTCAAGCTCCTCCAGAAAGATCAGCGTCATGATTGAACCGAAGATTTCCAAAAAGCCTTTGACAATATCAAAGAGTATCTGTCCGAGCCTCCGATTCTGTCTCCGCCTGTTGAAGGGAGACCATTGATTATGTACTTGACAGTGCTTGATAACTCCATGGGTTGTGTATTGGGTCAACAAGATGAATCAGGAAAGAAAGAATATGCTATTTACTACTTGAGTAAGAAGTTCACTGATTGTGAGTCTCGGTACTCAATGCTTGAGAAGACATGATGTGCTTTGGCTTGGGCTGCTAAGCATTTACGCCAGTATATGTTGAATCATACGACTTGGTTGATATCCAAAATGGATCCAATCAAGTACATTTTTTAGAAGCCTGCTTTAACTGGGAGGATTTCCCGTTGGCAGATATTGTTGTCTGAGTATGATATTGAGTATCGAGCTCAAAAAGCTATTATAGGTAGTATCTTGGCTGACCACTTGACACATCAACCAATTGAGGATTATCAGTCTGTTCAGTATGACTTCCCTGATGAGGAGATTCTGTATTTGAAAATGAAAGATTGTGATAAGCCTACGCTCGATGAAGGGTCGGAGCCTGGTTCCCGATGGGGTATGGTTTTCGATGGTGCTATTAATAAATATGGAAATGGTATTGGGGCAATGATTATTACTCCTCGAGGCACATATTTTCCTTTTACAGCAAGGCTAACTTTCAAATGCACGAATAATATGGCGGAGTATGAGGCTTGTATTATGGGTTCGGAAGAGTGTATTGATCTTAGGATCAAACATCTTGATGTTTATGGTGATTCGGCCCTTGTTGTTAATTAGATTAAGGGTAAATGGTAGACGAATCAGCCTGGCCTCATCCCATACAGAGATTATGCGAGGAGGATTTCAACGTTCTTTACTGAGGTTGACTTTCAACATATTCCTCAAGATGAGAATCGGATGGCGGATGCTCTTGCTACACTTGCTTCTATGATTGTGGTGAAATTCTGGAATGAAGTCCCCAATATCAGCGTGATGCGCTTGGATAGACCAGCTCATGTATTTGCAGTTGAAGAAGTGAAAGATGATAAGCCATGGTATTATGATATCAAGTGCTTTCTCCAGAGTCAGATTTACCCTCCTTGGGCATCTGTTAAAGATAAGAAGACTTTGAGGAGATTATTAGGCAGTTTCTACCTCAATGGTGGCGTGCTTTATAAGAGGAATTTTGACATGGTTCTACTCAGATGCGTGGATAGACACGAAGCAGACCTGTTGATGACTGAAGTCCATGAGGGTTCATTTGGTACTCATTCCAATGGACATGCCATGGCAAAGAAGATGTTGAGAGAAGGCTACTATTGGCTGACAATGGATGTTTGACTGCTGCAAATATGTGAAGAAATGCCACAAGTGTCAAATTTATGCGGATAAGATTCATATTCCCCCAACATTTCTGAATGTTATTTCCTCACCATGGCCTTTCTCTATGTGGGGAATTGACATGATTGGCCTGATAGAGCCAAAGGCGTCAAACGGTCACCGTTTTATTCTCGTAGCAATTGACTACTTCACCAAGTGGGTTGAAGCGGCATCATATGCAAATGTGACCAGACAAGTGGTTGTGAAGTTTATCAAGAACCAACTCATATGCCGATATGGTGTGCCAGAGAAGATCATTACTGATAATGGATCTAACTTGAACAGCAAGATGATGAAAGAGTTGTGTAGCGAGTTCAAGATTGCACATCATAATTCTTCTCCTTATAGACCCAAGATGAATGGGGTTGTTGAAGCTGCTAACAAGAATATCAAGAAGATTATCCAGAAGATGGTTGTTACGTACAAAGATTGGCATGAGATGTTTCCATTTGCTTTGCATGGTTAGCGTACATCTGTCTGCACTTCAACAGGGGAAACCCCTTTCTCTCTTGTATATGGCATGGAGGTATTGATCCCCGTGGAGGTTGAGATCCCATCAATGAGAGTCTTGATGGAAGCCAAGTTGACTGAGGCTGAATGGGTTCAGAGTCGTTATGACCAACTGAACTTGATTGAAGAGAAGAGATTAACTGCCATGTGCCATGGTCAGTTATATCAACAAAGGATGAAGAAAGCCTTTGATAAGAAGGTCAAGCCTCGCGTGTTCCAAGAAGGTGACCTCGTGCTCAAGAAAGTATTGTCTTTCGCGCCCGATTCTAGGGGAAAGTGGACTCCAAACTATGAAGGTCCATATGTTGTTAAGAGAGCCTTTTCAGGCGGTGCTTTGATAATTACAACTATGGATGGGGAGGATTTGACTCGTCCTGTGAATTCAGATGCAGTCAAGAAATACTTCGCCTAAAAATAAAAATAGAATAGCTCGCTAAGTTGAAAACCCGAAAGGGCGACTTAGGCAAAAATGAGCGTCTCGGTGGATTGAAAACCCGAGAGGGCGATCCAGGCAAAAGTTAGAGACAAAAAAAAATGATGATATATATCCCGCTAGATTGAGTACCTCACCCTGGGGAAATCTAGGTAAAAATTAGGGATTTGGCTAGTAATTGCATCCTGACAAGACTTTGTTCTACAACTTTCGTCTGCCAAAGATTCTCGCTCAGTCATCGTCAACTAAAGCTTCGTATACATTGGATTCAGAGTTGGTGGAGAAATGGTCATTATGTTCAATGTAGCCCTTTTTCCAATATATATTACCAATTTCAAATTTGTAAAGATCCATGGAGTCTTGCTATTTGCAGACTACCATTATATCAAATAATTGAGCCTTTATCCACTCCTTTGCACTCTTATTTGTTTCTGTTTAACAAATGTTTGCATGTGTTAATTGATAAATATCATTGTTTTAAACAAATAAAGTTTTTATAAATTGTTTTTAAACAAAGTGAACATTCACAATGATTGAAAGGATAAATGGAATGTCTTCAGTGCTCTCCCAAGGATAGTATGATCTCCAAAAGGGTAAGACATTTGTTCATATTCCTAGCATATTTGTATCCTCTTCATCGTCTTTATGTTTGTCTCCTCAGCGAGCGCAGAGAAGGGTGATACATCATCCAATCCCTAGAGAGTCTGGAGTTTTGGCCTTGATGTGTATACCTCTACCTCCATCCTCAGATCCCCATGGAGTCTGAGTCTAGCATCTGTGTTTTATCAATTATATGATTGTCATCCCTTGAGTGGACTGACCTAAAATCCCTTATAGATTGATAAAAGTTGATATGATTTCTATCTTCGAGGAAGTTGGTCGTTCCCTTAGCATAAATAGAAATCTCCCGCAAAGTGAGTAGGAATTCACAGCATGAGTAGAAGTCCTCAGTAGGTTGGCTTGCAGTCTCTCCTCAGCAAGTTTTGCTTACCACTCATCCTTAGTAGGGTTGCTCACATTAGACTTCCCCCAGTTGGGTTGCTTACAGGTTATCCCCAGTTCGGTCGCCTGCAGTCTTTCCCTAATGGAGTTGCCTGATCAGAACCTAGTATTTTGTTTTCCCTTCCTTATTGGAAAGTTTCCTTTAAGTTGAACTGGTTGGAAGATGTGTTATTTCCCTCCCCAGCGGAGCATTGGTTTTCTCTCCTCCTAGCAGAGATGTCTCTCCAGCTGATGAGAAAAATGTTTTGATTGTTGAAACTTCTATTTAGTGGTTGTTCCCCATTGAGTTTCATATCTTTCCCCCTGATAAGTTCCCCAGTAGAGTTTCTTCTATGATGGATCTTATCCGTGTTGAGCTCCCCAGTAGAGTTTCCTCTATGATGGATTCTTCGTCTATTCAAAAGCGAATCCCTGGCAATGGCTCTGTAGCTTCCCCAGCTGAGACTTTACCTGATCCTGGTTTGACGTTGGAACTTCGAGGAAGATGTGGTGTATCCTTCCCCAGCGAAATGACTTGTTCCTTCTTCCGGTAGCAGAGATGTCTCTTCGATGGTTAGAGAATGCTTGATTGATGTGTTTCTGTTTGGTGATTGTTCCCCATAAAATTTCATATTATTGCCTGATAAGATCCCCGGTAGAGTTCTTCTCTGATAGATCTTATCAATATCTCTACACGTTCCCGAGAATTGTTAGAGATCCCCAACATTTGGTAGTTGTGACCTTTTGCTGATCCCGAGCGACGGTCTCTGATCCTTAGCAATGGTCTTTGTTTCCGGCAGCGACTCTGCTTGATCCTCAGTGGTGATTGGTGTTTCCTGGTATTTGATGCTCCCCACCAGATTGGATTTTCTCCTATGGGCTTGGCTTTTCTCTTTTGAGATGTTATACTGGAAGTCTGTTCATTGATTCTTGGACCTGTTTGTGTTAGATATGTATGTTTGTCAGCATTAATCATACATAAACCATGCATATACATGCATAATCATAGCATTCAGACATTCATGTTGCATCCTTTGCCATATATCTTTGCTTGTTATCTCCTGCTGTTGGTAAAAATGTTCATCCCCAAGCAGATGTTTGTGTCTGATCTCTCCATTTAGAGTCATCCCCATAGGCAGAAAATGTCTATCTTTCCTTCTATATTCCCCACTGAGTTATGTCCTCGTGGATGATTATTGTTTCAGTTTCCTCCCTAAATATGTATTGGGATGGAATTACTCCCCTGGGTTATATCCTTATTGGGTTGAGTCTTGTTTGATTGTGTCTCTCTAGTTTGTTCCTAGACTGACTCCTATCTTGTTAGTTCCCCTACAGTTCCCTGTGGTTTAGGTGATCAATTACTCAGTAAACAGTAATTGTTCGTTCTCTCCCCAGCGGATGTTGTGGCCTTCTACCCAGTAACTGGTAGTTGTAAGTCCTATTTATGTGGTTTTCTACCCATTAACCGGTAGATGTAATCCCCTATTTGTTGGTTATCTTTATCCAATATTCGGTATTGATATTCCTTCATTTTTGAGTATACCACCCAGTAGCCAGTAATATATTTTCGGGATCATTTTTTTTTGTCAATGTATCCCCAACGAGTCATCTTTCATTTACCCTTGTTTGGTAATGATTGTTTCTCCCCTTTGATTCGTCATCATTTTATACCTAGTAACCGGTATCCCGATGTCCTTTCTTTTTTCGGTCGATTTATCCCTTTATTAACCCAGTAACCGGTTGTAGATAATCTTCCATGCGAGTATATTATCTACGTTATGACGGTAATATATAATATATCTCATGCGCTCTTCAGTCGAAGTCTTTTTCTTCCCCAATCAAGTAAGATTCGTATTTCCTTGTGGAATCGAATGTCCATCCTGTAAATTGAGTTTTCTTTTTCAGCCCTCCTTTTCGGATGATGAGTGTTTTGGATATGTTCCCAATTCACGCCTGGTTGGTCAGCTATTATATGCCCAGTAACCGGTATCCCTGGTGTTCCTTCCTTCTGCTCCCTATTATGACTTTTTGTCCCCTGTGGAGTCAGATTTTCCTGAGTTGAAATATACCTTTTAGGTCCTCCTCTGATGTTTTGGATGATTGATGTCTATCACCCTTATACCGGTCTTAGATATTCTTTCTCCCTGAGCGTGTTGTTCGCTCACCCTTGTATCGGTGTTTTGGTAACATGTCTCGTTTTGAGTTTATTACCCAGTAACCAGTAATATCTCATTGTTTCTTCCTCGGTTGAATCCCTTAGTGGATATCCCCCACCCGAGTCCGAATTTTTATCCGAAGTATCCCTAGTGGATAGTTTGCTGTATTGGCATATTCCCCAATACATGAATCTTTGTGCCAACTCGAGTCTTTCCATTGATTTATTTTCGTGGATTCCCTTCGTGTCTCCCAGCAAGTTTTCAAGTCGTGACCTGCTCACGCAGTTTACCCTAATTCCTCCCCAGAGTCTCTGTCTCCCTAGTGAGTGTATTACTCCTATGGATTTTCAGTTTCTCCTGATTTCTTTTTCTTTGTGGCCATATATCCCCACGAAGTATTTTATTTTTTGCATACATACATCTGCATCATGAGGTCTCTTAGGGACCAAAATTCGTCTCTTTGTTATTATTTAAGCCCATTCTACCTCGTCGAGACGAAGATTTTAACCTTCATATCTCCGGCTAGAATGATCTTAGGGGCATCTGTAAGACCCTAATTTTGACCCTAAGATCCCTCATGGCATCATATCATTGCTCATTGCATTGCCTCAAGGATCATAGCATGTGTGGCCTCTTACCCTAGGGTGGGACTTGTGTGAGTTGGTTTGAGACCACCAAGCATGCTTGTATTGTATATTATTTCTTTTCTTATTTTGATTACTAACGAAAAGCACAAAAATATGTCATTAACCTCTTTTGTTTTGTAGCTCAAGCAATCATGAGATCCCTTGCTCCTAGGAGGCCCCTATGCTCAATGAAGTGGCCAGTTGAAGATGAAAGCAAGCATGACAATGGTTCCCAAAGCTCTCAATCATTACATATGTCTCCCAAGTATCTCAATTTGCCAATTTGATCAAGATAAACTAAAGGGTTTGAGGATTGTTTCCCAAGGAAACCCTAATTCCACTATGCATTGATTGTGCCTTGCTCATGAAGCAACCTCAACCTAGATCAAATTAAATCAAAGGAAGTTCTTTCATTCATCATTTTATGAATATATGAGCCTATGTGAGTGTCCTCAATCATTCATTCATCAAGATTTGAGGTGTCGCCTTGAGAAGTTGACCAGTCAAATCATCTGACTAAATTGAAATCCACTGAGACCTAACTTTTGATATGTTTGTCAAATTAAGATGACCCCAAGAGAAACAATGTTCTTAAGAACCATATGAAAAACTTTCATGTTCATCAAAAATTCATTTGAAACTTGTAAGGTCATCATTCCTTTGAAAACATTATAGGTCATTTTGACTGAAACCCTAATTTTGGGTCAACTTCCCAAGGACCTAACTCCTTCATTTTTTATGATTTTGAGGTGATACCAATTGCATTGGAAATATTAATATGTCTACTTCAAATGTTATGTTGGACGAAATTTCATAATCCTGAAATAAACACACGTGATAATACAAAACATTATAGGTCACTTTGGACCAAAACCATTGAAATGTGAAAAAGTCCAACTTCAAATGCCCATAACTTTCTAATAAAAATTCCAAATGATGCAAACCTTAAGTAGAAATTGATCATGTTGAAAAGATATACAACTTTTATGTTGGAGGTTTTTCCATTTGAGGATTTCACCATTGAAACATAAGGGCTTGAAGTTGGTCACTTTTGGCAAATTTTTCAAAGACATGTTTTGTACATCAAACTTCATGTCCAGTTTTCACAATTTTCCAAACTCCAAATGTATTTTTGTCCAACATAGATTTTGTTCCTTATGTCAAGACCTTTCCAACCATTACTCACATGGCTATGTTTGGAATTTCTATGTATGACTTTCGAAGAGGGGAACATTTAGGCCCAAATATGGAATTCATATGAAATCTTCATGCACAAGCAAATACCATTCAAGTTGCACGTCCATTTCCATTTGGTATGTGTTCAGCATTCATTTGCATCAGCTTTTGGGCCTCACATGCGCCTGTACAGGCCCATTCATGGAGGACCCAAAGCTTCATGCACACGGTTTTGGCACCTTATTGCATCAGCTTCATCTATAAATACATGCCATGCTTCATTCATTTATCATCCTTGAATCAACTTGAAGCTCTGCAGAAATTGAATCCCAACCACACTAGAGGATTTTTTATTTTACTTTCTCAAATTCAAACTTGAATTTCAACTTCCCTGGTTGATCTTCAGTTTATAATTCCTAAGCATATCATCATCATCATCTCAAGATCAAGCTGCAAGCAAGAATTTGGTTGTGAAATTCTAGTTATCAGACTTTCGATGTCACACGGGTTGTTATGACATCCAATTCTGCGCAGACAAGAATTATGCAGAACTTAAAAAGTAAGTGCAGTAAATAACACAAGTAATTGTTTACCCAGTTCGGTCAAACATGACCTACGTCTGGGGGCTACCAAGCCAGGGAGGAAATCCACTATTAGTAGTATTAATTCAGACCTTAAACCAATTGTTTAACCCTATCACTTAATACCTACCCAATCGATTTCAATCTTACACTAAGATCAGAGTTCCTACTCACTCCCCCTCAATCACCTCAGTGATTACAACCTTTAATTAAGATTAAAGACAATTGTGAAGTCACACTTCAAACAACTCTTGATTGTGCTTAGCAGCTTTAATCAAGATACACAGCACTCCCGCTTAAAAGCTTAGAGTGACACAACACTTACAACTCAATGAACACCCTATACCAATGCAATCATCTCAGTGATAATTGCTTGGCTTACAAGATACACCTAATACAAGACACACAAAAATACAGCAGTGAAGTATGATGGACACACAAAATCTTCACGCCTAAAATCCCCGAGTTCTGAAAGAAGGATTGCCATCCTTTTATATTGCAGCACTTGGGCCTTGTACTTGTATTTCCTGAATTTAAGGTCAAGCGAGTTAACCTAAATTCCACAACTAGGTTACTAACAAATAGGCTATTTGTTAGGTTCATTTATTGTAGCTTAGTTGTTGGTTTCCTGGATTTTAGCTCAGTTGTTGACTTCCTGAAGAATAGCCTGAGAAAAATGCTGAAACAGAAAAACTAAACAACCTACAATTTAGCATATGTTGCCTGGAGTGAATGTCACAACATTTAGTTTGACCTCCAAAGCATAGACCATATGCTAAGTCTGTTATCTTCCTGAAAACAGACTGTACAAATTTGCTATACTGTACAGGACCAATCAGTCCATACTTCAGTAACAGCGTACATTCATAAATGTCAAAGCATCCAATTTGACATTTACACAATGAGCCTTATGTCAGGTCTGTTATCCTCTTGATAAGCAGACTGAGAAATATACTGAACTGTAGCAGACAACTAACCTGCCTATTATTCAGTATATGCTGTCAATGATGAATTTCATAACTTCCAGTTTGACATTCAGACAGTAGGCTTTGTGTCAGGTCTGTTATCCTCCTGATAAACAGACTGGAAACAAATACTGAGTTATTAAAGAACACCAACTGTTCTATTCCTCAGTAACTGCTGACAGGGATGAATGTCATAACATATAGTTTGACATTCAGTAGATCCTGTATTAGCTAAACCTGCAGCATACAACTCAAGTATGTCATGACATCAGTCAAGACATCAGAGTACAGTTAGATGTTCTAACATACAATATAGTCAAACAGTCATCTCCACAGCATGTCATGACATCAGTCAAGACATTAAAATCCAGCTAGTGTTTTACCATACAATGTTGCCAATCAAACATCTACAGGTTGGATCGTGCTCATCAAAGCTGCACTGCAAAGGTTTACATCTCAACTGTTTTGATCCATATCTCACCATATAATGTGATTTGCTTGTGTTTGTTTGGTTCTTTGAAGTCCTCGTGTGAGAGGTGTAACACGGTGGGAGAACTGACTTTAGTTAAATGTTGCGGATAGCAAGAGTCGCCACCGACTTTTATTTTATCCAAAAGGAAAGGACATAAAAGAACAGGAAATACCTTAAAAAGATTTTGAGTTCGGGGGGTAGGTTATACAAAGGGAAGGTATTAGCACCCTTTATATCCATGGTTATCCATGGGCTCTTAGTTACTTAGCTCACTTTGTTTGTTTGCAAGAGTGTAGTGTGTGATTAGAAAATTTTCTTTAAGTACTTTGTAATGACCCTCGTATGGGTGTATACAAAGCCTAGTTTAGAAATTGTGAGGTGTAAAAGTAATTTTGAAAAGTGTGAGCAAGTAACTATGAGATACCTACCCTAGATTAAGTCTTTCGTGTTCTCGTATATTCTTTCAATGGTAAGACTGTCCCTATTATTAAGGAATAGGTAGTCATTACCTTGGATGTGTTTAAGGGACGGGCGTAGGGTCATCGTATGGTCAATGAAGGCAACATAAGGGGTGTCTTTAGCAACTCGTAGGGACTATCATCATATTTACCGAAGGGACAAGATCATTATATCATAGGCAACCTCGTAGGGACTTGATCTTTTAAGTTTATAGGGACTTGATGATTTTTCTGTTTGAAGGGACTTTGCTTAAGACACCCCTATTTTCGAGGGACTTGACCATTTAAAGAAGGCAACCAAGAGGAATACCCTAGGAAGTACAGATGGCGATCAAAGATCGACTTACGTGTGTGAGTGTTATTTTTCAGATATTTGTCTTGAATTTAATTTTCTAAGTTCAATTATTTACAGTTAGTTTTTTGCACTCCTTAAATTACTAACCACACAATAAATATTTACAAAAATAAAAGCAAGAAAAATAAATTCCTAAACTATTACATGGCTATGGGACAGATACATAATAATCAGGCGAGAAAGAATAAATTTACAACCTATACATTTGTTCCTAATATTATAAATAAAACAAAATTAAAATAAGGAAAATAATGAAGCAAAAATAGAATAGATAAAAGCAAATAATAAAATAATAAATAAACAATGGTAATAAAGAAATAATAAAATATCAATAATAATAAAGTGATAATAAAAAGGTTAGAATTTTAAAAGAAATTATTTTAGGTTAAACAAGTTAGATTTTTTTAGAAGTTATTAGAAAAATATGAGTTTAAAATAAATTAGTAATAATAAAAGAATTTAAAATACATTAATGTACAAATTATAAAATAAAAGAGTTATATGAAAAATATTAAGTTAGTTATTTACAAAATAAATAAAGATTATAGAAAATATCAAATTATTAGATTAATAGGTTTATTATTATTATTCAATTAGAAAAATGGTCAATTAGATTTTATTTACAAAATATATAAGGATTTATTATTATAAGTAAGTAATAAAAAAAAGTTATTAAAAAAGTTAGTATTTATTATTTATTTACAAAAAATATAAAGGTTATAGAAAAATATTAAATAATTAATTTAGTAGGTTTTCACGCCCTACATTACTAAACCACGCAGTTAATATAGGATCAATGGCAGGAATTTAAATGGCAGAAAAATAAATGGCAGAAAATAAATGGCAGAAAATAAAATCCTAATTATTACAACGCTTTGGTGCAGTTACATAATAAAGATGGCGAAAAGTAAAACTGAAAATATTACAAGTTAAAACTTAAAATATTACAAGGGCGAAGTAGTTACAGTGTATGAATAACATAAATAAGAGTGAAAATAGGAA
Organism: Lathyrus oleraceus; assembly: GCF_024323335.1. Taxonomy (NCBI): domain Eukaryota; kingdom Viridiplantae; phylum Streptophyta; class Magnoliopsida; order Fabales; family Fabaceae; genus Lathyrus; species Lathyrus oleraceus. The sequence goes on from NC_066580.1 coordinate 463,545,951, forward strand.
ATAATAATAAGGTTTGTTAAGGTTTAAGAAAAGGTTTATGGTTTAGAGGAAACAACACGGTTAAAGTTTTAGGTTTGAAATTTAGAGTTTGTGACGAAATTGTCAGGGTTTAGAGTTTATGGGATCTCAACCTCCACGGGGAGCACAACTTCCATGCCATAAACAAGGGAGAATGGAGTTGCCCCTGCTGAAGTGCGGATGGATGTACGGTACCCATGTAAACAAAATGGGAGCATCTAATGCCAATCTTTGTACGTCACAACCATTTTTTTGAATGATCTTCTTAATGTTCTTGTTTGTAGCTTCAACGGTCCCGTTCATCTTGGGTCTGTAGGGAGAAGAATTATGATGTGCAATTTTGAAATCTTTACAAAGAGCTTCCACCTTGTTATTGTTCAAGTTGGATCCATTATCAATAATGATCTTACTTGGCACACCATAACGACATATAAACTTATTCTTGAAAAACCTTACAACAACTTGCTTGGTAACATTTGCATATGATGCCGCTTCAACCCACTTTATGAAGTAGTCAATAGCCACCAGAATAAAACGATACCCGTTTGAAGCTTTGGGCTTGTAATACCCCAAAATTTACCCTACACTTTTTCCTGGAAGCATGGGATTATGTTTTACACTTCATTGGCATCATATTAGGTCATACTCATTGCATACTGCATTAGTGACTTGGAAATCAGGTTTTGATTGATCACTCCTTAACAGAAGGAGCCCACACAAAGCAAGATTGAGAATTGGACTTCATTCTCTAAGTATACAAGTCTCAAGGGTCTCAAGTGGCTCCAGGTGTCTTATTATGGTCCTCAATTCATCAGTGAAGGATTCAGAGCCATCAGAGTGTTCATCTGGATTTAATTAGGAAATTAGGGTTTCATGGCTACCTGCAACAGGCAATGTTTGGTTGGAAGTAGAGGAGCTCATCCATGTCATGATTGGAGAGGCATCTTGGCCTAGGAAGACTCACAATTATCTCAAAAAGATCAATTGGTAAGCAGTGCAATCAGTTCCTAAATTTTGCCCTAAAATTAGGGTTTGGTATAAAATCAGTTTATTTCAGATTCTTTGGGTGAAACTCTTTTCCATGGCCCTCCATATGTCCACAAGGGTCTACATACAAAAAAATCATCTTTTTATTTGAGCCAGAAGTGCTTCAATTGATCACTGGAATCGGGAATCAGACAGTTTGGGAAAAGTCAATTGTGGGGCCAGAAAAGTCAACTCCTGACTTTTTGAGAGTGGAATCTCAAAATTCACGCCTAGGGGAGCCTATATGTGAAATTTGATCAAGGTTGGATCATGGATTTGGCATTTAATCAGGAATTGGAAAAGTTACTTAATTTGGAAATGGTTGACTTTCCATTTTGGGCAAGTTTTTATGATTTGTGCACTCACTTTAAGCCCATTTTCCATCAAGATAAAAGCTCCATTTGGAAATTTCTCCAACATGAAAGTTGTTCCTTTTGTTCCAAGATTTCTAGAAATATAAAGTTTGCTCCATTTGGATCACAATTGAGAAAGTTATGCTTGGTCAAAGTAGCTCATATTTTTGGGACACTTAGAAAAATTCTAAGTCTAAAAATCTTCAAAGTTTATCAAAACTTCTTGGCCAGTTTGCTTGCACTTTAAGGTATCATTTGAAAATATTTTCTTCACAACAATTATACCTTGTCATGTCCTCTTTCACCTCCCTTTGGAATCATCTCATTTGGATCCATGGTTTGAGAGATACATTCACTTAAAGGTGGCACCATGACTTGAATTTCTCGGCAGATTTTATGCCTAGCTTGCCCAACCAGTTTTGCATGGTGTGACCTGAACTTGAGGCCCATTTTTCACCTTCTTCCACTCATTATTTCCATTTATGATCAACATGAAACATGTCATACTCCATGATATCTGCTACTGTTTGCATTATCTCATTGTTTGGTGTTTTGCTCATCAAGTTATATGGCCACAAAGTCACCACTTTGAACTGTTTTCTTGTTGCCAAGCCAGACCAGCCATGCTGCATTACACAGACCATGTTTTTTTGTTTTCCTCATTTGGCCATGCACATTATTTCCATTCACTCAAAACTTTGCCAAAATAAGAAACTCACGTGCCCTTTCCCTTTTCCTATTGCACCTCACCAATTTGTCACCTTTGCATCATTTGCTCATAAACCAAAACAGATTATTTTGAGCCCATTAAGAAATGTTTGACCCACATATTTAAGAGCCATAAACCCTAAAAATGAGGGAAGCTAGTGAATTTTCGAGCAAGCAAGCAAGGCAAGGTTCATTGGAGAGCAGATTTCATTTCTCATCAAGCTCTTGAGTTGAAGTTGAAGCACCAAGAGAGGCAGCACCATTTCCTTCTATCCTCTCCACAGTCAAGAAGCAGTGGACTAACTTCCACTAGGTAACCCTCTTATTCCTCTTCCATGGCCATTTATTGATATATCCATGTTCATCATCATGCTCATTACCATGCTAATCTTATGCTCATGCTCATTTCTGAAGCCCTCAACACGAGGCAATGTCCATGCTATTGGTTTATGCTGTTGATTTTTGCTCATATCCGTGTCCATATTGACATCTTGTTGACAACTTTTCTCCATGATTAAGCTACTATTTCACTTAAAAAAAGATACCACGTTAATCTTCACATTTCATACTTGAGATCTGGGCTTTATTTCGTGATTTTTGATGCATCATAGTGCTCGCATTTTTGAGTTGAAGTTTGGAAAAAACCACTGCGTTGTTGCGTTTTTTGCATGGCATGGTGCTAGGGTTTTTCTGGACCAATGAAGAAGACGATCATTGGTCGCCTTGAGGGCCCTTAGATCCAGCGCTGTTGTTTTAATCTCGCCCATCCATTATTTTTTTGTCTTTTAGTCACTTAAGTACATGTGACCGGTTGATAACATGTTACATAGTGTTTTTTATTAAAATGTTCATTTAATAGTTGTAACGCCTGACTTAAGTTTATTTTGGACCTTGGGCTTTTGCTGCTTGCATCCCACACCCTCCGTTCAGGGCCCATTAGCGCATAACCTATTTTTCAGTTCAGTCCAAAATGCCAATACACCCCCTTTTCATATCTTTTTTTAAATTCCCAATTTATTTTCTGTTTTGATTTTAATTAATATAAAATATTTTCTTTGTCCATAAAAATAACAAAAATACTTTTTCATATTTCTTGATGCCTTATTTAATTTTATTTTATTTTTATTTTCGCATTTATTTAATATTGATATTTTATTTTAATTATTTATTCCAAGTGGTTCATTTTAGCATACATTAAATTCTTGATTTTATTTTTATAACTTAGAATTTTTTTAGGTTCTGATTTTTGGGATGAAGGTTGACCATCGTCCCATGGTCAACCTGACTTTTTCTTGGATTTTTATTTCACATTTTCAATTTATTCTTGATTTAATTTTGACCTAGTCTTGTTGGTTGACTTTTGGTTTGACCTCTATTTTATTTTAATTAATTTATGCACCAATTTGCATTATTTTTAAAATCTTTTTGGAGGATGATGATGTCCTGACGCCACCTTATTTAGTTTAATTTTTCATAATTTTCTTGATTAATTTGCTATTTATTTGATATTTATTAAGTTGGCTTGAATTTTTTAGTTGACTTCTTTATGATTGATGTTTGACTTAGGGATTGCTTATGGCAATTGAAGAGATATTTTAATCCTCCCTTGTTCATCTCATATGCCATGTATTAGAAGCCTTTTTTCTTGATTTTATTTGGTCCTTACCTCATTTCTTGTTTTAATTATTCAGTGGACCTTTCTTGTGCATCTTTTCATCTGTCTGATTCATCTGTCATTTGTTATACATGTTCCTTTCATCCATGCTTACTATTGCTTGATTATTTAACATGTTCATACTTCCCATGCCTTGTTTAATGCTCCCTTATCTAATTCTTTGATTCTTTGGCTTGACTATATACCTGTTTACTTATCCGATTTGATTGATTAACTGTTGCCTACTTGTATGATGATTGAGGCATATATTCTTATTGTTTGATTAACTGTTGCCTACTTGTATGATGATTGAGGCATATATTCTTATTGTTTGATTGCCATGAACCATCCCCATTCATAACAAATGTACCCCTATCCCATAAAGTGTATAATGTTTATTCTTTCATTCTTTATTCATCTGTTAATACTGTTAATACCTTGGGATTGGCATTAATTTTGTAAAACAAATAATGTAATCATCTCTGTTGTTTTAATATGTTGGGTTGAAGAAGTTCAACATCTGGACCAACATGTCATGTACGATGTCACGACATCATGTCTGTGATATCGCACATGTGTAGAAAACTGAATTAATTAATTCAGTATATATTCTGGGATTAGTGAGGATATTTGGTGAATATCCTAACTCCCATGTGGAGGTCTTAAAGACTCAATCATAACATATATAGGCTCAAAATAAGGAGATATATATGGAGAGATTTTAGGATTCAAGACCTTGATTGTAGCAGAAAGTTTCTGCTGACTTTGTAACAGCAAAGGAGAAGTTTGCTGCGATTTCTGAAGGCCCAAATCCAATTGGGTGATTAGGTTATAAATAGCACATTGTAACCTAGTTTTGGTAGGCCTCATAGAATGAAAATTTAGGGGTGTGTGTGAGGTAAACCTCCCAATCTGTGGGAAGTTTACCATGTGTTTCTCAGTGGTCAAAGCTGAGAGTATTTGTAACTCAAAGCCTGTAGGCAAGAGTGATTATGGTCTTGAATGAAGCTGTGAAGCAAGTTCAAGTTGTTTTAACATTACATTGTATTTGTAGTGATAGGAATGGAAATCGGAGGTTTCTATCTAGGAGTTCCTAGGTATAGATTGCATTGGGTAGGGATTAAGTGAAGAGTTGTAAACGGGGGAGTTTAACTCTGAATTAATACTGCTGATAGTGGATTTTCTTCCTGGCTTGGTAGCCCCTAGACGTAGGTGATGTTGCACCGAACTGGGTTAACAATTTCCTGTGTTTGTTTTCCTTCAGCATGTTATAATCCTTCTGCCATAACACAGCTGGTATTCCAGTCTGCTTGTCAAGATGATAACAGACCTGGTATATAGCCTACTGTTTGAATGTCAATCAGAATGTTGTGACATTCATCATTAACAGCATATACTGAATACTAGGCAGGTTGGTTTCAATTCAGTAATTAAGGTTGGTCTTCAAGAGGATAACAGACCTGGCCAAAGGACCATTGTGAAACTGTCAAACTGGATATCCTGACAGTTCTTCCTGTAGGCTGATATAGAAGTAGAGACTGGTTGGTCTTTTACAATACAGTAAATTTAGCACAGTCGGTTTTCAGGAACATAACAGAATCAGCATGAGGTATATGTTCTGGCTGTCAATCTGAATGTTGTTACATTCATTCCTGACAGCATGTGCTAAATTGTAGGATGATTAGTTTTTCTGTTTCAGTATTGTTCTCAGGCTAGTCGTTAGGAATTCAACAACTGAGCTAAAATCTAGGAAACCAACAACTTATCTATAATTAATGAACCTAGCTAATAGCCTATTAGTGAGCTCCTTAATACGTGGAAATTGGTTTGACTTGTTCAACCTTTATTTTAGGAAATACATGTACAAGGCAAGCAAACTGAATAATGTAACAGTTGATGTTCAAATCACTATTGAGACATATTGCTGATGACTGTGTAGGAAAATAACAGAATTTAGTGCTATGGATGATCTCTGCTGAGTCTTTCCACCAGATGCACCGAACTAGGTGTTCCTCCATACTAGGGTGATATAGAAGCAGATGTCGTGACATCTGTGAACGTGTGCATATTAGTACAGGGTTTAATAACTGTCTTGCAGTATTAGTTACAATGTTGGATCAGATGTCATGACTTGGAGTGGAACATCTGAAATCTGACTATGCCAGAATTTCAATTGGTATCAGAGCAGGCATCCTGTCTGTTTCTGGATGAGATCCATGGGTGATACTTTCTGGTATCTTGCAAGGAGTTATGTTAGTACTGATGCTGGAACCTGTGAAAGGTTCTGTAATTTCCCTGAATGGTCCCTTGAAGTAGGTGGATGGACTGTTCATGACGGGAATGGTGTGTACCTGTCTCTGGAGGTTGGCAATTGGCCTTTGTGTGGGACAGCTGTGCCAGTATTGAATCACATTCAAACTTGGTAGGGTCTTGGAGGCTGATCTGGTGAAGTGTGTGTTCATAGGTTGAGTTGTATTATGATTTCCGTTGCATAATACCTGGCAAAACTCAAACTCTGATGTAGTTTCCCCTCATGTGGATGAAAGGCTGTTGTATTCAAGATTTCATCATAATCTATTGAAGATGTCAAAGATACTCGAGTCTCCTCAAGTCCACTCATCATGACGCTCTCACTTCAGGATGGTAAGAATCAACTAATCACTGATTCTTTTACTCTTTTGGGTAATGTATATGAAAACCTTGAAGAATTTCAGGGAAAGTTGTTCCAAGGAGGTGGAACTAATGTTCTATGTGATGTTAGAACATGTTGTTCAACAAGTATGCAGCTACTGGTTGAAGAGAAAATGTTTTTAGGTGTCAAACAAAGGGAGACCTTGTTTGGAACCTACTCCTGACCTGGAAGAGGAGACATCTGTGTGTGCTAAGTTGACAAGGGTAGGGTCAACTGTGTGTATGCTCAAGAAGGTCACATGTAGAGGTCTGGTCTCTAGAAGTGGAGTTGGCTGAGATGTGACATTGCGCAATTTCCTGCGGCTTGTCCTACTCCTGTAGATTGATCAGGGTTGGATAGCTGTTCTCTGGAGTACTATGGTGTGTTGGAAGACAAGTCCTCTGGATGTTAGAAGTCAATAATGGGGTAACCTGATTGCTATTTCATTTAAGAGGAATGGAACCATGAGTCTTGGTATTCAAACACCTCGCTCAGAAGTGGAAGTTCCTTCAAGGAGTGAGAATATGAAGTTACAGAGGTTGGTTGAGGTAGTATGCTCTGGCAATGCATGTCTGCTATTGACTGGTGTTCCTTAAGTACTTATGGTCAGCTGGAGTCTGATTGGTGTGACTGGAGTATGTCTAGGTATAACTCTTAGAGTTAGGTGCCACTGGTAAGGATGGTGTATGTACAATGCATGGATATTGGTGTGGAGTTTCCATGATTGTTAATTTGAGGGGGAGTTTTGGTTAACCTCCTCACGGTTGGTCAGCCTAGGGTCTGGTTGGCTATTGACCTGTGTCACATGGGTTCTGGTTGTTGTGTGACACATCTGCAAGGAAGGATTCATCTCTCTCATTCCTAAGGGTGAATCTAATCTGGAAAGATTCTCGAATCTGTTGAAGTGCTTGCAAACAGAAGATGTAGACACAAGAAGAGTACTCTCAAAGTATTCTTATGGTGGAAGTATCTGGAAAGGATTTAAGATCAATGTCTACTTGTGCCAAGTACAAGTATTTAATTGATTATCCTTGGAGCTCAAGATAACTGATGTTCTTAAAGATGTTGGAACATCTCTTCTTCAAGACCCTGTGCAGAATCACAGGAAGGATAGTACATTGGTTTATGATCTATCTCTTTGGTGGCAGCAAAAGCATATGATCTCTGAAAAGGTTTCCTGGCAAGAAACATGTTCATCCTTGGTGTGTACAAGAAGAAGAAGACATCATAGTCTTGATGGTAGTTACTTGGATCAGTGTATTTCTGATCTAGGTAAGGAAGTGCATTGGCTAATGCACACTGTGGAGTTAAGAACAAGTGGCGGCATTCTTGACTTCATGGAAACAGCCTTGCTTTAGGAAGTGGAATCCTTGGCATAGCTGAGGGATAGTTTCTAACTGGTCCTTCTGAAGACTCATGCATCAGAATGTCTGATGTCTTTGGAGAAGAAGCAGGGATTCATCAAGGTGTGAGCTTGGATGACTTAACTGCAAACCTGCAGGATGGAGGTTGTTTACTCAAACTTGGTTCCACAATCAAGTCTATGAGAGCATTGAACTCTTGTTCTGTGAAGGGAGGAAGTTCTTTCAAGTGACATAAGAAGGAGTTGAATTCAACAGCTAGATGTTAAAGCACAATGTTGTGACATTTGGTTCAACATCAGAATCTTAGTTGGTGAAGTGGCACATCAACTTAAGATAGAAGGGTCTACAGAGTTGTAGATTGGGTACTTCAAAAAGGTCGTTCTCATTGCAGTTCTTTGGAGTTGCTGGATAGAGAAGATGTTACATGTTCATGTCTTAGAGAATCTAAGTTCTGTTTAACATGTAGCTTGAAGCTCAAGTCTCACTTGGAAGGTCAGCATATCTTTGGGAGAAGTCTCATAAACTTGGAGAGGTCAAAAAGTAGCATTTGACTTTTTCATATGAGGATTCATGAAGGAGGTAATCAACCAGTGGCATTTGGTCTATCTCAGAAGTGAGTTCGAAGGATCAAGATAATCAACGTATGGCAGCTGATTATTCTTGAGGAAAGTCTGAGACAAATTACTTTTGAGCAGAAAAGTAGTAAGTTGAAGACAAAAGGAGATGTTTTTCTATTCATCTCTTGGAGCTTGTGGTAGGAGTTCTAAGCTATCTATGGAAGATTATCTCTTGTAATGGGATGAGAATATATATGTCCCAATTTGTGTCTGGTTCTTTTGGATTAAGCTGGTGACTCAGTGATATCTGAAGATTATCAGATGGTGTTCCTTGTTATGTTGTGAGGATGTCCTAACTAATGTTAGAACATTTTGTGAAGTGGTTTTCTGTTCTGGTTAGAAGAGAGATTGACACAGAGTGTGGATGTGTTCAACCAAGAGGGTTGAACAGAGGGTGTGCTCTTGAAGACATGAAGATGCGTCTTATGTTTTCCATTCATCAAGTGGTATGGGTTCTCTTTGAATCAGGAAGTATGTGAAGGTCCAACCTTGGGGTGTTGGATATGGTCATGTGTGATCTCCAAGTTTCAAGAGGAGAGTTGGTTGTTCATGACAGGGGGAGTTCTGTCTTTGTGCTGCAAGTAACCATCAAGCTTGTGGTCTATGTGTTCTCAGATAACTGGGTATGGCACCTTGTTAGTTATCAGGATGAGGTGGTGTATGTCAAGACTGAGGGAGCAGAAGAATGTCTGACCGGATGTCATGACATTGCCTTGGATAATGCTGTTATTTCCTTCTGAACATTAAAGTCATGAGGAACTATGGATGTGGTGTGTCTAATTATGATAAATTAGAATAAGCCTGATTGTTACAGTTGTGTGGTACAGGGGGAGTAACCATCTACTGGTGTTTGTGATTTTGGCCTTAGTGGTGCCAGATGTCAAGTTTCTACTGGAGGTACGAAAGTGGTCTTAGGAAATGTTGAGAGGAAGAATACTTGAAGAATGCAGGCAAAAGCCACGTTGAATGTTAAGACATCACGTGCAACGTGACTGACTGCATATAGGGAATAGTCTCCATGCACTGGAACTGCTGTTTTGGAAAGGAAACAGTCAAGAGCTATAAAAGGTATTCAAAGATAGTCTGAGATTTTGTTGGTGATTCTCTGACTGTTTCTTAGCAAATATTAATGAATCTTGACCAAGCATTTATTCCTACCGTTAATTCCTAAGCACGGGCTGGACTATTTAAAGGATGTATCAACACTCCTCTTCTCACAAGAGAAACATTCCTTCCCTCTAAACCATGGGATATGTCAAGGTTTGGGCAAACTGCGCCTGGATCTGGTTTTGTGAAGGGTTCATTTGTAAATGTTTAGCTAAAAAGGGGGAGAGAAATAGGGTCCTCAGAATGTACCAGAAGCAAGCAAACTGTGGTAACAAACAGAAGTTGGCGTCAGGCACAAAAGCCACCAACTGGGAATATCACTTGTGCCTTGTGATCTGAGTTAAGAAGACAGCTGTGTCTTGTGATCTGAGTTACATTGTCTATGTACTCAGCAATACAAACTCTTCAGGAAGCTCTCTCGTTGAGGGGAAGGGTTGTGATGCAGCTGCACCTTGTACCTCTACTTCCTCATGTACACCAACTATGGTGTTTGTGGTGGTGGAGATAATAACAGAGGCTTATTTGTTTTAGCTAAAATTTGCCAAAAGGGGAGATTGTTAATACCTTGGGATTGGCATTAATTTTGTAAAACAAATAATGTAATCATCTCTGTTGTTTTAATATGTTGGGTTGAAGAAGTTCAACATCTGGACCAACATGTCATGTACGATGTCACGACATCATGTCTGTGACATCGCACATGTGTAGAAAACTGAATTAATTAATTCAGTATATATTCTGGGATTAGTGAGGATATTTGGTGAATATCCTAACTCCCATGTGGAGGTCTTAAAGACTCAATCAGAACATATATAGGCTCAAAATAAGGAGATATATATGGAGAGATTTTAGGATTCAAGACCTTGATTGTAGCAGAAAGTTTCTGCTGACTTTGTAACAGCAAAGGAGAAGTTTGCTGCGATTTCTGAAGGCCCAAATCCAGTTGGGTGATTAGGTTATAAATAGCATATTGTAACCTAGTTTTTGTAGGCCTCATAGAATGAAAATTTAGGGGTGTGTGTGAGGTAAACCTCCCAATCTGTGGGAAGGTTACCATGTGTTTCTCAGTGGTCAAAGCTGAGAGTATTTGTAACTCAAAGCCTGTAGGCAAGAGTGATTATGGTCTTGAATGAAGCTGTGAAGCAAGTTCAAGTTGTTTTAACATTACATTGTATTTGTAGTGATAGGAATGGAAACTGCAGGTTTCTATCTAGGAGTTCCTAGGTATAGATTGCATTGGGTAGGGATTAAGTGAAGAGTTGTAAACGGGGGAGTTTAACTCTGAATTAATACTGCTGATAGTGGATTTTCTTCCTGGCTTGGTAGCCCCTAGACGTAGGTGATGTTGCACCGAACTGGGTTAACAATTTCCTGTGTTTGTTTTCCTTCAGCATGTTATAATCCTTCTGCCATAACACAGCTGGTATTCCAGTCTGCTTGTCAAGATGATAACAGACCTGGTATATAGCCTACTGTTTGAATGTCAATCATAATGTTGTGACATTCATCATTAACAGCATATACTGAATACTAGGCAGGTTGGTTTTAATTCAGTACTTAAGTCTGGTCTTCAAGAGGATAACAGACCTGGCCAAAGGACCATTGTGAAACTGTCAAACTGGATGTCCTGACAGTTCTTCCTGTAGGCTGATACTGAAGTAGAGACTGGTTGGTCTTTTACAGTACAGTAAATTTAGCACAGTCGGTTTTCAGGAACATAACAGAATCAGCATGAGGTATATGTTCTGGCTGTCAATCTGAATGTTGTGACATTCATTCCTGACAGCATGTGCTAAATTGCAGGATGATTAGTTTTTCTATTTCAGTATTGTTCTCAGGCTAGTCGTTAGGAATTCAAAAGCTGAGCTAAAATCTAGGAAACCAACAACTTATCTATAATTAATGAACCTAGCTAATAGCCTATTAGTTAGCTCCTTAATACGTGGAAATTGGTTTGACTTGTTCAACCTTTATTTTAGGAAATACATGTACAAGGCAAGCAAACTGAATAATGTAACAGTTGATGTTCAAATCACTATTAAGACATCTTGTTGATGACTGTGTAGGAAAATAACAGAATTTAGTGCTATGGATGATCTCTGTTGAGTCTTTCCACCAGATGCACATAACTAGGTGTTCCTCCATACTAGGGTGATATAGAAGCAGATGTCGTGACATCTGCGAACGTGTGCATATTAGTACAAGGTTTAATAACTGTCTTGCAGTATTAGTTACAATGTTGGATCAGATGTCATGACTTGGAGTAGAACATCTGAAATCTGACGATGCCAGAATTTCAAATACAAGAATTAAAACGAACATTCGGTAATTATTTCAAAAAAAGATTAAAAGCTCGATCCAACGTCGAGTAATCATTTTCAAAACTTAACAGAACCAGCACGTATTCATTAATCCTCTTGTAAGTCGATTGCTTCATGCATCGCCATCTACCTATAAGTCGATTGCTTCTGGCATCGCCATCTACCCTTATTCGTGGCTTCTCTCCTCGCTCCATCTGTCGACTCTTGTTCCGTTTAGGTAGCACCCCTTAGGTAGAGCCCTTTGTATGATAACATAGGTAGAATTCCCTTACTCTTTGCATGCTAACTTTAGGTAGATGTTCCCATTTGTGAATCCTAAGACATAGGTCCACATTGCATGACAACTCTAAGGCAGAGCTTCCCCATTGTTAGACCTTCCAGGCGTCTCCGATCTTGTGGGATGTCAATCCGTTCTATTGCAAAGAGGTAATTGCCTAAGACTCGATTCAGCGAGCTGCGACACCTACTGCTAGGACGTTGAACACATTGTCCCCTTTCCTTTGACACAGTTGGTGTCCTCTTTTGTAAGTCCATGTTCAGATGGCAATCCTTAACCCCTAGTTAGCCGAACTACGACAACTCTGATTCTCATGTTCAGATGAGATACGTAGGCACGAGCTGCGATGTCTTGCCGAGTTTGACTGACAACTAACAACTAATCCTTGTTTGCTTTCACCCTTGCTGCGATTCTTTTCTCTCGCCCTCGTTGCGATCGAGACCTTCCCTTTCTCTTTCCCTAGTTGCAATCGAGACCTTTGTTCCCCTAGTTAGCCGAACTACGACAACTCTGATTCTCATGTTCAAATGAGATACGTAGGCACGAGATGCGATGTCTTGCCGAGTTTGACTGACGACTAACAACTAATCCTTGTTTACTTTCGCCTTTGCTGCGATTCTTTTCTCTCGCCCTCGTTGCGATCGAGACCTTCCCTTTCTCTTGCCGTAGTTGCAATCGAGACCTTTGTTCCCCTAGTTAGCCGAACTACGACAACTCTGATTCTCATGTTCAGATGAGATACAAAGGCACAAGATGCGATGTCTTGCCGAGTTTGACTAACGACTAACAACTAATCCTTGCTTGCTTTCTCCCTTGCTGCGATTCTTTTCATTCGCCCTCGTTGCGATCGAGACCTTCCCTTTCTCTTGCCCTAGTTGCAATCGAGACCCTTGTTCCCGTAGTTAGCTGAACTACGTTTTGCTCTGATTCTCATTTCAGATGAGATACGTAAGCATAAGACACGATGTCTTATCGAGCACACTTCTCTTTTGCCCATAGGTAGCTGAGCTACGAAGACTCTGATTCTCATACTCAGGTGAGATACGTAGGCAGTGGATGCGACATCCTTGCGAGTCATTTTCTTTTGACCTTCTTTTTGCAGATAGTACATTAGATATACCTACACCCTTTAGACTAGAACAACAAGAGTGGATCCCGTAGAGTACTACGGATGCGTAGGGGGTGCTAATACCTTCCCTTCGTATAATCGACTCCCGAACCCTAGATTTGGTTGCGAGACCTTGTCTTTTCCTCTCTTCAGGTTTTCTTTGATCATTTCCTTTCTCTCCTTTGGGATAAATAACGAACGGTGGCGACTCTTCTGTTTCTTTTTTTCGCCGGTTGTTTTTCGCGCATTGCGACAACTGGTGACTCTGCTGGGGACCCGGTTTCCCTATGCGAGTCCCTCCTAGCTTTTGTGAGTTTCTTGTTTGTTGGGTGTTTATTCTTTTGTACAGTTTATTTACTTTTAGCATTTATCTGCTTTATCTTATTTCATTGTGTACATATGATTATTGTATCTGCTGGATCTGTTGGGTTGGTTGTTTGTTGGGGTGGGTTGTTCTATGAGAGATAAGCCCACTACCCAGGCTTGAGCGTACACAGAGGTGCTAGAGTGGATAGTCATGAGGCTTGCGTAGCATGTTGCTACGTTAAGTCGTTGATGAAGACCCACACCCAGATGAGGTTTCTTTTGGATATATTTTGTCCTACGGGTGTTCCGTAACGACATGATGTTCCTTTAGAAATCGTCGAATCTGGTGACCATTTATCGGGGACTCGGTCGAGGCACTCCTCCGAGACGCGATTATGTTAGCTCTGGTGGGCGCATTCTCGCTGCTCAACCCGAGGACCCAAGGCTGGGAACTTGCTTTTAGGATGTCCTGTTGAGGGGAGTCAGTGGAGGTCTTTTGTCTCGTAATAATGCCAAACCTCAGCGGTAAATGTATTATTCTTGACTGAAGGGCTAGAAGCTGACAAACTTCTGTTCTTAGAACCTACTAGTGAGGGGCGGGCTAAATTTAGGAAACCTTAACCTTCAAACAACCCGGGTTTCTGCTATTCTTGTTGGAGCAGAGCTTTGATCTCTTATATGTTCCTCAGTGGTTTTCTCTTCAGAGAATGCGACCTGACAGTTGTTCAAGCGGATACAGCAATCCTGATTCCCATGTCACTGCATTGCATCACATCATTTTGCATTCACATCATTTAACACATGTTTATCTATTCCCATGTTTGTCATTTAACATATTTTGCATTCACATCATCGCATCATATCATTTTGCATTCACACTAGCCAGCGTTGACTTCTACAACTTCAACGCCTCAGACTCGTCAGGGGCCGATTACTTTCTCCAGTGCTGGCATCATTCAGTATGGCCAGATCTCTGCAATCAACAAAGAAGATGGGGATAGTGATTGCAACATTGACAACTGGGTGCGTCCAAGGGTCCCGGGTGAAGTTCTCCGCAATTGGTCTTTCACTCCTTGTTCACACTCATAAGCACATACCATCACTCATGCAGATGCACATCACCGGATCCTATTGATAACAGTTCTGCTATGGCTAGCTTCGACTTTAAAAATCCAATCTTTCAAGCTGAAGAAGAGGGTGATGAAGACTGTGAACTCCCTGAAGAACTTGTTAGGTTGTTAAAACAGGAGGAAAGGGTCATTCAACCGCATCAAGAGTCTATTGAAGGGATTAATCTCGGCACCGAGGACGTCAAGAGAGAAATCAAGATAGGGGCTGCTTTGGAAGATAATGTGAAGAAGGGGCTGATTGAATTTTTGCAAGAGTATGTTAACATCTTCGCTTGGTCTTATCAGGACATGCCAGGGCTTGACACAGATATTGTGGTACACCGTTTGCCTCTCAAAGAGGATTGTCCTTCGGTCAAGCAG
Source organism: Lathyrus oleraceus (assembly GCF_024323335.1). Taxonomy (NCBI): domain Eukaryota; kingdom Viridiplantae; phylum Streptophyta; class Magnoliopsida; order Fabales; family Fabaceae; genus Lathyrus; species Lathyrus oleraceus. The sequence goes on from NC_066580.1 coordinate 463,560,971, forward strand.
AAGCTCAGAAGAACAAGACCAGAGATGGTTGTCCAAATAAAGGAAGAAGTGCAAAAACAGTTGGATGCAGGGTTTCTAGTAGTTACAAATTATCCGCCAAGGGTTGCAAATATCATTCCAGTACCTAAGAAGGATAGAAAGGTACGGATGTGTGTTGACTACCGGGATCTGAACAGAGCTAGTCCTAAAGATGATTTCCCATTACCTATCAACGACGTTTTGGTGGATAACATGGCTCAGTTCTCGGTATTCTCCTTTATGGATGGCTTTTCTGGCTATAATGAAATTAAGATGGCACCAGAAGACATGGAGAAGACAACTTTCATAACCCCATGGGGCACCTTCTGCTACAAGGTGATGCCGTTTGGTCTGAAAAATGTTGGGGCAACATATCAACGAGCTATGGTAACTCTTTTCCATGATATGATTCATCATGAAATCGAGGTTTATGTTGATGATATGATTGCCAAATCTCAGACTTAAGAAGAACATTTGGTGAATTTGCAGAAATTGTTTGAGCGTTTGAGGAAATTCAAGCTGAGGCTTAATCCAAACAAGTGTACTTTCGGGGTGAGATCTGGAAAACTGTTGGGTTTTATTGTTAGTGAAAAAGGGATTAAGGTGGATCCTTCCAAAGTAAAAGCAATACAAGAAATGCTTGAGCCAAGAACAGAAAAACATGTCCGTGGTTTCCTAGGGAGGTTGAACTACATTGCAAGGTTCATCTCTCACCTAACAACCACGTGTGAGCCAATATTCAAATTGTTAAGAAAAGATCAGGCTACCAGGTGGAATGATGATTGCCAAAGGGCTTTCGCAAAAATAAAAGAGTATTTGCAGAATCCATGGGTTGTGTTCTCGGTCAACACGACGAGACAGGTAGGAAAGAGCATGCCATCTACTACCTGAGTAAGAAGTTCACAGATTGCGAGTCGAGATACTCAATGCTTGAAAAGACATGTTGTGCACTTGCATGGGCTGCTAAGCGATTGAGACAATACATGCTGACTCACACAACCTTACTGATCTCCAAAATGGATCCAGTCAAGTATATATTTGAGAAGCCAGCTCTCACCGGAAGGGTTGCTCGTTGGCAAATGGTACTGACAGAGTACGACATCCAGTATACATCCCAGAAAGCCATCAAAGGGAGTATTCTGTCAGACTATCTTGCTCAGCAGCCGACTGATGATTATGAGTCGATGAAGTTTGATTTCCCGGATGAAGACATCATGTTCCTCAAGATGAAAGACTGTGAAGAGCCAGTTGTTGAGGAGGGACCTGATCCAGACGAAAAGTGGACTTTAATGTTTGATGGGGCCGTCAATGCCAAAGGAAGTGGAATTTGTGCTGTCATTACCACTCCGAAAGGTGCCGACATGCCTTTCACCGCTCGTCTGACTTTTGAATGCACCAATAATGAAGCTGAGTATGAAGCATGTATCTTGGGTATTGAGCAAGACATTGATTTGAGAATCAAGACTCTGGACATCTTAGGAGATTCAGCTCTAGTGATCAATCAAGTGAATAGTGATTGGAATACTCTCCAGCCTAATTTGATCCCCTACAGAGATTACACGAGAAGACTATTGACTTTATTCACAACATTAAGCTATATCATATACCTCGTGATGAGAACCAGATGGCAGATGCTCTTGCTACTCTATCCTCCATGATCAAGGTGATTGGGTGGAACTATGTTCCCAGGATCGATGTTATGCGCCTTGATAGAGTTGCGTATGTGTTTGTTGCTGAACTGGTAGTTGATGACAAGCCCTGGTATCACTACATCAAGTGCTTTCTGAAGAATCAAGAGTACCCTGCAGGGGCATCCAACAATGATAGAAAGATTTTGAGAAGATTGGCAGGCTGTTTCTTCTTGAACAAAGATGATGTGCTGTATAAGAGGAACTTCGACATGGTTTTGCTCAGATGCGTGGAGAGACACGAAGCGGACATGTTAATGCAAGAGGTTCATGAAGGCTCCTTCGGTACTCATGCCGGCAGACATGCAATGGCTAAGAAATTGTTGAGAGCGGGTTATTACTGGATGACTGTAAGACCCCAATTTTGTCCCTAAGATCCCTCATGGCATCACATCATAACATTGCATTGCCTCAAGGATCATTGGACACCTTGCTTCCTTCCCTGTGGGTGGGTCATCTTTTTGAGAGTGGTTCTTGATCACCAAGCATTCATTGCATTTGTATATCATTGCTTTTCTTTTTATCACTAACCAAAAAGTACAAAAATATATCATCTAACCTTTGTCTTGCAGATGAAGCAATAACAGGTCAAGGCAATCAAAGGCATTCATTGAGCAGTAGATGGTGGTCATTCTTGAGATTTGGACCCCACAATCATTATCAGGAGTTCATATGAGCTATGATGTTATTTTGAAGCAAAATCCCAAGTGGTAGAGGCTTGAATTTCATCAGAACATTTCCCAGTCAACTGAAGACTTAGAAAGTCAACTACAAAGTCAACTGTGGATTTGGAGGTGGGAAGTGATTAGAAATACTTCATTCATGTTCAAACAAGTCTCATTTGACATTTCAAACACTCACATTGAAGGATTTGAAGTCAGGTCAAGAATTTCCAAAAATAGCAAGTGACCTATAATTTAAACTTTCCAAAAATGGAAAGATTTTGAACCAACTTCAACTCAATATTACTTCATCAAGAAAGCTTCAAATGTAATTTTGTTGAACATGAAAGTTGTAGATCTTTCTCTCCCATTTCCAAAATGTCCAAGATCATGAGTTTCTCATGTGTGGTTAAGGAGATATGATCAAAACATGGCAAAGTATGCATGGAACTTCAAATGGACATAACTTTTCAACCAAAGCTCCAAAATGGGTGGTTCTTTTCGCAATTTTCTCCTTGTGACTTGTAGTTTCCAAAACATTCATTACATGGCTTGAATTCTATTTGCATTATCATTTGCTCATTCATGAATTTTTTGAAGAGAAATTTCATAAAACCATTTTTAATGATTGAATGCATACAAAACCATCTCAAAAGCTTGCATGGGCCTTATTTAAGTGGATTAGGATCAGATTTGAGCACTGTTCACGTGCTACTTCATGCATGGGGGTGAAAACCCAATTTGTGCATACACTCCAAAACTTGATTAATCTCATTAGCATTTGGTTTAAGCTTGATTACAGAATGATTAGCATGAGGTATTTAAGCATAAGCATAACTGTTTTCAGGGAATGAACATTCATTTTTCAGATCTAGATCCAAAATTCTTCAAACTTTTCTCTCAAATTTTTCTTGCAAATCTTCATACAAGAAGCTCTTCTATTGCTTGATTCATGATCCTGAAGTGTTCTTGAGAAGAATTGGACGTGAAATCAAAGGAAACCGTGCCATATTGAAGCATACACAAAGCTTGAAGCATCCATGGAATTTTCAAAATCTGTTGGATTCGTGTGCAACTAAGCTTCAATTTCTCCTTCAATCACCTATACAAGCATCATAGAGGAACATTGGAGCTATCACAAGCCTTGAATCAAGCAAAATCCAGTTCTGCACTTCAAGAGGTCACAATTCGATTCTCTCAATTTTAAAATCTATTATGATGTTGTTGTAGATCTCTTTGTGCTAGTTATGCTGAGCTTTGAATCGTGCAATTTGATGCTGTTTTGAGTTAGATATGATTGATTGAAGTTTTGATGTTGAATTTTATTCTCTTCGATCCGTGCGTGTTTTGATGTTTTTTGCATGAAATGATTATGGATCTTGATTGTACGTGTGATGAGGATTCGAATGTTGTGCTTGATTTTGATTTCTGGACATGTTTTGGAAAATCTGGAAAATCCAGATGAAGATCATGATGATCTTCATCTTCAACCTTGAATGTTCTTCATTTCCAGTATTTGCTACGAAATCGCTGCCAATTAGCTAGGAAACTTTGAATTAGCTACGAAATGTTTTGGCGCGCTAGGGTTTGAGTTATACGATGTCGTTTTGAGCGCGCGCTACTTTTGAATGCGTACTGATTTCGATTCCCAGCGGATGCAATTATTCAAATGCCTTGCTATTTTCTCATCTTCCCTCCATTTTCCATAAACTATGCTTCACATGTTTTTTTTATTTTTTCTCCAACTTAGAAAAATCATAAAAAATAGGAAAATGCATCAATTTGATCCCAATTTTTTGCTATGTTCTCCTCATGTTGTCTAGTTTTTTATGAGCATAAATTGGAAAGTTGTGCTTGGCTGGATTTTATTTTGTGCTAGAATGATTGATCATATGTCCATGTTTGACCTTGCCTTGCTTATACCTTTGTGAAATGCTTGTTTCTTATCCAATAAATGTGAAATTTTGCATGATGAAACTATACACATTGCTGGACATTTTGGTTTTGGTTTGGTATTTTTCCTATGCATCATCTCTGTTTTATGCTTGTGCTAAGTTGGTGTGACAATTTGTGTCACACCTTTGCTTATTCAACTTGTACCATGTGATTACCATGCCAAATGATCTCTGATGCTTCTGATTTTTCGTATGTTGATCATGTTATATGTCTTGAATGTGCATGAATTTTTCCAGATTTATTTAAATCATTTCTGTTTTGATTTGAATTTTTCATTCATGTTGATCACATTTGAGCTTTAAAATTGCCTTGAACTTCACTTAATCATGAAATGCATTTGTTGATTGATTTTGATATGAGACCTTTTGGAATGTGTCAAGATGTGATTTAAGTTGATCCATGTTAAATTTGAGCTCCTGTTTTGAATTTTTTCTCCATCCTTGACCCTAGGCTTTGACCTAGTGGTTTGTTGCTTATGTTTGAGCTTTGATTTCAGGTTGAGCATTCAAGTTGCATAATTGATGATGCTCCATCATTTGAGTATTGTTGTTTGCTTTTGATTACTAACACTTGTGTGTTTTGTAGGTTGATGCTAACTCATTTGAGTTTTGCTTTTGGCTTACACATTTTGTACATTGGGATTATTTGTTGCTTATTGATTGTTGTCTGATTGTCTGAGTTTTATACTGATTTGCTTAGTTGTTTCCACAGGTACTTAAGTTGCTTTAAGTTCATTGTGAACTTTGCTTTGCTTGGTTGCTTAACCACTTAGGTATAATCTCTCATCTTCATGTAGTCTGGAAGACCTACTGTTATTGGTAGGCACCTGTCTGAAGTCCTCCTTAAGAGGCAATGCTTGTGATTGTTTAATTTTTGTGCCAAGCAGGAAAAGTCCTCTTATGAGGCAATTGGCAGATAAAAGAGATGTGTAGTCCATCTCCTGCTACTCAGTGTGTCATTCACCTTGCTCACACCATGTGTTGATGCATGGTGAATAATAACCCAAGATCTTATAGAGTCAATCATTTGTGGAGAAGAGTTCCAACTTTCTGAACTCCCACACTTTCCATTGATCAAAGCTCTCCCTGACCAGGGATAAGAGCTATGAGGCACACCCCTCATCTCCTTTTCATCTGCTTCACCCTAACTCTCAATGTTAGGGTTAAGAGCTCAAAATACCCTATTCCAGCTGGCTGTAAAGCCTAACCTTGCTTGAGCCTAATTGATTGTATATAGTGTGTGCTAATTGACTTGTTTGTTTGATTATTTGATTCATCTGTGCATATTTGCTTATGTGTGCCTTTGGGCATGTATCTTCATCACTTGTATATCATTTCATAAACTTTGCTTTGTAGCATTTTGTTTTGTGCATGGAGGAGGCAAGCATAAGTCCATTAGTTGGCAGTTGTTCCTATGATATGGTAGGAGACTAGTATAAGTCCATTGATTGGCCTCTGGTATCCATGTTTTCTTTGTTTTAGGAGACTAGTGTAAGTCCATTGATTGGCATCTGGTATCCATGTTTTGTTTGGAGACTAGTGTAAGTCCATTGATTGGCATCTGGTATCCATGTTTTGTTTTGAGACTAGTGTAAGTCCATTAATTGGCATCTGGTATCCATGTTTTGTTTTGAGACTAGTGTAAGTCCATTGATTGGCATCTGGTATCCATGTTTTGTTTTGAGACTAGTGTAAGTCCATTGATTGGCATCTGGTATCCATGTTTTGTTTTGAGACTAGTATAAGTCCATTGATTGGCTTCTGGTATCCATGTTTTGGGAGATTGGTATAAGCCCATTGATTGGCATCCGGTATCCATTTGCTTTGTTCATCTGTTATTTGCATTGTTGCCTTTTCCAAAGGAATCACTTGAATCATCTACATATGATCTCAAGAGGTGAACATCTAAGAAGTTTTGCTTCCTCACCCTCCTACCTTTTTGTTTCTTTAAACCTCCATGTGCATGTTAATCCAAAACCTGAAAACTATTGTGCAAACATCTTCATTTGTTTTCAATTTAGAAACCTAGGCCTTAGGCCTCTGATTTTTTAAACTTCATTTTCATAATACTTCTTTTGAATTGAATTCTAATCACACTTTGACCATCTTTTTGTGAATAATCCTAATTGGTTAATTTCACTCATTCAATTGTTTTGTGGCTTTGTCCATTCTTGATAAGTTTTCATACATTAGCCATAGGTTTGATTTATCCTAGTTGGTTGATGTTAATCTCACCTTTTGTCCTTAGTGATTGAATTGTAAGACTTCCTTGCTTATTATAGGGTTAACCCCTCACTAGCAAGTTGAAGCTTTTCTCACATGGTGGACTTGTTGTTTGTATAAGGTTGAGTTTTCTCCCGTGGATAACGAAAGGCCTTAGGGCTTGTGTTTTAAAATCAATTCACCCATATTTTGGAAATCTTTTAGCCGAACTACGGCGTTTTGATCCTTACCTTCCATGGAAAGGTACGTAGGCAACGGGTTCATCCGTTCAAACACAAAAATAATAACTTGTATATTCTTTTCTCATCCCTTCAATCCATGTTTGCACAATAAATATTTCATAAACAAATAACATTTCATACAACAAGTTATGAAAAGGGCTCCCTAGGAGTACCTAGGACGTTTTGGGTGCCTAACACCTTCCCATTGCGTAATTAACCCCTTACCCGGATCTCTGATCTTTTCATTAGTTTTCTATGTGTAAAACTTCTTAGGCTTTTGTTCGCTTTTTAGCCATTCCTTTGGATAAATAAAAGTGCGGTGGCGACTCGATTCTTTGTATGCTTTGCTTTTGATTTAATCAATAAATCATAAAGTGACGAATACACCGCTACAATGACCATGGAATCTGATTGTTTCAAATATGCTCGGAAGTGTCATAAATGCTAGATTTATGCTGATAAGGTGCATGTGCCGCCAAATCCTCTGAATGTGATGTCTTCGCCGTGCCCGTCTGCTATGTGGGGCATTGATATGATTGGAAAGATTGAGCCGACTGCTTCCAATGGGCATCGCTTCATCCTTGTTGCCATCGACTATTTCACCAAGTGGGTCGAAGCAACGTCATTTGCGAAGGTCACCAGACATGTGGTTGCCCGATTCATTAAGAAAGAAATCATTTGTCGCTATGGGATTCCCGAAAGAATCATTACTAATAATGGTTCTAATCTCAATAACAAAATGATGAAGGAGTTGTGCAAGAACTTCAACATTCAACATCATAATTCTTCCCCTTATTGTCCTAAGATGAACGGTGTTGTTGAGGCAGCAAATAAGAACATAAAGAAGATTGTGCAGAAGATGGTCGTTACGTATAAAGATTGGCATGAGATGCTCCCCTTCGCCTTGCATGGGTACCATACTCCGGTACGTACATCGACCGGGGAAACCCCTTACTCCCTTGTGTATGGTATGGAAGAAGTCCTACCTGTTGAAGTAGAGATTCCTTCTCTAAGAGTCCTACCGGATGTTGAGTTAGACGAAACTGAATGGATTCAGACAAGGTTCAATGAGTTGCATCTTATCGAAGAGAAGCGAATGGCAGCCATTTGTCATGGGCAGTTGTATCAAAGTCGGATGAAGAGAGCCTTTGATCAGAAAGTGCATCCTCGATGCTTCCAAGTCGGAGATTTGGTGTTGAAAAGGATCCTTCTTCCTCAGACAGATCACAGGGGCAAGTGGACTCCTAACTATGATGGACCATATATTGTCACCAAGATTTTTGATGGTGGAGCCTTAATGCTTGCAACTATGGATGGTGAAGACTTCACTTCCCCTGTGAACTCAGACGCAGTTAAAAAATACTTCGCATAAAATAGACCCGCTGGACACTAAAAAGAATAGTCCAGGCAAAAAATGGGCATCCCGGCGAACCAAGAAAATGAAAAAGGTTCGGGCAAAAGTTAAGGATTAAAAATGAAAAGATTGTACACGCAGTAAGTTGAAAACCTGAAAAGGCAACTTAGGAAAAAATGGGTATCTCGTTGGATTGAAAACCCGAAAGGGCGATCCAGGAAAAAGTTAGGGATTAAGAGAATGACTGCGTTCTGAGTAGTTCTGAATCTCATCTCGTGTCGATAACTGGAAGCTTTCAAAGGATAGGAAACAGTCCAATCACCTTTTTCAGAAAGCTGATCATTTGGAGAATCTTGAAGATGAGCGAGTCATAGTAGAATTGGAACCCGATAGGAATCCATTTCACATTGCCATTAGATTAAGTTCTGTTTTTATCTTTTGTGCAATTACCTCTTTCCAGGGATTGCTTCCTGATGTAAATGCCTATTCAATCAATAAAATCATGTTATTCAGTATATTATCTGTGTTCATTTTCATCTTACTGTTTTGTTTGCAAAAATGGCGTCCGAATTTTTGATAAACATTGCATCATGAAACATAAGAGCTTTACAGGTACATGCTTAATAAACATTTAAAATTGCTGTAAATTTTAAGTGCTTTGGATCGTCTATTCAGAACAGGTATACTCGGGGCATTTCCTCATGGATGTTTTTCTTCAACATTTGGTTTGGCATCTTATCCCTGCAAAGTTGGTCCAAGCATTGGATTCTTCAATCCCTAGCAGGTTCTCACTACTGTAGTTCCCCAAGAATTTGTTTCAGATTATACATTCCCCAGTAGAGTTGATAGTGTCAGACTGTATCTTCCCAGCAGAAGCGGCTGCTCCTCAGAGTTCGATGCCAGATCGATGATCTCGACGCTAGATCCGTGGTCTCTTTCCTTGAAGCAGAATCTCGATACCGTATCGGTGTTTACTTCCCCTGCTGAGTCGTCCCTCTCACAGATTATGGTTGCCAGAACCACTGTCGCTTTCCTCAGCAGCAAGCTTTCAGTGCCATTCTCTCCCCAGTCAGAGTCTCGGTATTTTTTTATTGCCAGAACACCGCGTGGCTGGTTATTTCCCCACAGAGTTCATTGTGTTGTGTATCTCCAACAACATTTCCAGGGTCCAGAAGATTGTGATCATTTCCCCCCTGCATGTAGAATCATATCGCATTGCATCCTCCCAAATCGCGTAGCATTTCCATTTTCATGGAGCATTACGCCATTGAAAAATTCAAACATATGCATGTAAAGCATAAGACATTCTCGGTATTCCAAGTGATAAGCCAGAAGTTTGTTTCCAGTACTCAGACTGAGAGTTTGTTCATGACTTATCTTTTATTATTCCCAGCAGGGGTCGTTGGCCCACGCGCCGCCTCAATTATCATCTTCCCTATTTCTGCCGATGCTGACAAGCATGCAAGTTTCCGGGATTCAGACCGAAGTGGCATTCAGGCCAGTTTTCCGATGTTTAGATCGAAGAAGTTTCCGACGCTCAGGTCGATGCAACTTGTGGCATTCAGGCCAGTTTCCGGTATTCAGACCGAAGTGGCATTCAGGCCAGTTTTCCGATGTTCAGATCGAAGAAGTTTCTGACGTTCAGGTCGACGCAACTTTTGGCATTCAGGCCAGCTTTCGGTATTCAGACCGAAGTGGCATTCAGGCCAGTTTTCCGATGTTCAGATCGAAGAAGTTTCCGACGTTCAGGTCGACGCAACTTTTGGCATTCAGGCCAGTTTCCGGTATTCAGACCGAAGTGGCATTCAGGCCAGTTTTTTGATGTTCAGATCGAAGAAGTTTCCGACGTTCAGGTCGACGTAACTTGTGGCATTCAGGCCAGTTTCCGGTATTCAGACCGAAGTGGCATTCAGGCCAGTTTCCGGTATTCAGACCGAAGTGGCATTCAGGCCAGTTTTTCGGTATTCAGACCAAAGTGGCATTCATGCCAGTTTTTCGATGTTCAGATCGAAGAAGTTTCCGACATTCAGGTCGATGCAACTTGTGGCATTCAGGCTAGTTTTTCGGTATCCAGACCGAAGTGGCGTTCAGGCCAGTGCTCCGATGTTTAGATCGAAGAAGTTTCCGATGTTCAGGTCAATGCAACTTGTGGCATTCAGGCCAGAGTTTCCGGTATTCAGACCGAAGTGGCGCTCAGGCCGGTTTCCCGGTGTTCAGACCGATGTTTGATAATCTAGTATCTTCTGATGCTCAGATCGAAGTCATTTCCAATATTCAGATTGATGAGCTGCATTAAGGCCATGGTTATTTCTTTGTTACCATTTATTTTGGTATTCAGGATAACATTCTTTTTTCGGTGTTCAGACCGACTCTCACCGTACCAGACGAATTCCTTTTTCAAGACAACCTCTTTGCCGATCCTGATAGGCATTGTTACTTTATTTTTCACTTTCCTACTTTAGTGTAAATTTTCGGACTTTTATCGTATTCAATCACTCCATACCTCGAAAGTGCGAAAGCCGTTGCTATCTTCCTTTCGGGTTTCCAGTTGATTGAATAGGGGCAGCTGTAATACCCCAAAATTTACCCTACACTTTTTCCTGGAAGCATGGGATTATGTTTTACACTTCATTGGCATCATACTAGGTCATACTTATTGCATACTGCATTAGTGACTTCGAAATCAGGTTTTGATTGATCACTCCTTAACAGAAGGAGCCCACACAAAGTAAGATTGAGAATTGGACTTCATTCTCTAAGTATACAAGTCTCAAGGGTCTCAGGTGGCTCCAGGTGTCTTATTAAGGTCCTCAATTCATCAGTGAAGGATTCAGAGCCATCAGAGTGTTCATCTGGATTTAATTAGGAAATTAGGGTTTCATGGCTACCTGCAACAGACAATGTTTGGTTGGAAGTAGAGGAGTTCATCCATGTCATGATTGGAGAGGCATCTTGTCCTAGGAAGACTCACAATTATCTCAAAAAGATCCATTGGCAAGTAGTGCAATCAGTTCCTCAATTTTGCCCTAAAATTAGGGTTTGGTATAAAATCAGTTTATTTCTTATTCTTTGGGTGAAACTCTTTTCCATGGGCCTCCATATGTCCACAAGGGTCTACATACAAAAAAATCATCTTTTTATTTGAGCCAGAAGTGCTTCAATTGATCACTGGAATCCGGAATCAGACAGTTTGGGAAAAGTCAATTGTGGGGCCAGAAAAGTCAACTCCTGACTTTTTGAGAGTGGAATCTCAAAATTCATGCCTAGGGGAGCCTATATGTGAAATTTGATCAAGTTTGGATCATGGATTTGTCATTTAATCAAGAATTGGAAAAGTTACTTAATTTGGAAATGGTTGACTTTCCATTTTGGGCAAGTTTTTATGATTTGTGCACTCACTTTAAGCCCATTTTCTATCAAGATAAAAGCTCCATTTGAAAATTTCTCCAACATGAAAGTTGTTCGTTTTGTTCCAAGATTTCTAGAAATATAAAGTTTGCTCCATTTGGATCAAAATTGAGAAAGTTATGCTTGGTCAAAGTAGCTCATATTTTTGGGACACTTAGAAAAATTTCTAAGTCTAAAAATCTTCAAAGCTTGTCAAAACTTCTTGGCCAGTTTGCTTGCACTTCAAGGCATCATTTGAAAATATTTTCTTCACAACAATTATACCTTGTCATGTCCTCTTTCACCTCCCTTTGGAATCATCTCATTTGGATCCATGGTTTGAGAGATACATTCACTTAAAGTTGGCACCATGACTTGAATTTCTAGGCAGATTTTATGCCTAGCTTGCCCAACCAGTTTTGCATGGTGTGACCTGAACTTGAGGCCCATTTTTCACCTTCTTCCACTCATCATTTCCACTTATTCTCAACATGAAACATGTCATACTCCATGATATCTTGCTACTGTTTGCATTATATCATTGTTTGGTGTTTTGCTCATCAAGTTGTATGGCCACAAAGTCACCACTTTGAACTGTTTTCTTGTTGCCAAGCCAGACCAGCCATGCTGCATTACACAGCCCATGTTTTTCTTGTTTTCCTCATTTGGCCATGCACATTATTTCCATTCACTCAAAACTTTGCCAAAATAAGAAACTCACGTGCCCTTTCCCTTTTCCTATTGCACCTCACCAATTTGTCACCTTTGCATCATTTGCTCATAAACCAAAACAGATTATTTTGAGCCCATTAAGAAATGTTTGACCCACATATTTAAGAGCCATAAACCCTTAACATGAGGGAAGCTAGTGAATTTTCGAGCAAGCAAGCAAGGCAAGGTTCATTGGAGAGCAGATTTCATTTCTCATCAAGCTCTTGAGTTGAAGTTGAAGCACCAAGAGAGGCAGCACCATTTCCTTCTATTCTCTCCACAGTCAAGAAGCAATGGACTAACTTCCACTAGGTAACCCTCTTATTCCTCTTCCATGGCCATTTATTGATATATCCGTGCTCATCATCATGTTGATTACCATGTTAATCTTATGCTCATGCTCATTTCTGAAGCCCTCAACACGAGGCAATGTCCGTGCTACTGGTTTATGCTGTTGATTTTTGTTCATATCCGTGTCCATATTGACATCTTGTTGACAACTTTTCTCCATGATTAAGCTACCATTTCACTTAAACAAAGATACCACGTTAATCTTCATATTTCATACTTGAGATCTGGGCTTTATTTCGTGATTTTTGATGCATCATAGTGCTCGCATTTTTGAATTGAAGTTTGGAAAAAACCACTGCGCTGCTGCGTTTTTTGCATGGCATGGTGCTAGGGTTTTTCTGGCCCAATGAAGAAGACGATCACGTGTCGCCTTGAGGGCCCTTAGATCCAGCGCTGTTGTTTTAAACTCGCCATCCATTGTTTTTTTTGTCTTTTAGTCACTTAAGTACATATGACCGGTTGATAACATGTTACATAGTGTTTTTTATTAAAATGTTCATTTAATAGTTGTCACGCCTGACTTAAGTTTGTTTTGGACCTTGGGCTTTTGCTGATTGCTTCCCACACCCTCCGTTCAGGGCTCATTAGCGCATAACCTATTTTTCAGTTCAGTCCAAAATGCCAATACACCCCCTTTTCATATCTTTTTTTAAATTCCCAATTTATTTTCTGTTTTGATTTTAATTAATATAAAATATTTTCTTTGTCCATAAAAATATCCAAAAATACTTTTCCATATTTCTTGATGCCTTATTTAATTTTATTTAATTTTTATTTTTGCATTTATTTAATATTGATATTTTATTTTAATTATTTATCCCAAGTGGTTCATTTTAGCATACATTAAATTCTTGATTTTATTTTTATAACTTAGAATTATTTTTAGGATGAAGGTTGACCACCGTCCCATGGTCAACCTGACTTTTTCTTGGATTTTTATTTCACATTTTCAATTTATTCTTGATTTAATTTTGACCTAGTCTTGTTGGTTGACTTTTGGTTTGACCTCTATTTTATTTTAATTAATTTATGCACCAATTTTCATTATTTTTAAAATCGTTTTGGAGGATGATGATGTCCTGACACCACCTTATTCAGTTTAATTTTTCATAATTTTCTTGATTAATTTGCTATTGATTTGATATTTATTAAAAGTTGGCTTGAATTTTTCAGTTGACTTCTTTATGATTGATGTTTGACTTAGGGATTGCTTATGGCAATTGAAGAGATCTTTTGATCCTCCCTTGTTCATCTCATATGCCATGTATTAGAAGCCTTTTGTCTTGATTTTATTTGGTCCTTACCTCATTTCTTGATTTAATTATTCAGTGGACCTTTCTTGTGCATATTTTCATATGTCTGATTCATCTGTCATTTGTTATACATGTTCCTTTCATCCATGCTTACTATTGCTTGATTATTTAACATGTTCATACTTCCCATGCCTTTTTTAATGCTCCCTTATCTCATTCTTTGATTCTTTGGCTTGACTATATACCTGTTTACTTATCTGATTTGATTGATTAACTGTTGCCTACTTGTATGATGATTGAGGCATATATTCTCATTGTTTGATTAACTGTTGCCTACTTGTATGATGATTGAGGCATATATTCTTATTGTTTGATTGCCATGAACCATCCCCATTCATAACAAATGTACCCCTATCCCATAAAGTGTATAATGTTTATTCTTTCATTCTTTATTCATCTGTTAATACAAGAATTAAAACGAACATTCGATAATCATTTCAAAACAAGATCAAAAGCTCGATCCAACGTTGAGTAATCATTTTCAAAACTCAACAGAACCAGCATGTATTCATCCATCCTCTTGTAAGTCGATTGCTTCATGCATCACCATCTACATGTAACTCGATTGCTTATGGCATCGCCATCTATAACACCCCAAAATTTGCCCTCCTTATTCACGCATTCATTTTTAGGTCATTTAACATTAGATATATTGCATTTCATCATGTCAATCGGGATTAGCTCCAAGAAGCTTGAACATCATCCAGGACACTTTGTGGGTTCTATTTAGATGATCAGTCAACACAAGGGAAAGACTTGAGTTACTTCCAACAGGGGTCTATTCGTCAATCAAAACGTTAATCTTGAAGGAGCAAAGGTTTGTTCATGAGCTGTCATGCTCGCTAGGCGAAGCCCACGTGTTATGCAAAAAAAAAATTTAAAAAAATAAATTAAAAAGTAAAAAAATAAAAAAATAAAAGAAAAAATCTCAGACTTGGACCTCTCTCAAAAGCCCACTAAGATACCAATATTAGGCTATAAATACTAGAGTTTTCATTGAAACAAGACCCTGGCCAAAACCTGGAGAGAAACCTAGACAGAGAGAGTGAGAATTAATCTGCAGCAACCTCCAGGCAACTCTGAAAGGTTCATTCTGACTCACACACTTTCAGCTCAAGCAAACCATAACATTGGTTTGCAAATCCAGTCGTGCCATTTGATTTTAACCGATCTCTCCAATCAGGTTTGCCCTTATTCCCATTACCTTTGTGCTTTGAAGTTGAATACTCTGAATGTTTGAGGTATGATGGATGAATTTCATTAGGTTTTTGCCCACGCGTTCATAATTATGTATGAATGTATAAATAATACCTTGAATGCTTAATCGTTTAATTTCTGAAGTGTATGCCACAGGGTTTGAGGTTTCTGAAACCATACTGTTATCCATGAAAAATCCAAAACCCGCAGGCGCTCGCTAGCACCTTCGCTAGGCGAGCACGCAGCGACGCTTCGCCAAGCCTTCGCTAGGCGAGACAGTAGCGATCGCGATAGTAGCATTTGCTTTTTTCTGTGTTGCTCTAATCCGAGTTACGTTTGTCATAGCATGTTTTCTCCTAATCCTTATCATGTTTGACTAACCCCTTTGTTGAGTTTTTGTGAAGGCTCACATGACTTTTACAGGGATAGCTCGCTAGATATTCCACTTTGCTTGTGGGATACCATTTGGGAGATTTATTCTGATTGCCTTGTTGGCACGTTTACTTTATACATGTTTGTTTTGTATGTGTTCGTATCCCCACAGGTAGCGCGGTTCCTTCGTCAAGGACTGCCTTTTTGCATGAGCATCCCTAACCCTACCAACTCATTGATTTTTCTTCTGCTAAGAACACGTTAACTCCTTCTACTATAGGCGAGTAAGTCTCCAAAGGTCGAGCATCCGGTAGATTGCGTAGTAACGTCGTTCGTCCAAAACCCAATCCATAACCCCGTAGTTAGCCGAACTACGGCTTGCTCTGATTCTCATTCCAGATGAGATACGTAGGCATGAGACGCGATGTGTTAGCGAGCACAATTACCCTTAACCCATAGGTAGCCGAGCTACGAAGACTCTGATTCTCATATTCAGATGAGATACGTATGCAGTGGATGCGACATTCGTGCGAGTCATTTTCTTTTGACCCTTTTTTTTTATAGTAAATAACTCATTAGATAAACCCACACCCTTTAGACAAGAACTACAAAAGTGGATCCCGTAGAGTACTACGGATGCGTAGGGGTGCTAATACCTTCCCTTCGCATAATCGACTCCCGAACCCAAGATTTGGTTGCGAGACCCTGTCTTGTCCTTTCCTTTTTCCAGGTTTACTTCGAGCGTTTCCTTTCCCTCCTTTGGGATAAATAACGCACGGTGGCGACTCTCCTGTCTTTCTTCGCCGGTTGTTTTTTTTCGCATTCCATTTTTCAGGTTGCGACAGCTGGCGACTCTGCTGGGGACCCGGTTTCCCTAAGCGAGTCCCTCCTAGCTTTTGTAGGTTGTTTGTTTATTGGGTGTTTATTCTTTTGTACAGTTATTTATCTTTCAGCATTTACCTGCTTTATTGCATTGTGTACATATGACTGCCGTATCTGCTGGTTCTGTTTGTGAGATGAGTTCTATACCCGAACTCGAGTGCACTTAGGATAGGAGAATGGCATAGTCTTGTTGACTTGTGTGGAGTTATTCCTTAGCAAGTTGACTTGCAAGCCCATTCACTTGGTGGAGGTCATGTTGGGATCAATAATGTCACACAAGTAAGTTGTGGTTAGACATTACTTTTTCCAATATAGACCTTAGAAGCCAAGGACCTTAGTTTACCAAACCCATCTTGGCCTATTTGTAGGACGTAGTGCGAAAGTTGTTCAAGTGTAAGATTTAATACGATTGTTACGCGATACTACACTCATAAGAGTCTCTCTTGAGAATATTTTTGGAATACGAGGAGTCGTTCCTCCGATAATTTCCGAAAGATAGGATTATGACTATGGGAACCTTTTGCAGAACATGTTTGGCAGGTTTAAACCTTAGTACAGTCCCTTTGGGTGGTTCTTAACCTAAACTCCATGCTCGTGACTTGCAACAAACCCTTGATTCATGGTTGATCCGTTCAGGTATCCTTAATATCAATGAAACTTGGGTGTTGATAAGGTGTAAACCATAATCCACCAAAAAAAATGGATGGTTGATATTAAGGATAACATGATCCATCCCATGACCTTTGTTTGGTGTGCTTTGCTTGATCCTCTTAATTTCTCTCCAGGAAGTACAACCTGACAGATGTTCAAGCGGATCCAGCAATTCTGATTGACATGCCATTGCATTGCATAACATCATCTGCATATTTGCATCCAACATCTCATGCTTATTCATTTGCAAGGTATTCCTTTTTTAAGGGGGGGCCTTAAAATCGAATAAGCAGTGCATCGCATACCATGCATACTAACCCTTGTTTGTTTTGCAGGTGTCACCGCAGTGTCTAATGTTTGTTCTCTGTTGCAAGCAGTTATTGGTCCCAAGCGAGTTCACAGGTACCCGACAAAGGAAAACCGTCCACGACTAGCAATGGACCAGATACAGAAAAAACTGGCTGATATGCGTGAAAGGATGGATCAGTTCATGACATTGATGACTGGTATGGCAGAAGGCCAGGTGAAGCTGAAGGAATTGGTTGAGCAACCGAGGCCCGATCCAGAGGTGGAAATACCAAGTGCTGAGGGGAACCCTGGTAACCCTGGGAACCCTGGTAACCCTGGGAACGCTGATAACCCTGTGAACACTGGAAACGCGGGTAACGCAAATGTTGATAAAAACCTGGGTAATGTTGGCAACACGGGAAATGTTGGGAATGGTATTGGCGGAAGGTACAATGTGAATCAAGGGATTCAGATTAACGGGCGCCCCGTTACTGAAGATTGTCAGTATGATCAATTTTCTTTGCACGACGAGGCCCTCGAGACCACTCGCCGTATGGATGAGCTTGCTGGGAAGCTCAAATATTTGGAGTCTCAAAATTCCTTAGGTTTTGATGTCACCAATCTTGGTCTGGTTCAGGGAGTAAGGATCCCTCACAAGTTCAAACCCCCTACTTTTGAGTAATACAACGGGGCTTCTTGCCCACGCACTCATCTCCAATCTTATCTGGGAAGGTTGGGAGCTCACACTGAAGATGAAAAGCTGTGGATGTACTATTTTGAAGACAGTTTAACTAGAGCTTCTCGTGAATGGTATTCTCATTTGTCTCGTACTACCATCAAGAGCTGGAAAGACTTGGCAGAGGCTTTTGTCAAGCAATATCAATACAACTTGGACATGGCTCCAAATCGGACCTTGTTGCAAGGAATGTCTCAGACTGCCAAGGAAACCTTTAGAGAATATGCTCAGCGTTGGAGACAGATTGCTGCATCCGTCCAACCCCCTATGTCTGAAAGGGAGATGGCGGACATGTTCATGAACACCCTTCAAGGCAATTATATCGAGAGATTGGCTGCTTGCCCGTCAATCAGCTTTGCAGAGATAGTGATTGCTGGAGAAAGGATCGAGAGTCGGTTGAAGATGGGCCGAATTCAAGACAACAGTGCTTCCAACTCATCAGTTCCCAAGAAACCGTTTGCTGGTAACGGTCAGCAAAGAAGAGAAGGTGAGACGAGCGTTGTATATGCCGGCAGAGGCAGGGGCAGAGGACGCCCTAATTATTATCAAGATCAAGTGGCCGCAGTCACTATTCCAACACCTGTTCCTCAACCGTAGTATCATCCGCAACAGCAACCCAGGTACAACAATCAACAACAAGGAGGTAATCCGGGTCAGCAGAGACCCTATCAACAACGTCCAAGGCAGGCGGACCGGGTCATTGAGCCAATCTCAATGCCTTATTCTGTATTACTTCCCAAGCTGATTGACATGAATCTGGTTACCTTGAGAACTTTGGCCCCACCGGTCGATCCCAACAATCTGCCTAGAGGTTATGATGTCAACGCCAGATGTGCTTTTCACTCCAACGCACCTGGCCATACTATAGATAATTGCAAGGCTCTCCAACTAAAGGTACAAGATTTGAGAGATGCCCAGGCCATCAATTTTTCTCCGGTGCCTAATGTTATCCAAAACCCGATGCTAGCTCACGGCGGGCAGAGGATTAATGTTGTTGATAGTGGGGAAACTTTGAATTTGGTTTCTGATGTGACTAAAGTGAAGACTTCGCTATCGGTGGTCAAATACCGACTCTTGAAAGGATAGATTTTCCCGGGCTTTGGGGAAGAGTGCAGAAATTGTCAAGACGCCGAGAACGGATGTGATAGTTTGAGAAGGGGTATTCAACAACTGATAGATGAAGGTTGTCTTCAGTTCGATCAGACTCGTCCAATGAAGAATGATGTGTCGACAGTAATGTTTTATCTCACTCCTGAAGAAATATATGTTCCCGAGAGACCCGCTCCGACAACAATATATTTCCCAGAAAGTCCAGCACCAATTTACTCTGACAACCCTCAACCGACTTTGATTGGTCCGGTCACCATCACGGTACCAGGACCTGTTCCGTATGAGAAAGACAGTGCTATCCCGTGGCACTATGGGGCTGATATCTACTGCCAGGGGCAGAAAGTTAACGAAGAAGACATTGACATTGGTAGCTCCGCTGTAGACAAT
This sequence comes from Lathyrus oleraceus, assembly GCF_024323335.1. Classification (NCBI taxonomy): domain Eukaryota; kingdom Viridiplantae; phylum Streptophyta; class Magnoliopsida; order Fabales; family Fabaceae; genus Lathyrus; species Lathyrus oleraceus. The sequence continues at coordinate 463,580,477 of NC_066580.1, forward strand.
GTCGGAGGAGTTGGTGGCTTCACTCGTAGTGGACGCCTGTTTGCACCATCAACATTGCGCACGAATACTGAAGCTGAGGCAGCTTCCAAGGCTAAAGGAAAACAGGTAGCCACCGAAGAGGTTACTACTGAGGAAGCCCCTCCTAAGACCGCGTTCGAGAAGGAAGTGTGTTAGTACCTTAGGATTGGCATTAATTTTGTAAAACAAATAGTGTAATCACCTCTGTTGTTTTAATATGTTGGGTTGAAGAAATTGAACATCTAGACCAACATGTCATGTAAGATGTCACGACATCGGGACTGTGACATCTCACATGTGTATCAAACTGAATCAGTTAATTCTGTTTTGGTTTGTGATTAATTAGGAGATCTGGTGAATATCCTAACTCCCATGTGAAGATCTTGAAGATTCAATCAGAAGATTTGGTGAACATATTGGTGAATATACAGTTTCTAAATATGAAGATATTTTAGGAACTAAAAGATTGATTGAAGACCTTGATTGGAGCAGAAGATTTCTGCCAGTTCTGTAACAGCAAAGAAGAAGATTTGCTGCGATTTTTGAAGGCCCAAATCCAGTTGGGTGGTTAAGTTATAAATAGGAGTTGTAACCTAGGTTTTGTAAGCCTCAAACAATGTAGAAATTAGGGGTATTTGTGAGGTAAACCTCCCAACCTGTGGGAAGGTTACCAAGTGTTTCGCAGTGCTTGAAAGCATGAGATTAGTTGTAACTCAAAGCCTGTAGGCAAGAGTGATTATGTTCTTGAACGAAGCTGTGAAGCATGTTCAAGATGTTTTGACATTACATGGTAATTATAGTGATAGGAATGGAAACTGGAGGTTTCTATCTAGGAGCTCCTAGGTATAGATTGCATTGGGTAGGGATTAAGTGAGGAGTTATAAACGGGGGAGTTTAACTCTGAATTAATACTGCTAATAGTGGATCTTCTTCCTGGCTTGGTATGCCCCCAGAGTAGGTAAAGTTGTACCGAACTGGGTTAACAGTTACTGGTGTTTTTACCTTCTGCACTCTGTAATTTATCTGTTATAATTCAGTCTGTTTCTAGTCTGTTTATGAAGGGAAGAACAGACTTGACACATAGCCTGCAGTCTGATTGCAAGATAGAATGTTATGACATTCATTATTGACTGCTGTTACTGATAGACTGGTTAGTCTGTTACAGTTTATCCATTTGTAATGTTGTGACAGATGATGTTCAAAACAATGTTGAGACAACTTGCTTAGAACTGGACAGGATCAATAATCATAAGGGCTATGGTTGATTTCTACTGTGTGTGTGCACTAGATGGACAAAACTAGATGTTCTTATTTCCATGTTGGTATATTATCAAATGTCTAAACATCTGTGACTGAGTGCATATCAGTACTGAATTTTAATTGTTATAACTGTCTTGCTATATTAGTAACAATGTTGGATCAGATGTCATGACTTCGTGTAGAACATCTGAACTCTGACTATACCAGAATTTCAAAGTGGATGAGTTTATGAGGATTATCAAGAAAAGTGACTACAAGGTAGTCGACCAGCTAAATCAAACACCCTCAAAGATCTCCATTCTCTCATTATTGATGTGCTCTGAGGCTCACAGAGCAGCCTTGTTGAAAGTACTGAATATGGCCTATGTTCCACCAGAGATAACTGTTAACCAGCTGGAGTCGGTAGTTTCGAATGTACACACTAGCCATGCGCTAGGTTTCACCGATTATGACCTAACATCTGAGGGCAGGAATCACAACAAAGCCTTGCATATCACAATGAAATGCATAGGGACGGTGCTTTCCCATGTTTTGGTTGATACAGGTTCTTCTCTGAATGTTCTCCCAAAGAAAGCCTTAACGAAGTTGGATTGCGATGACGCCACCCTGAGGCTGAGTAATTTAGTTGTAAGGGCTTTTGATGGCTCTAAGCGAGCTGTTTGTGGCGAAGTTGAGTTTCCAGTTAAGATTGGACCGCAGGTATTCAAGAGTACCTTTTATGTGATGGATATCCAGCCTGCCTATAGTTGTCTGCTAGGTCGACCCTGGATTCATGCTGCCGGTGCTGTTACTTCTACTCTCCACCAGAAGCTCAAATATGGACTAGAAGGTCAGATCGTCACCGTCTGTGGTGAAGAAGATATTTTTGTTAGCCACCTGTCTACATTTAAGTATGTGGAGATGGATGGCGAGATGCATGAGATGTTGTGTCAGGGCTTCGAAGCCATAAACATCAATGAGGTCGCGCCCGAAACTGTCTTTTCACCTGAGTTTGAGAAGGTCGGGACTTCTATCTCTTCATACAAGAAAGTTGTTGAAGTGGTTAAGGCTGGTAATGCCCAAGGCTGGGGCAAATTTGTGGAGCCAATCATAAAAGAAGACAAGTTTGGATTGGGGTATACTCCGAGGTCTCAGAAGAATGAAGTCGGTACTTTCTCCAGCGGGGGTTTGGTTTCTCCCCACACCGTCAATGCTGCAGATGAAGACAAGGCTGACAACGACTGTGACTTAGATAGCTGGATTCGCCCGTGTGTCCCAGGAGAAAAGCTTGACAATTGGTCGTCTGGAAAAGTCGTCCGGTTTACTCTACTGAAGGAGTAATTTTTATTGTTTTCCTTTTATCACATGCATAACAAAGTCTTACACTTTGACCAAGGTGTAATGACTCATCTGTAGGGCCATCCATTTAGTTATATTTCGCAATTATTTTCATCATCAATAAAGGACAGCTTTTGCAAACAATTTTGTGTTCTCTTTCTTTCAATTATTTTTACTTTTACAAAAACGGCAATGTTTCTTTTTCATGTTTCTTTTTCGTTTTTCTTTCCAAAAAACACCTCGTAAAACTGATCACCCGGATCTCACTGCTAACGACACTGCTATGGCCAAGTATGACTTCGACAATCCTATCTATCAAGCCGAAGAAGGGGTTGAGAAAGATTGTGAATTGCCTGAGGAGTTAGCCAGGTTGTTGAAACAGGAGGACCGAGCTATCACACCTTATCAGGAGGTGGTTGATACCATCAACATTGGTACCGAAGACGACAAGAAAGAGATCAAGATCGGGGCCAGTCTACAGGCCGAGAGGAAAAGACCGTTGATCATGTACTTGACTGTGTTAGAAAGATCAATGGGTTGTGTGCTTGGTCAGCATGACGAGTCAGGTCGAAAAGAGCATGCAATATACTACCTTAGCAAAAAGTTTACCGACTGTGAACAAAGATACTCATTGCTCGAGAAAACTTGTCGCGCTTTGGCATGGGCTGCTCGCCGACTAAGACATTATATGTTGACTCACACGACTCTATTGATATCAAAGATGGATCAAGTCAAGTATATTTTTGAAAAGCCAACAGGGTTGCTAGGTGGCAAATGATGCTGACAGAGTATGACATCGAATACACTTCACAAAAAGCCATCAAAGGAAGTGTCTTATCAGACTATCTTGCCGCGCAACCGGTTGATGATTACCAACCTATGAGGTTCGACTTTCCTGATGAGGACATCATGTTTCTCAAATCGAAAGATTGCGAGGAACCACTCCTGGAGGAGGGGCCTGACTCTGAATCCAAATGGATTATGATGTTTGATGGGGCGGTCAACGTCAATGGTCGCGGAGTTGGTGTAGTGTTGATCACACCGGAGGGGGTTCATATGCCATTTTGTGCCAGAATAACTTTTCCCTGCACCAACAATGAAGTCGGACGAAGCAGAATGGGTTCGTTCTCGATACAATCAGCTAAGCCTAGTTGAGGAAAAGAGACTAGCAGCTATATGCCATGGCCAACTATATCAGAGACGGACGAAGAGAGCGTTTGATCAGAAAGTGCGCCCTCGGGAGTATCGAGTCGGTGAATTGGTACTCAAAATAATTCTTCCTCCCAACACAGATCACAGGGGCAAATGGACACCGAACAGCGAGGGTCCATACGTGGCTAAAAGAGTTTTCTCTGGCGGAGCTCTGATGCTAACAACCATGGATGGCGAACACTTCTCGTCCCCTGTCAACTCAGACGCAGTTAAAAAAATACTTCGCATAAAATAGACCCGCTGGACAGTAAAAAGAATAGTCCAGGCAAAAAAGGGGCATCCCGACGAACCAAAAAAAAGAATGAAGAGGTTCGCGCAAAAATTAGGGATATAAAAATCAAAAAAATGTACACCCGGTGAGTCGAAAACCCGAAAGGGCGGCTCAGGCAAAAAAGAGTATCCCGGTGGATTGAAAACCCAAAAGGGCGGTCCACACAAAAGTTAGGGAATAAGCGAATAACTGCGATCTGAGTTCATCCGTGTTATATCACCGTTTCATTCAATCCGGCAATCTTCGAAGGTAAAAGATCGACTAATCATCCACTTCAGAAAGCAGGATGAGCAGAGCGTCTTGAGGACATACGAGCCATAGCGGAGTCGAAACTCGGTGGGACCCCGTCTCCACATTGCCATTAGGATAGTTTCTCTTGTTCAATTTATAGCGATCGCCTCTTTCCAGGGATCAGCTTCCTGATGTACTCGCCTATTCCTGGCACAAATTTTTCAACCAACAAAAGTCGAATAATTCAGTTAAAAAGCCTCTTTACTTTTCATTTATTAGTTTGTTTGCAAAAGGTGTCTGAATTCTTGAGGAATCATATTGCATCTGAATGTAATGGTGGCTTTTGCAGATGACTTGCGCAGGAAAACAGTCAAAATTGCTTTGAATGTGCTTAATCCTGGACGGTGAATTCAAACCGAGTAATTCCCCGGGGCACACGTGTATTTTTTGGTTACAGGTCACAGGAACCGGATGCCAAGTCATGAATCCTCACCCCAAGCGGTTGACAAAGCCTTTCCTCTGCAGAGCAGGTTCCCCATTAGAGTTGACAGTATCCAGACTGTATCTTCCCAACAACAGCGGAGTAGTCGCATACCCAACAGACAAGAGGGTGGTGTTCCCAGTGTTCATCTCGTCCCCAACAGATTATCTTTTTTAACAGATTTGTTTTAATCCCCAGCCTGAGGACGATTAGCAAGTTCATATCCCTAGCAAAGGTCGATTCCTACGACATTTCCCCATGAAGTTCTTTCCTCACAGACTCTCCTCGCAGAGCCTCGCAAAACAAAGTTTCCATAGTTGATACTCCCCCAGCAAGGTCAACTTTTCAAAAAAGGCCGATTTATTTTCGATGGCTCCCGGTCCCGGCAGACGGATCGTCCCCACAAAGCATTCAAGGATTGATACAACGATCTGCTCCCTGCCAGAGTTGCTTCCCCAAGCAGATTTCTTTTTTCTTTTGCACCATGCATAACATTTGCATTTGCATTTGCATGCATATCAAACATACACAGAAGCTGATAAACAGGTTCTTCAAAGCAGACTGAAAAATTACTTTACAACCAAAGTCATGAGATTCGGCCAGAGGATCAAGTGTGTGTGTGTGTGACCCAGCATGAGGGTCATTTCAAAGATTCAGCCTGAGAATCGTTTTCCAGAGATCCAGCCTAAGGGTCATTTCGAAGATTCAGCCAGAGAGTCGACTACGAGCGTTATTTCCCCAGCAAGCCAGCTGGAGGAATAGATTGACAGCTCAACAGAAAATCAACCTACAAGAGGATCCAGCCCGCGGATCGCATTAAAAAAACAAAGTCTAATCGAAGAGTCGTTATAACATGTTCTAGCCTGAAGAATATGTACGAAGCCCAAAAGTGGGATATTCTCGAAGCTGCATATCTAACATGAAGACTATAGATTTCGAAAGAGGGTCAATCAGTGCATGCCCCAGATGCGAGATCCTGATGATGGGAATTTATCATCAAAACAATCCAGATCTAGCCAGAAGATCAAAGTCAGGTCTAGCCCGAAGACCGAAAAATAGATAGATTCTGCCAGAGAATCAAAGAAAATAGATTCAGCCAAAGAATTGAAACAATTCAGATCTAGCCAGAAGATCGAAATAGATTCAGCCAGAGAATCGAAACAATTCAGATCTAGCCAGAAGATCGAAGAAGATCTAGCCAGAAGATCGAAGTCAGGTCTAGCCCGAAGACCGGAAATAGATTCAGCCAGAGAATCGAAACGATTCAGATTTAGCCAGAAGATCGAAGTAGATTCAGCCAGAGAATCAAAGGAAATAGATTCAGCCAGAGAATCGAAACAAAGGAGATCTAGCCAGAAGATCGAAGAAGATCTAGCCAGAAGATCAAAGAAGATCTAGCCAGAAGATTGAAACCGTATCCAGCCCGAGGATCAAAATTAACATCCAACCAGAGGACTAAATTGAGTATAGATTCAGCCAGAGGATCGAAACTCCAGATTAAGTCAGAAGACTGATTCAGATTCACCCAGAGGATCGGAAGAGAAATAAATAGCGCGGTGTATTTCAGCATTTTTGTGGTGTTCTCGGAGCGCAAATTTTCGGTCTGTCTTTGGTATTCAATCACAGCTCACCCTGTTTGTCTGATAAGCTGTTCGCTTTCATCCTGCTCGGGTTAGCTGATGACTGAATAGGGGCAGCTGTAACACCCCAAAATTTGCCCTCCTTATTCACGCATTCATTTTTAGGTCATTTAACATTAGATACATTGCATTTCATCATGTCAATCGGGATTAGCTCCAAGAAGCTTGAACATCATCCAGGACACTTTGTGGGTTCTATTTAGATTATCAGTCAACACAAGGGAAAAACTTGAGTTACTTCCAACAGGGGTCTATTCGTCAGTCAAAACGTTAATCTTGAAGGAGCAAAGGTTTGTTCATGAGCTGTCATGCTCGCTAGGCGAAGCCCACGTGTTATGCAAAAAAAAAACGAAAAATGAAAAAGAAAACAAGGAAAACAAAAAAAAAATTTAAATAAAAAAATAAAAAATAAAAAATAAATAATAATAATAAATAAAAGAAAAAATCTCATACTTGGACCTCTCTCAAAAGCCCACTAAGCTACCAATATTAGGCTATAAATACTAGAGTTTTCATTGAAACAATACCCTGGAGAAAACCTGGAGAGAAACCTAGACAGAGAGAGTGAGAATAAAGCTGCAACAACCTCTAGGCAACTCTGAAAGGTTCATTCTGACTCACACACTTTCAGCTCAAGCAAACCCTAACATTGGTTTGCAAATCCAGCCGTGCCATTTGATTTCAACCGATCTCTCCAATCAGGTTTGCCCTTATTCCCATTACCTTTGTGCTTTGAAGTTGAATACTCTGAATATTTGAGGTATGATGGATGAATTTCATTAGGTTTTTGCCCACGGGTTCATAATTATGTATGAATGTATAAATAATGCCTTAAATGCTTAATCGTTTAATTTCTGAAGTGTATGCCACAGGGTTTGAGGTTTCTGAAACCATACTGTTATCCATGAAAAATCCAAAACCCGCAGGCGCTCGCTAGCACCTTCGCTAGGCGAGCACGCAGCGACGCTTCACCAAGCCTTCGTTAGGTGAGACAGTAGCGATCGCGACAGTAGCATTTGCTTTTTTCTGTGTTGCTCTAATCTGACTTACGTTTGTCATAGCATGTTTTCTCCTAATCCTTATCGTGTTTCACTAACCCCTTTGTTGAGTTTTTGTGAAGACTCACATGACTTTTGCAGGGATAGCTCGCTGGATATTCCACTTTGCTTGTGGGATACCATTTGGGAGATTTATTCTGATTGCCTTGTTGGCACGTTTACTTTATACATGTTTGTTTTGTATGTGTTCGTATCCCCACAGGTAGCGCGGTTCCTTCGTCAAGGACTTCCTTTTTGCATGAGCATCCCTAACCCTACCAACTCATTGATTTTTCTTCTCCTAAGAACACGTTAACTCCTTCTACTACAGGCGAGTAAGTCTCCAAAGGTCGAGCATCCGGTAGATTGCGTAGTAACGTCGTTCGTCCAAAACCCAATCCATAACCCCGTAGTTAGCCGAACTACGGCTTGCTCTGATTCTCATTCCAGATGAGATACGTAGGCATGAGACGTGATGTCTTAGCGAGCACAATTACCCTTAACCCCTAGGTAGCCGAGCTACGAAGACTTCGTGCGAGTCATTTTCTTTTGACCCCCTTTTTTTATAGTAAATAACACATTAGATAAACCCACACCCTTTAGACAAGAACTACAAAAGTGGATCCCGTAGAGTACTACGGATGCGTAGGGGTGCTAATACCTTCCGTTCGCATAATCGAGTCCCGAACCCAAGATTTGGTTGCGAGACCCTGTTTTGTCCTTTCCTTTTTCCAGGTTTACTTCGAGCGTTTCCTTTCCCTCCTTTGGGATAAATAACGCACGGTGGCGACTCTCTTGTCTTTCTTCGCCGGTTGTTTTTTTTCGCATTCCATTTTTCAGGTTGCGACACCATCTACCCTTATCTGTGGCTTCTCTCCTCGCTCCATCCGTCGACTGTTGTTCCGTTTAGGTAGCAGCCCTTAGGTAGAACCCTTTGTATGATAACATAGGTAGAATTCCCTTACTCTTTGTATGCTAACTTTAGGTAGATGTTCCCATTTGTGAATCCTAACACATAGGTCTACATTGCATGACAACTCTAGGGCAGAGCTTCCCCATTTTTTGGCCCTTCCGTGCATCTCCGATCTTGTGGAATGTCAATCCGTTCTATTGCAAAGAGGTAACTGCCTAAGACTCGATTCAGCGAGCTGCGACACCTACTGCTAGGACGTTGAACACGTTGCCTACTTTCCTTTGACACAGCTGGTGTCCTCTTTTGTAAGTCCATGTTCAGATGGCAATCCTTAACCCTTAGTTAGCCGAACTACGACAACTCTGATTCTTTTGTTCATATGAGATACGTAGGCACGAGATGCGATGTCTTGCCGAGTTTGACTAACGACTAACAACTAATCCTTGTTTGCTTTCGCCCTTGCTGCGATTCTTTTCTCTCGCCCTCGTTGCGATCGAGGCCTTCCCTTTCTCTTGCCCTAGTTGCAATCGAGACGTTTGTTCCCCTAGTTAGCCGAACTACGACAACTCTGATTCTCATGTTCAGATGAGATACGTAGGCACGAGATGCGATGTCTTGCCGAGTTTGACTGACGACTAACAACTAATCCTTGTTTGCTTTCGCCCTTGCTGCGATTCTTTTCTCTCGCCATCTTTGTGATCGAGACCTTCCCTTTCTCTTGACCTAGTTGCAATCGAGACCTTTGTTCCCCTAGTTAGCCGAACTATGACAACTCTGATTCTCATGTTCATCTGAGATACGTAGGCACGAGATGCGATGTCTTGCCAAGTTTGACTAACGACTAACAACTAATACTTGCTTGCTTTCTCCCTTGCTGCGATTCTTTTCTCTCGCCCTCGTTGCGATCGAGACCTTCCCTTTCTCTTTCCCTAGTTGCAATCGAGACCCTTGTTCTCGTAGTTAGCTGAACTACGTTTTGCTCTGATTCTCATTCTAGATGAGATACATAGGCATAAGACGCGATGTCTTATCGAGCACACTTCTCTTTCACCCATAGGTAGTCGAGCTACGAAGACTCTAATTCTCATACTCAGGTGAGATACGTAGGCAGTGGATGAGACATCCTTGCGAGTCATTTTCTTTTGACCTTCTTTTTGCAGATAGTACATTAGATATACCTACACCCTTTAGACTAGAACAACAAGAGTGGATCCCGTAGAGTACTACGGATGCGTAGGGGTGCTAATACCTTCCCTTCGCATAATCGACTCTCGAACCCTAGATTTGGTTGCGAGACCTTGTCTTTTCCTCTCTTCAGGTTTTCTTCGATCGTTTCCTTTCCCTCCTTTGGGATAAATAACGAACGGTGGCGACTCTTCTGTTTCTTTTTTCCGCCGGTTGTTTTTCGCACATTGCGACAGGGCTCAGTCATGTCGATCCTATCAATTCCCCACATGGAGAACATCCATGGAGAGGAAATGACGTTCAATAGTATCGAAGGAACATGAATATTATCTGTATAAATTTGACACTTGTGGCATTTCTTCACAAACTTGCAATAGTCAGATTCCATTGTCAGCTAATAGTAAGTTGCTCTCAAGATTTTCTTTGCCATAGCATGTCCATTGGAATGAGTACCAAAGGAACCTTCATGGACTTCTGTTATCAACAAGTCTGTTTCGTGTCTATCCACGCATCTGAGAAAAAATATATTGAAGTTTCTCTTGTAAAGCACATCACCATTCAAGTAGAAGTTGCCAGCTAATCTTCTCAAAGTCTTCTTATCTATCAAAGATGCCCCAAACGGATAAATCTGACTTTGGAGGAAACATTTGATATCAAAATACCAATGTGTTTTTATCATTGACGTCTTCAATAGTAAACACATGAGTTGGCCTATCGAGACGTATCACCGTCAAATTGGGAACTTCATTCCAAAAATTCACCATAATCATTGAAGCCAACGTTGCAAGAGCATCTGCCATCCGGTTTTCATCTCGAGGGATATGATGAAACTCAACCTTTGTAAAGAAAGTTGAAATCCTCCTTGCATAGTCTCTATATGGTATAAAACCCGGTTGATTCGTCTTACATTCACCTTTGATCTGATTCATAACCAAACCGGATCTCCATAGACGTCCAGATACTTGATTTTTAGATCAATGGCCTCTTCAAGCCCCATAATGCAAGCTTCATACTCAACCATATTGTTTGTACACTTGAAATTTAATCTAGCTATAAACGGAAAATGGACGCCTTGAGGAGTAATAATCACTGCCCCAATACCATTACCTTAGGAATTAACAGCTCCATCAACTACCATGCCCCAACGGGAACCAGGTTCTGGCCCTTCTTCAAGCAATGGTTCATCACAATCTTTCATCTTCAAGTACAAAATCTCTTCGTCAGGAAAATCATACTGCACTGACTGATAATATTCAATAGGCTGATGAGCTAAATGGTCAGCCAAGACAGTACCTTTAATTGCTTTTTAAGATCGGCATTCAATATGATACTCGGATAACAACATCTACCAACGAGCAATCCTCCCAGTTAAAGCAGGCTTCTCAAAGATGTACTTGATTGGATCCATTTTAGATATCAACCAAGTAGTATGATTCAACATATACTGGCGCAGACGCTTAACAACCTAAGCCAATGCGCAACAAGTCTTTTCAAGCATAGAATATCGAGTGTCACAATCAGTGAACTACTTACTGAGGTAGTCAATTGCATATTCTTTCTTTCCAGATTCATCTTGTTGACCACAAACACAACCCATACTTTCATCAAGCACAGTCAAATACATGATATAGGGTCTTCCTTCAACAGGCGGAGACAAAATCGGAGGCTCAAGTAAATATTCTTTAATACTGTCAAACACTTTCTGGAAATCTTCGGTCCAATCATAAGACTGATTTTTCCGAAGAAGCATGAATATATGCGCACATGTGGCAGTCATATGCGATATGAATCTTGAGATATAGTTCAAGCGGCCGAGAAAACCTCTGACTTGCTTCTCAATTTTGGGCACAGGCATTTCTTGTATTGCTTTGACCTTGGCAGGATCAACTTCAATACCCTTCTCACTGACAATAAAGCCCAACAACTTACCATAACGAACACCAAATATACACTTATTGGGATTCAAGAGGAGTTTGTACTTCCTTAAATGCTGGAATAACTTCAACAAATGATCAATATGTTCTTATTCATCTCTTGATTTGGCAATCATATAAGGAAAATAAACTTCAATTTTTTTGTGCATCATATCATGAAAAAGAGTGGTCATAGCTCTCTGGTATGTTGCACCAGCATTCTTTAAACCGAACGGCATCACTCTATAACAGAATGTTCCCCAGGGTGTAACGAATGTGGTCTTCTTCATATCTTCAGGTACCATCTTGATCTGATTGTAACCGGGAAATCCATCCATAAATGAAAAGACATTGAACTTAGTTGTATTGCCTACCAATATATCAATGTGTGGCTAAGGAAAATCATCTTTCAGACTAGCTTTATTCAAGTCTCTATATTCAACACACGTGCAAACTTTTCCATATTTCTTTGGCACATGCACAATATTGGCCACCCACTGCGGATACTCGGAGGTAACAAGAAAACCAGTATCAATATGTTTCTACACTTCGTCTTTGATCTTAACTTCCATATGAGGATGAGTTCTTCTCAACTTCTGCTTGACCGACGAGCATTCTGGCTTCAACGATAATCTATGCTCCACAATCTCAGAATCCAACCCAGGCATGTCTTGATAGGGCCAAGCAAACACATCAGAATAATCTCGAAGAAGATTAATCAACCCCTTCTTAGCTTCTGGACACAGTTGAGACCCAACATTGACTTCCTTCACATCCTCTTTGCAACCCAAGTTGACTAGTTCAATCTGCTCTTCAAACGACTGAATGCATTTTTCCTCATGCTCAAGTAAACGAGATAATTCATTAGATACTTCTTCATCATCATCCTCTTCCTCAGCTTCAAACACAGGGAAATCAAAGTTTGGAGAGGGAGTAGAATCATTGTATTCAATGGGTTTGAGAACCAACCTACATAATGATTTGATATTTTGATTTTAGAGAAGTGAATTGTGACCAAATATTATGCAGATGGAAGATTATTATTTATTTATTTATGTTTTTTGTGATTACCATTTTCAGAAAAGCAAAAAGTGAAAATAAAACATCATAGATGTGGATGAATAAAATTGTATTTTATTGATGATAATCAGAAAATGCCCAACAATGTTTGCTTCTCCCTTAGGCATAGGAGAAGGATTTTTCTTAAAAAATGAAAAAAAATACATAGAGCGATGAATAACAGTAGGGACATTAACAATAACCCAATTGTTGCAAGTTTGGCCATGCGTCACAAAGTTGGCGCAAGCTTCATCTTCATCATCCTCAATCACAATAGCTGAGTGTTGATCATTACCATGAATGAACCCTCCATTGTGGAAACTCGGTTGCACATCTTCAGTTCTGACGTTGAATGACCCTGGTGGAATTCCCAATCCAGCCCTATTCTTGTTCTCAGCAATCTCTATGATACGTCCCCACTGATCAATGTTGCCAACCTCAATAGCCTTTTGTGCATCTTTTAAATAGGACATGGGTGCCCCAGTTTTCTTATCCTCAACAATAGACAAGGCTTGGAACGGTGTTCCAACCTCTTCCTCAACTTCAACATAAGAAAAAGATGACAAATGGCTCACCAATAGTGCCTTCTCTCCACCAACAACGACAAGCTTGTCGTTCTTCAAAAATTTTGACTTTTGGTGAAGAGTAGACGTCACTGCTCCTGCTTCATGAATTCTCGTATAGGCCGGGTGGATATCCATTACCTGGAAAGTAATCTGGAAATCACTATGACCTATCTTAATTGGAAGGTCCACTTCACCAATGACGGTCATACGAGAACCATCAAACGCTTTAACAATCACGCCACTGTATCTCATTGGGGCGCCTTAATAAGAAACCCTTGACAATATTGACTTTAGAAGCACATTCAAAGATGACCAAATCTCAACCAACACATTGCACATAACGTCCTCCTTGCAGTTCATAGAAATATGTAGCGCCAAATCGTGATTTCTTCCTTCCTTAGGAAGCTGTTCATCACAAAAACTCAAATTATTGCAAGAAGTAATATTGGCAACGATGTGGTCAAAACTAATCCACAATAACATCATGCTTAACATAATCCTGCTTAAGCACTTTCTGCAATGCCTTCTTATGTGCCTCAGAGTTCATCAATAACGAAAACACGGAGATCTTTGATGGTGTCTGGAGCAATTTCTCTACAACATTGAATTCACTTCTTTTTATCAATTTTAACACTTCATCATCATCACTAGCCTTCAGTTTGCTGGACTCACCAGACTGACACAATGAAGTGCTAACCAAATTTGCTACTGGAATTTCCTCCTTCTTATTGGCTGGAGCATCTTCTACCTCTTTCAGAAAAACCGAACTAAACACACGACCACTACGGGTCACCTTTGCAATATCGACAATATTCACCAATGAGTCTGCAACTGGAAGAGGAATCTCTTGACCATTTTCTATCATTGTGGCATTGTATTGATAAGGCATAGCTTTATCGGATGCATACGGAATAGGGCCCGTTAACCGTATAACCAACGGCGATACCGATCTATTAACATTGTTGTTGTTGTTGCTATCAAACTGGATAACTACCCGCTCAGGGGTCTTGAACAAAGGCACGATTACATTCACATCATCTATATCCCTCGACTGTTGAATCTGGATTACATTCTCATCCATTAACTTCTATATATCTCTCTTGACAACCATACATCCACGGGGGTTCACACTGCAAATCACACAACCATCATGGTCATGCTCACAAATACTGATTAAGCACAAGGTTCAATGCATTTCCACCAACGACCTACGGATATATCGCACGTCGAAAACCCGGAAATTCCCCGGACAACCATCCACCATGTTGATAGAAGTGTCACCATGAGCAGGCAATATATTAGCTTTCACATTTGGTGCTCTGTCCTCAAAGGACACCAACCCACTATTCACAAGCTTTTGTACTTCATAATTAAATGGGTAATAGTTTTCTATTTCGTGGCTAGGGGCTCCCTGGTGAAAAGCATAGCGAAGTTCGGGTTTGAACCACCATGGAAGTGGCTCAGGAATTTGTGGAGGGTTTCTGGGTTAAATGAGGTTCTTGAGAACCAAGGATGGGTACAATTTTGCATACGACATAGGAATACGGTCAAATTAGACCTTCTTCCTCTCAAAGCTTTGCTGGTTATTATTGTTGTTGTGGTTGGTTCTTTGTTGCTGTTGTTATTGACGTTGTTGTTGCTGAATCAGAATTGATTGATTGTTAGAATTGTTGGAAAATATAGGGATCACTGATGAAACTTGATGTTGATGTTGACGGGGTTGAGAACTCTTTCTGACATAAGGTCTCCTCTACCTCCCTACTAACACTGAGTTAGTTTCTTCCTCCTTCTTTTTAGAGAAACTACCTCCATACTTCTTGCTGGACGATGCTTCTTCCTTAGACAGACGTCCCTCACGAACTCCTTCTTCTAACCTCATCCCTATGTTTACCATTTCAGTAAAGTCATTAGTGGCACTAGCAATCATACATTCATAATAAAACGAACTCAACATCTTCAGGAAGATCTTTGTCATCTCCTTTTCTTCCAAGGGTGGACTTATCTGGGCAGCAAGCTCTCTCCACCTCTAACCATATTCTTTGAATGTCTCCTTATCCTTCTGAGACATAGACCTTAGATGGTCTCCATTGTGAGCAAATTCTTTACTTTGAATAAGTTTTGAATGATAGCAAATTGTGTGATCATTGTCTAAATGTTGGTTGTGCATTAGTTTACATGATTCATTTGTGTTTTTAGCCTATACTATTGTTTCATGTCTATACATAAAGATCCACATTGATACATCTCTTAAAAGAACTCAAAAAAAACTATTTTGTGTCAGTACGTATCAATACATGTTCATATGCATCGATCCATAAATTTGTTGTAAATCACAAAACGTTTTTGCTTCAGTATGTATCGATCCATACGAGTCTTGTATCGATACATGGTCAGTTAAAATGCTCTATGTATCGATCCATACGAGTCTTGTATCGATACATGCTTAGTTAAAATGCTCTATGTATCGATACATACGAGCTTTGCATCGATACATGCTTACATTAATTCTCTAAAATTAATCAAAGTTACAGTATGCATCGATGCATAACTTTTTGTATCAATGCATAAGTCTGTTTTGTCTACTAACAGCTTATGTCTTTCATATATAAGAAGTATTGTGACAGCAGTGCAAGGCACGAATTCAAAAGAGAAAAACAGTTGAACACAAGATCAAAGGAGTGTGTAGCAGCAATTGTTTTTGAGCAGTTAGAAACCTGAAAGAGACTTCATCTTCTTCATCTTCTCAATCTCTTTACTTCAAGAACATCAACACATAATCATTCTTGTTCTTTGGATTAAAGGATCAACGAGATAACATTCAGTGGTACGATCAAGGATCTAGCTGAGGTGTTCAGTGGAACGATCGAGGATCTAGCTGAGTTGAAGGTTGAAGGGGGTTTCGAGGAAAAACCAAATGGTTTGTCCTTCAAGAACTGGAGTGTTCTTGCGGGTTTGTTAGTCACGTTTGCAGAACAGATTCAGCAATAGCGTAGGGTTTGGAAATCGGGTGATTTCGCAAACAGGTCGTGGAACCGGTGAATTGTTTGCAATTTCTTACAGGAAATTCTTGATCGAGCTCAGATCAAGTGGAGGTTTTATACAAGAAGAAGTTCTTGGGATTTAGAATTCTGTCTGTGTATTGTAACCTTGTATCAACGAATTCGGCATTATTGATAATTATAGTTCTCAATTTCAGTTGAAATTGAGAGGGAGACGTACCCACACGCGGGGACGACAGTGGGGAACTTCCTTACCAAATCTCTGCGTATCGTATTCTTTCCTTATCTCTCTTTACGTTTTCAACAGTTTTGTAATTTCAGTTAGTGTGTTGTGACTGTACTTTTCACGATACAATAGTGGCAAGAAAACTTCTTTACTTAAAGTCCATCATTGGTCATCATTGATCACATACACACCAATTGTTTGACAAAACTGTCAGCTGAGTTTTATTCATTGGAATTAGGATTTAGTGATAAGAGCATTCAATTTGATAAGATTCTGGTGTTAATAATCTTTGTCGTTCTAATTCAAATCCAGCAATAAATTTGCGTGTCCAGTTTTCTAGTAGCGGTTCAGAATAGACGGAAGTCGATTCGGGACTGAAATTTTCCGCTAAGTTTCAATAACTCTGATAAAATTTTAAATCCGTTTATTTTCAAAGAGGTGATCTATTCACCCCCCCTCTCAATCACTAGCCACACCGTCTAACAAGTGGTATCAGAGCGCCGGTTCGCTGGTGCTCTGTGGCTGCCTGTAACGATATGGATTCTGAACCAAAGAGGGCGTATAATAGAGCGCCGATTTTCAACGGTGAAAATCACGGCTACTAGAAAGACTGCATGCGAGTTCATATAAATTCTATTGATAGGCTAGTATGGGCTGCCATTGAAAATGGTCCTTTTCAAATTACTATGATAAATGCGGCTGGCGCCATAGTTCCTAAACCAGAAGTTGATTGGAATGAGAAAGATGAGAAAAAGTGGTCGTGTGATTGGAGAGCTCGAAATATGCTAATTTCAGCACTAGGTGTTGATGAGTATTATCGGGTATCCCATTGCACGACAGCTAAAGAAATGTGGGATGCTTTAGAAGTTGCCCATGAGGGTACTACAGAAGTAAAACAGTCCCGTATTAACACACTCAATCAAGAGTTTAAGCTCTTTCGCATGAAACAAGGAGAATCTATCTCCGACATGCAAAAGAGATTCACTCATATCACTAATAGGTTGAATGCACTTGGAAAACCTGTTTCCAATGAAATAGCTACTAATAAAATTCTGAGGTGTCTTAGCAGGGAATGGCAACCTAAAGTAACAGCTATTAAGGAAGCCAACGATCTAACGACACTTACGATTACAACTCTGTTTGGAAAGCTGGAAGAACATCAGCAAGCATTAGAAAGTCTTGAAAAGTTTGAGAACAAAAGTAAGAAGGAAAAGGAGAAGAAGAGAGACAAAGAGGGAGAGAAGAAGCCAATAGCTCTTGTGGCCTCTAGCTCTAAGTCCTCACGAAAAGAGCAAAGGGACAATGATTCTAGTAGTGACAAAGATTCGGATGATGAGGAAATGGGACTGTTTGTAAGGAGATATAATAGATTCATTCGAAAGAATGGAGTCAAGCATTCCGACAAAAACCTCATGAAGTTTCGAAGACAATCTACAGATTCAAAATAGGAAGAGAATAAAAAGAGTAGAGGAAGAGGAACTTGTTTTAATTGTGGTAAATCTGGACATTATAAAACAGATTGTCCTGTGAAGTATAAGGATCAAGGAAAAGCTCCACCAAAAGGGTACAACAAACAAAGAAGAGCTTATATTTCATGGGAAAGTGATAGTGATTCATCAAGCACACAAAGTTCAAGTGATAGTGATGAAACCGCAAATCTGTGCCTTATGGCTCACACCAAAAATCTGTCCTACCACAAGAAGAAAATCAATGATAAAAAGGTAAAACAATCCTATTATAATAATTTCTCTTCTATGTCTTTTTCTGAACTGAAAACAGCTTTTGAAAAACTGCATAACGAAGTTGTAGATGCTTTTAAAAGATTATCTTCCGATAAACAATTTTTTTCATTTCTGGAAGGTAAAGTATACAAAGCTGAAAAAGATTTAGAATGGTTAAAAGCTAGTATTGCAGAAAATTCAAAAATTATTGACATTGATGGATGTAGTAAAGTTAGGTATTGTGAAGCTTGTCATATTTGGCAACAAGAGGTAAACACTCTCAAGGTCAAATTGGAAAAAGCTTTACAACCTAAGGTTACTTATGCCATTGACTCTAGGTTGTTTAAGAAGTCATTAAATCCACCATATGCAAAATACTCTTTTATTCCAAAGGATTTAATGAACAAGAATAAACAAACACATCATCATGGTTTATGTCATTATTGTTGTCGTGCTGGCCATACCATTGAAAAATGCAAGTTTAGGAGATTTCTTGTTCCTAAAGGTATTTATCAATGGAAGCCAAAAGGCAACCATGTTAGCACTTACCCACTTGGACCCAATGAAAATTGGGTACCAACCTCTCTCTTTTGATATTGTAGGATGAGTGCCTTGCTTCCGTAGATAGGAGATGGTTTCTTAACAGCGGTTGCTCAAGGCACATGACCGGTGACATATCGCTTTTTATAGACTTCAAAGCTAAGAAGAAGGGATATGTTACTTATGGAGACAATAACAAAGGAGCTATACTCGGCAAAGGTAGTGTAGGTAATCCCTCTACCACTACTATTTCTAATGTCCATTTAGTAGAGGGGCTTAAACACAATTTGTTAAGCATAAGTCAATTGTGTGACAAGGGTTATAAAGTTTCATTCACAAAAACTTGCTGCATAATTGAACATGCTGAACAGAATGTTGGGTTTAAGGGAGTAAGAGTAAACAATATCTATATGCTTGACCTTTTTGATGTATCTTTAACAAGTACTAAATGTCTAGTTACCTTGAATGATGATTCTTGGCTTTGGCATAGACGTTTAGAGCATGTTAATTTCGATTTTCTTAAGAAGGTTGTATCTAAGGATCTAGTAGTCGGTCTTCCAAAAATAAAATTTTCAAAAGACCACCTATGTGACGCGTGCCAAATGGGAAAGCAAACGAGGGTCTCTTTTAAATCTAAAAGTGTAATTTCAACTTCACGACCCCTTTGTAGCACCTCAAATTTTCACCTCCCATTTTTTACATTCATTTTCATGATTAGGTCATTAACATTACATTGTCCACTGCATAGCATTGCATTGTTCATTGCCAAGTGCAAGTCATCAGTCAAGGCTGGTCAGGAAATCCAGTTGTGCAAGCAAGCAAGTGCAATTCCTATTGAGGCAAAGCCCTAGGGTTGGTTCAATGAGTTCATATGATTCAAGGATCATTTTGAAGTGGTTTGGCCAAGGATTGGATGATCAGAGCTCATCAGTCAAGCTGAAGTTCATCTGAAACCCTAGGAAGTCAACCAAAGTCAACTGTGCATTCAGCCATGGATTTGAAGGTGGAAGTCAACAAGTCTCATTTGACATTTCAAACATCAACAATGAAGAATTTGAGGTCAGATGAAAAGTTTCCAAAAATAGTAAGTGACCTGTAATTTGAAATTGCCAAAAATGGAAAGGTCTTCTCCTCAAGTTTACATCATCAAGAAAGCTTCAAATGAAATTTTGTCCAACATGAAAGTTGAATATCTTGTCCTCCCATTTTCAAAAAGTCCAAGAACATGAATTTCTCATGTATGGTTGAAAAGTTATGGATCAATCTTTGCCAAGAAAATTTGAAGTTCAAAAGCGGATAACTTTCACACCACAAGGCCAAATGGAGTGGGATTTTTTGTAACATTTCTATTTTAACATGAGCTATCCAAAACATACATCAAAAACCATGCATCTCCATCACAAAATTTTTGCATTTTTCATTTGAATTTCATTTGAATTTGGAGGGAAAATTGCAATTTGAAAAATAAGCATTGTCCATGCATTCCAACATTTGCATTTGGTTAAAAATGATATTTCAAGGTGAATTAACACATGAACTCGTGTACTATAGCAATCATTCCATGCACATAAGGTGAATTGACCAAATTTGCATAACACCTTCATTTCATTAATCTCTTTGGCATGGCTTAATCTTGATTAGCAAACATGATTAACAGACCATATATATTGCAAATCATAACAGAAAATTGGATTAACTTGGCATAATTTCCAGATCTGAACTTTTTCTTCATTGTGCTCTCAAATTCTTTCTTGAAGATTCATCAAAATTCTTCACAAACCTTGCTATTTCCACGATTGAATCATCATCTACAACCATAACTGAGTTGGATTGAAGCAAGATTGCAAGGATTTTAAGCTGATTCTTGAACTGTTGAAGCTAGCATCATCAATGGCAACTGTAGATTTGAGCAAGATCAAGCAAGACTGAGCATCCAACATTCATCCAAATCATCATACTAGCATTGAAGATCATCTGTTTTTGCTTCTCAAGGCTTGAAAGTCACGAATTCAGTTCTGCAATCTCTTGAAGGTAAGATTTCAAATCTCACAATTCATGCAATTAGGGTATGCGTTTTGTAGATCTTCCAACACTGAGTAGTCTGAGCTTTGTATCGTGTATGTTCATCAAGAATTAAGAAAGTTATTGTGAATCTAAGTTTGATGTGCAAAACTTATTCTGCTCGATCCGTTCATGTTATTGAGAATTAGGTTGAATTGATGTTAGATTATTGATGTGCTTGGAAAGATGAACACGATGGTATGCGGTTTGTAAATTTTTGTGCATGTTGGATCTTGATGTTGATGAACACGAAGAACATTGGATGAACATCTTAGGGTTTAATTCCAGAATGCATTTGATCTGTTCAGGCGCATGTTTGCATGGTTTTTCATGTTAGTCTTCATGTAGTGGTACACGGTGGCATCAGCATGGCGTGTTGATTGGACCAGATTAATTCCCCTTGCCACATCATATTAGTGAAACGGCGCGTTTCACTCATAAATGCGCTAGTTTGAAAACCAACACAGTTCGATTCTCTGCTCTAGACATTTCCACATGAGCCTTTGCAATTTTTAGTTCCTTATTCCATTCATGTTCATGTATGCCTTCCACATGTTTTTTTAATTTTTTTCATCCATTCCAAAAATCATAACTTCATGATGGATTGTCCAAATGAGATGAGGTCTTTTTTGTTGTTTTCCTCATGATGTCTAATATTTTTTGATGATTTTTACAAAAATTGTGCACGCCTGGATTTTTATTTTGCCTAGGGAATGTTCATACATGTGTTTTCTTGATATGCCTTGCCATTTTGATTGTGAAATGATGAGCTTATATCCAATGATTGTGAAAATTTACATGCTTAAACTAGACACCTTTAGGGATTTTTTGGTATAGAGTTTGCAATTTTATCATTTCTGGTTGTGGAGATATGCATTGGTTAAGGTAGGTGTGACAATGTGTGTCACACCATTGCTTGCTTGACTTTCTAATTTTATTTGCCATGCCAATTAATATGATTTTTTGCATGATGATACTTTTGGATGTTAGGATTGCTTGTGAATTTTTATGGAATTTTTGGATTCAATTTGGATTTGTTTGAGATTTTCCTTTCGGTTTGACCATTTGTGGACTTTTGGATAGTCATGAATTTAGATGATTTGTGAAATGCTGGTTGTGTATCATATGAACTTGAAATTTCTCACATGTGTTCTAGACACTTTAAAGTTTGCCATGGCTTTGGTTTGAGACATTTATCATGCATGGATTCTGTTTTATGCTTGTGTGAATTTGATGCATCTATTTGTGCCCTAACTGAGCTTGTTTGTGCATACCTTGCCTTAGCAAATTTAATTGCCATACTTCCACTTATCCAAATGACTTGATTTTTGGTATGATGATCATGTGATGAATTCTGTTTAGCATTGATTTTTCTGGAGATTTATTGAATCATGTTTGAGTTGATGTGGATTGGTTCATTCTGTTTGGTTCTATGAGCTTTGAACTTGCATGCTTTGCACTAAATGCCTTGTGAAATGAAATTGGTTGATGATATGGATATGAGACCACTTGGACATTGTTCCTAATTGATTAAGCTTGATTCTTGCCAATTATCATGTTCTGTTTTGAATTATTTCTCCCTCTTTGACCCTAGGCCTTGTCCTAGTGGTTTGCTTCTCATGTTTGAGCTTGGTTTGCAGGTTAAGAAGCATATGGCTATAAGGGAATTGATGCACATTGCTTGAGTTGACTATTTGGTTTATCTTGACTAATTTTGAATTGTTTTGTAGGTGGCTTTTAGCTCCTTTGAGCTTGTGCTTCGCTTTGATGCATTGCTTGTTGTCTGTTTGTACAGTTAACTGTTGACTTCTAATCTGTCTGTTTGACTTTTGTTTGAGTTGTATACTGATTATGTTGGATTGTTTTCAGGTACCTTAGTTGCTATAGTTCATTGTGAACTTGCTTTTGCTTTGCTTGATAGCTTGATCATTGAGGTATAATTCACTGACTTCATGTAGTCTGGAAGACCTGTCCTGTTACTTAGGCAGGCACCTGTCTGAAGTCCTCCTTAAGAGGCAATGCTTGTGTTTGTTTATCTTTGTGCCAAGCAGGAAAAGACCTCTATGAGGCAATTGGCAGATAAAAGAGATGTGCAATCCATCTCCTGCTATTCTGTTGAGTCATCCCTTTGCTCACACAACTGGTGTTGATGCATTGTGGATATTAACCCAAGATCTATGTTGAGTCAGTCATAAGTGTAGAAGGGTTCCAACTTTCTGAACCCACACTTTCATCTGTTTAAAAGCTCTCCCAGGCCAGGGATAAGAGCTGTGAGGCACACCCTTCACTTCCCATTTCATCTGCTTCACCCTAACTCTCAATGTTAGGGTTAAGAGCTAACATCACCCGATTCCAGATGGCTTGTGTTTCACAGCCTAACCCTTGTGTGAGCCCACTTTGTGTGTATATAGTGTGTGCTATTTGTGATTGTTTGCTTTGCCTGTACTGTTTAGGATAGCTTGCTCCCTGTGCAAGTTAGATAGCAACCTTGACTTAGGGATGATTTGCATGATAACATCTAGGCTCGAGTCGTAGTCTCCCTAGTTGTGTCTCCCTTTGTGTCTGGTTAGGCTAGTCCTTTGTCCCTGCGTAGGGGAACTACGTCACCCTGATCCTCATACCAGATGAGGTACGTAGGCAGGAGATGAGCTGATCTCTCGGGCGCCTTTTTTGTTTTGTTTCTCGTGTGTGTGAGGAGATGGATGTATGACCAGCGATTGGCATTCCGTATCCTCTTGTTGTGTGCTTGGAGTCTGACATAAGTCCAGCGATTGGCAGTTGGTTTCCTGTGTGTGTGTTTTGGTTCGGAGTCTGATGTAAGTCCAGCGATTGGCATTCGGTTTCCATGTTTGCCTGCTTGCGTGGAGTTTAACGTAAGTCCAGCGATTGGCAGTCGATTTCCTGTGTTGTTTTGTTTGGCGTGTGTGAGCCGAGCTACGAGTGCTCTGATTCTTCTTTAGTACAAGAAGATACGTATGCATAGGATGCGACATCCTAGCGAGCACGTTTCCCCCTGTCCGAACTACGTCAACTCTGATGTCTGTGCTTGACAGACTACGTAGGCCCAGGATGCAATATCCTGCCGAGTTGGTTTCTTTTGTTTTCTTGTGTCTTTTTCAGCCAGTGTGTTTTGTTTGTGAGCAGTGTTTTAGCAACCATATTCCTTCCTTTTGTGCGTGGATCCCGTCGAGTACGACGGATGCGTAGGGGTGCTAATACCTTCCCTTCGCATAACCGACTCCCGATCCCATTCTCTTTGGTCGCGAGACCATGTCTTTTCCAGGTTTACTTCGAGCGTTTCCTTTCCCTCTTTTGGGATAAATAACGCACGGTGGCGGCTCTGTTGTTTCGTTTTCCCGCCGGTTTTTCGCGTAATGCGACAGCTGGCGACTCTGCTGGGGATAGAGAAGTTGACCTCTTGCTAGTCCATCTTCCCTAAGCGAGTCTCTCCTAGCGCTCTCTGGGTTAGGGTTTTGGTTGCTGTTTGCTGTTATTTATTGCATTCATTTATTACTGTTTGCATTTATGTTTGCATTCATTCATATTCATCTGTGCTGGCTATGCTGTGTTGTCTCTCTGTTTGGGGTGGGAGTTACTCGAGGTAAAAGGCCCAATACCCAGGCCTGAGTATACACCTAGGATTAGCGTGGTCTCATGTTTCTTCACATGTTGTACGACATGATGAGGGGACGTGTCACCACAGCCGGACGAGGTTCATTTGAGAGAGTCTTTCCGGGTGGAGTTATTCCACTTAGGTTGGGTTATCTCATCTGAGCTATTGACTTCGGTGACCGATCTTTCCCGGATCTTTGGTTTAGACGATCTTAAGAAAGCTACAACGGCACACCCGAAAGGGCAAACCTGCTGAGTATCTTTGCCCGATTGTCGAGACCATTGTCCGCCTTAGGATGACCTTGTTAGAATTCACCTGTGAGGGGAGGGTTTGATTCTTGCAAGTACAGGTTCCGTCAGTGATTCTGTGATGGCGACTATGGTTCAGATGGATTTATGGGTCTTTATTTCTAGACGCCGGAGGTTTGACCTTGGTAGTTATCAGCGGGTTCCGTTTATTTCAGATCCCCGGGTTGAATTTGAGGACACTTGTTCAAAGGATCTGGTTGTCATCCGTTCAGTGGATTTCCTCGATGATAGTGATACATCCTCCGATTCCGTTTATTTCGGAACTCCCCAAGTTGGGTTATGGTGACTTAGTCCCTCAAATGACAGTGACTGGTTCAGGGACTTGATGGGTTTCCAGATGACTTGGAAGATGGCACAGTGATCTGCCCACATGCATTTGCATCATTCCCATTTCGCATTCATCTGCATTTAACCCATGTCTATCCGTACTCAGGGTCCATTTTTGATTGAGATTCCGGTTGAGAGATATCCAGATGTCAGAATGTTATTGATGAAATATTATCTGTCTCAATGAAGCCAGAATCAAAGGACATTCCTCACACGGATAGACTTTGCATGTGTGAGTCATACTAACCTATTTGCTGTTTTGTAGGTGTCTAACTGGTGTGCATAGCTCTTCCGTCCAGATATTTGGCCAGACTCAACAAATCCAAGTTGTTGGATCCACTCAACGCCGACATTCTCGAATTGAAAGAGATGATGAGGGAGTTGTTCAGTGTTGTGCAAGGGCTTGCCTTGGGGCAGAAAGCGATTGCCGAGAGATTGGAAAGGATTGAAGGCTGGATGATCAAGGAGGAAGTTCAGGGAAAGGCTCCGCCATCCGAAGTAAACAAATCCTTTGGTACTGTAGCAATGAAACCCTCAGGAAGTGGTACGCTCAAAAAGGAAGTTGAGTCAGGTGGTGTGCAGGCCAAAAAAGAGCGCGGTAAGGATCGTTATCACCCTTATGCTGCCACTGTAACCACTCCTGTTGGTAATCCACCCTTACCACAGCAACCATCACTACCTCAACAGAAAGCACTGAAAGCTAAGAGCCAAATAAAGAAGGGGAAGCCAGATCGTCAGTTTGATGAACCACCTGTGACTTATACTCTTCTGTTCAAAAGGTTGAGGGATCTGGAGTTAGTCCGGCCAAGGATATTGATTCCCATAGAACGGCAGCGGAGGCCTCCAAACTACGACGAAAATGCTAAATGCGATTTTCATTCTGGGGCACCCGGACACAACATTGAGGGTTGTAGAGCTTTTAAACATGTCGTCCAGGACATGGTGGACTCTAAGGTTATCAGCTTGGCACAGGTAATGACTGGGGATGTCAACCCCGTACCCAGGAAAGGTCCTATAAAAGTGAAGATGGTGAGAAAAGACAAGAGAGGAATGGAGGTGACCGAGGAGGATCAGTTAAAAGTTCCAATGTCTGTGGTCCCAAAACCTCTGATGAAGGATGGAGCCTTCCCTAGTGTTGATAATTATTGTGAGGCCGCTGCCGCAAATAGGTGTGTAGTGATGAGAGACACGATGCAGAGAAAGGTGGAAGTAGAAATGGACGGTGAAAAATTTGAAACACCAAGTCAAGCAATTGAAACCGTCAAGGTGGAGAACGCCTTTGTTGCTGAGAAAGGGAAGAAGCTGTCCATTTCTTCTTACAAACAGGCCCTAGAAGTGGTGAACAACGGAGAAACCCTAGGCTGGGGGAAGATCATTGATATTGTGGTAAAAGCAAACATGTTTGGGGTCGACTATCAGCCAGATCAGGAGTCGTCTAGACAAAACAGAGGACGTCGTCCACCGTACACCTTCGTCAGTGCAGGAATGCTGGATCCTGGTCATGCCTGTTCAGAGGGTGCGGGGATCGACAGTGACCGCGAGCTCGAGTTATGGATAAAATCGTGCGTACCAGGGAACTGGAAGGCCTCAAAGATCACCACTGTCGCTCATCCGGAAGAATAGTATTTCTGTTTGTCAATTATGTTTGCATGAAAGCCATACGTTTTGCCCGAAACGTAATGGTCCATTGTAAGGGCCATCTCATGTGTTTCATCTTGCAACATTTTGCATCAGTAATAAATGGATGTTTTGTGATTAAAAGCGGTGTTCCCTGTTTTTCATTTATTTTTGCAGTTTTAAAAAAATAATAATAAAAATGGCAATGTCTTTCATTTTTCTTTCCTTTTGATTTGTCTGGTTTCAACCTCAAAAGTGATTACCTTCCTGATCTCATTGATAACAATTCGGTTACTCCTTTGTATGACTTCGACAATCCGATCTATCATGCCGAAGAATAAGGCGAAGAAGATTGTGATCTGCTGGAATTGGCCAGGTTGTTAAAACAAGAGGAGAAGGTGATTCAACCGCACGAGGAGCGAGTCAAGATTGATATTCCGGGTACCGCCGAGATCTGAGGCGAGTCGAGAGCAGAATGGTTGCACTGTTGAAAGAGCATGTGGATACCTTCGCTTGGTCGTGTCAGGATATGCCAGGGTCGGATACCGATGTCGTTATACGCAAGCTACCATGGAGAGAAGACTGTCCTCTAGTGAAGCAGAACGTCGGTGCCACGTATTAGAGTGACTTTGTTTCATGATATGACTCATCGTGGAATCAAATGCTATGTTGATGACATGATAGCAAAGTCCCAAACAGAAGAAGGGCATCTGGTGGATCCGGGGCAAGTTGTTTGACCAGTTGAGACAACTCAGACTGAGGTTGAGTCCGAATCAGTGCACTTGTGGAGTGCTGTCCGGTAAACTGCTGAGGTTTAGTGTGAACAAAAGAGGAATCGAGGTCGATCCTGCTAAAAAAAACAAAAAAAGAAAGACAAAAGAAGAAAAAGAAAGAAAAGTAAAAAAAAAAACACAATGCCATAAATGCCTGAACCGAAAAAAGAGATCAAACGGTCGGGTAGGATAATGATTGCCAAGGGGCATTTGAAAAACAAAAAGAATAAGTTGCAGGAACCTCTGATTCTGATACCTCCCGTGGAAGGAGCAACTGTTAATCTGGTACTTGACAGCCCTCGAGGGGTCTATGAGGTGCGTATTGTGTCAGCAGGACGAGTCTTGTCGAAAAGAGCATGCAATTTACCTTAGCAAAGAGTTTATCGACTGTGAAACAATACATTAACTGCTCGACAAAACTTGCTGTACTTTGGCATAGGTTGCTCGCCGACTGAGACAGTATATGCTGGTTCATGCCACTTTGTGGATTTCCAAGATGGATCTGATCAAGTATGTGCTTGAGAAGCTAGTGTCGACTGGACGGGTTGCGAGATGGAAAATAATTCTGATTGATTCATGATATACAGTAATCCATTGAGGATCATCAACCTAGGAAGTTTGAGTTCCCTGATGAGGACATCTCGAGGTCCTCAGATCGAAAGATTGTGAGGGACCGATCCCGGAGGAGGGGCCTGACCCTGAATCCGAACGGATTCTGATGTCTGATGGGGAATATGGATGAGTTAGTGCCGTGTTGGTTACGCCAAAAAAGGATCCCGTATTCTTTTTGTTTCCCGGATAACATTTGAATGTACCAACGATGGTGGCTAAGTACAAAGTTTGTATCCCGGGTACCGAACCTCGATGCGCGCATCTATTGGGGCAACGCCTTTATCATTCAGTATGGGACAGAAGTGGTATTACCTACTGAAGTCTAGATCCCATTGTGGTTGAGGAAAAGAGGCTGGCAGTTACTGGTCATGGGGAAGTTGTACTCAGTCAGTGAAGCGTGTGGTTGACCGAAAAGTGCGACCTCGTGCGTACCACGTGGGAGACGTGTTGTTGAAAAGGATCCTTCCTCCTCAGTGATCGTAGGGGCAAGTGGACATACTGTTGGATCCCATTCGTGGTCAAGAAAGCGTTCTCTGGTAGAGCCTTGTTGTTGACGACCACGGATGACGAAGATTTTCCATCCCTTGTGAATGCGGACGCAGTTAAAAGATACTTCGTAAAAGAGACCCGCTGGACGAAAAGAATAAAAGAGTCTAGGCAAAAATGGGCATCCCGGCGAACCAAAAGAAAAGAGAAGAAAAGGTTCGGGCAAAAATTAGGGATAAAAGAAAACTGTACACCCGGCAAGTCGAAAACCCCACAAGGGCGACTTGGGCAAAAAAGGGTATCCCGGTGGACTGAAAACCCGAAAGGGCGGTCCAGGCAAAAGAGGGATTGAAATGAACAACTGCGTCCAGCATGATCGTTTGTGCTTTGGATATAACCTGGATAATCTCCGACAAAGGTCGATCGGAAGCGCCTTGTCCAGAAGACAGAAAGTGCGGAAAGTCTTGAGGGCATATGAGGTGTAACCGAGTTGGAACTCGGTGTGATCACGGTTTCACATTGCCATTAGGGTAGATTTTTTCACTTTTATGCGCAATCACCTCTTTTCAGGGATTGTTTCCTGTGTTGCTCGGTTCTGAGCCTTTTCTTTTTCAGTCAATAAATGCATGTTCAGTCAAATAGTTTTGTTTTTGTTTTCATTACCGCTTTGATTACGAAAACATCCGTTTATGTTGATAAGAATATTTGCATTTTGAAACATGGAGATCCCTTCCAACGCATGCTTATAAGATTGAAATCTGGAAACCTTACTCGGAAGTTTGAGTGACCTAGGTGTTGAAATATGGGGCACGCCTGGGGCACGCTTTTATCTAACGATCTCTCTTGCGGGTGCTGTTAGCTATGTTCACTCACTTGCAGGTTGTGATGTGAAATACTTTGACAAGAGATCCCTGCAGAGCCCGACCAGGGGCAAGGGATAGACGAATAGTGAAAGGACAGTGAAGGATTACGACGACGATCCTGGAAGAATAATCAAGAAGACTCTTCAAAGGCTGAGGACTGGAAAGTTTGTATGAATCCAGGAGTTCGATCCCCGTCAAGTACGGAGTAGTCGGGAATACAAGGTGATGAATCAGAAAAGTCCAGATGAGTCTGGGAGTTCTCAAAAGTGGAGAGTCAACACTGTGGATTGGAT
Organism: Lathyrus oleraceus; assembly: GCF_024323335.1. Taxonomy (NCBI): domain Eukaryota; kingdom Viridiplantae; phylum Streptophyta; class Magnoliopsida; order Fabales; family Fabaceae; genus Lathyrus; species Lathyrus oleraceus. Next base: position 463,610,019 of record NC_066580.1, read on the forward strand.
GATGAATGCCAGTGTTCGACGAGTCGATGGGCGGTCTGTGTCAAATAGACCGTATCTCCCCAGTGGGTTTGAGAGTGTTATCTCCCTAGCAGATTTGAGATCGGTGTCTCCTCAGCAAGCCTGAAGGTTGTCATAGCCCCAGTGGAAGCGTCGATGGATAGATTGTTCCTAAGGGTTGAGGATGCATCCCCAGTGAGGCCTAGTGTATTATTTCCTCAGCAGAGTGGTGTAGGCCTTTCCTAACAGAGTTATGCATTTCCCCATCAGGGTGTGGAGTGTTTTCCCCTAGTGGATCTCCATAGCAGAGGGTTTATGTTGATGGTTTTCCCCCAGCAAGGTCCCTAAGCGGATCGAGTCCGGTGAAATCATCCCCAGTCGAGATAAGCATTGGTGTTTTCCCCTAGCAGGGTAATTCCCAAGCAGTTCGGGTTCGATGGAGTTCATCCCAGCAAGGGTTGTCTTTCCCCAGCAGGGTGGAAATTGACGTGGTATTGAAATCCTCAGCATAGTTCCTGGAGCTCCCCGGTTTTGTCTCTGGAGGAGATGTGTTTGTATGCATTCATCATTTAGATAAGCATAGCATATTGCATCATTAGTGCGTAGCATTTCCATGATCATGGGGCATTGCGCTAAAAAAAAAACTCATGCATCAGCATTGCAAACATATCCATTAGCCTTAGGCCGTGGTGACCATCCGAGAATGGGTTGTCTGAAAGAGTTTAGCATCACGCTATTGGACTGATTTCAGAATTGGGTTCCCCAGCATGGTTGAGAAGTTGGTGTTTTCCCAACAAGTGACTCCTTAGTGGAGTGGGTATTCCCAACAGTGTTACTCCCCAGAAGTGGTAGCATTTGGCAAGCTTGGATCGATTCCCCTAGCAGATGTGGGTGTGTCTGATCTCTCCATATAGAGTCGACCCCTTAAGCAGAAAGTGTCTGTCACTTCCTTCTGCGCTCCCCACTGAGTTATATCCTCGTGGATGACGGTTGTTTCCGTTCCCTCCCCACACATAATGGGATGGGTTTTTCCTATTGAGTTCTTTCCTCATTAGGATGAGTCTTGATTCAGTATGCCTTTTTGGATCGATCCTAAACTGGCTTCCTTGTGGCTGTCTCTTGTGCTTCCCTGTGGTATAAATGAATAGTTGCTCACTAACCGGCACTCATTCATCTTATCCTCAGCGGAGTTTGTTGGCTTCTACCTACGAACCGGTAGTTGTAAGTCCTATCTTTGCGGTTTTCTACCTACTAACCGGTAGTTATAAATCCCATTTTCATCCCCTAGCAGAGGTAACCTTTGTGGTTCATTTTGGTTGTGTGCGGATTTTGCGGTCTTCTACCTACTACCCGGTAGTTGTAAATCCTTTTTTCTCACTCTGTCTCTCAGCAGACTGTTTGTTGGCTTCTACCTACTAACCGGTAGATGTGAATCATCTTTTCTCCCCTTTGTGGAGTCAACCCTTGTGCTCATCCTAGTCGATGACGGTTACTTTTCCGTGGTTTTCTACCTACGAACCGGTAGATGTAATCCCCTCTTTGTGGTTATCATTATCCAATTTCGGTATTGATATTCCTTTCTCCTTTTGGATGTTTGCTTTGATTAAGCAATATTATCCCCAGCGGGTTTTCCCCTTCCTTTTGGATATTTGCTCCGAGTAAGCAGTTTTATCCTTAGTGGGTCTTCTTTCATTCACCGTTTGCTGGTAATGTTTGTTGTTTCCCCTTTTGATTGGTCATCTTTGCATACCTAGTCTTGGTATCCCGTTGCCTTTCTTTTCGGTCGATTTATCCATTTAACAACCTACAACCCGGTTATGGATAATCTTCCATGCGAGTGTATTATCTACGTTTTGACGGCTATAGATAATATATCTCATGCGCTCTTTGGTCAATCTTTTGATTGTTTTCACCATCAGAGTAAGATTCGTATTCCTTTGTTCGGAATCGAATGTCCATCCTTTAACAAGATTGCTTTTCTAGCCCTCTTCAGGATGATGAGTGTTTTGGAACACAAACCAATTCACGTTTTGGTCGGCCACCTTTTTCATGCCTACAACCCGACATCCTTGGTGTTCCTTCCTGTCTGCTCCCTGTCGTGACCTTGATCCTCAGTGAGCTACCTCTCCGTTGGTTTCGATAAACGTCGAGTTTTTCCTATGCGTCTGTTGACGTATAGTTGTACCCTTCCCCAGTGTTTACCTCTCCGTTGGTTTCGATAAACGTCGAGTTTTTCCTAGTTATCCGTTGATATCTAGTTGTATCTCTTTCCCCGGTAGTTCACCTCTCCGTTGGTTTCGATAAACGTCGAGTTTTTCCTAGTTATCCGCTGATATCTAGTTGAGTTTTCCCCACAGGTCATCCATTGATGTCTTGTTCTCCTTCTCCGTTGGTGTCGATAAACGTTGAGTTCACCTCTCCGTTGGTGTCGATAAACGTCGAGCTTCTCCCCTTGCGTCCGTTGACGTCTGGTCGAGTCTTTCTCCTTCTCCGTTGGTGTCGATAAACGTCGAGCTTCTCCCGTTCGTCCGTTGACGCCTGGTCGAGTCTTCCCATTCATCTGTTGATGTCTGGTTACCTCTCCGTTGGTTTTGGTAAACGTCGAGTTTTTCCTAGTTGTCCGTTGACATCTAGATGTATTTTCCCCGCAGTCATCCGTTGATGTCTGCTACCTCTCCTTTGGTTTCGATAAACGTCGAGTTTTTCCTATGCGTCCGTTGACGTATAGTTATACCCTTCCCCAGTGTTTACCTCTCCGTTGGTTTCGATAAACGTCGAGTTTTTCCTAGTTATCCGTTGATATCTAGTTGTATCTCTTTCCCTGGTAGTTCACCTCTCCGTTGGTTTCGATAAACGTCGAGTTTTTCCTAGTTATCAGCTGATATCTAGTTGAGTTTTCCCCACAGGTCATCCGTTGATGTCTTGTTCTCCTTCTCCGTTGGTGTCGATAAACGTTGAGTTTCTCCTTCTCCGTTGGTGTCGATAAACGTTGAGTTTCTCCTTCTCTGTTGATGTTTGTTACCTCTCCGTTGGTTTTGGTAAACGTCGAGTTTTTCCTGGTCGTCCCCAGTAGAGTTACCTCTCCGTTGGTTTTGGTAAACGTCGAGTTTTTCCTAGTTGTCCGTTGACATCTAGATGTATTTCCCCAGTCATCCGTTGATGTCTGTTACCTCTCCGTTGGTTTTGGTAAACGTCGAGTTTTTCCTAATTGTCCGTTGGCATCTAGATGTATCTTCCCATTCATCAATTGATGTCTGGTTACCTCTCCGTTGGTTTCGGTAAACGTCGAGTTTTTCCTAGTCGTCCGTTGACGTCTAGTTGTGATTTCTATTCCCATTCATCGTCTTTCGATGTCTGGATGTGACTGTACCTTTGAAAGAGAAAGAATCAAAATCCCCAGTAATAAATATCGGATCCCAGTGGAAGCATCCGTTGGTGAACTTTCCTTTCTTGGATCCCCGCAGTTTTGCAAATTTCTACGGTTCTTCGGTATTCAATCCCTGTTTACCCTGAAGTCTGACAGTCGTTGCTCTCATCCATTCGGGTTCCCAGTTGATTGAATAGGGGCAGCTGTAGCACCTCAAATTTGAACCTCCCATTTTGTACATTCATTTTCATGATTAGGTCATTAACATTACATTGTCCACTGCATAGCATTGCATTGTTCATTGCCAAGTGCAAGTCATCAGTCAAGGCTGGTCAGGAAATCCAGTTGTGCAACCAAGCAAGTGCAATTCCTATTGAGGCAAAGCCCTAGGGTTGGTTTAATGAGTTTATATGATTCAAGGATCATTTTGAAGTGGTTTGGCCAAGGATTGGATGATCAGAGCTCATCAGTCAAGCTGAAGTTCATCTGAAACCCTAGGAAGTCAACCAAAGTCAACTGTGCATTCAGCCATGGATTTGAAGGTGGGAGATGGTTATAGAGGCCTCATTCATGTCCATACAAGTCTCATTTGACATTTCAAACATCAACAATGAAGAATTTGAGGTCAGATGAAAAGTTTCCAAAAATAGTAAGTGACCTGTAATTTGAAATTGCCAAAAATGGAAAGGTCTTCTCCTCAAGTTTACATCATCAAGAAAGCTTCAAATGAAATTTTGTCCAACATGAAAGTTGAAGAGCTTTTTCTCCCATTTTCAAAAAGTCCAAGAACATGAATTTCTCATGTATGGTTGAAAAGTTATGGATCAATCTTTGCCAAGAAAATTTGAAGTTCAAAAGGGGATAACTTTCACACCACAAGGCCAAATGGAGTGGGATTTTTGGTAACATTTCTATTTTGACATGAGCTATCCAAAACATACATCAAAAACCATGCATCTCCATCACAAATTTTTTGCATTTTTCATTTGAATTTCATTTGAATTTGGAGGGAAAATTGCAATTTGAAAAATAAGCATTGTCCATGCATTCCAACATTTGCATTTGGTTAAAAATGATATTTCAAGGTGAATTAACACATGAACTCGTGTACTGTAGCAATCATTCCATGCACATAAGGTGAATTAACCAAATTTGCATAACACCTTCATTTCATTAATCTCTTTGGCATGGCTTAATCTTGATTAGCAAACAGGATTAACAGACCATATATATTGCAAATCATAACAGAAAATTGGATTAACTTGGCATAATTTCCAGATTTGAACTTTTTCTTCATTGTGCTCTCAAACTCTTTCTTGAAGATTCATCAAAATTCTTCACAAACCTTGCTATTTCCACGATTGAATCATCATCTACAACCATAACTGAGTTGGATTGAAGCAAGATTGCAAGGATTTTGAGCTGATTCTTGAACTGTTGAAGCTAGCATCATCAATGGCAACTGTAGATTTGAGCAAGATCAAGCAAGACTGAGCATCCAACATTCATCCAAATCATCATACTAGCATTGAAGATCATCTGTTTTTGCTTCTCAAGGCTTGAAAGTCACGAATTCAGTTCTGCAATCTCTTGAAGGTAAGATTTCAAATCTCACAATTCATGCAATTAGGGTATGCGTTTTGTTGATCTTCCAACACTGAGTAGTCTGAGCTTTGTATCGTGTATGTTCATCAAGAATTAAGAAAGTTATTGTGAATCTAAGTTTGATGTGCAAAACTTATTCTACTCGATCCGTTCATGTTATTGAGAATTAGGTTGAATTGATGTTAGATTATTGATGTGCTTGGAAAGATGAACACGATGGTATGCGGTTTGTAAATTTCTGTGCATGTTGGATCTTGATGTTGATGAACACGAAGAACATTTGATGAACATCTTAGGGTTTAATTCCAGAATGCATTTGATCTGTTCAGGCGCATGTTTGCATGGTTTTTCATGTTAGTCTTCATGTAGTGGTACACGGTGGCATCAGCATGGCGTGTTGATTGGACCAGATTAATTCCCCTTGCCACATCATATTAGTGAAATGGCGCGTTTCACTCATAAATGCGCTAGTTTGAAAACCAACACAGTTTGATTCTCTGCTATAGACATTTCCACATGAGCCTTTGCAATTTTTAGTTCCTTATTCCATTCATGTTCATGTATGCCTTTCACATGTTTTTTTAATTTTTTTCATCCATTCCAGAATTCATAACTTCATGATGGATTGTCCAAATGAGATGAGGCTTTTTTTGTTGTTTTCCTCATGATGTCTACTATTTTTTGATGATTTTTACAAAAATTGTGCACGCCTGGATTTATATTTTGCCTAGGGAATGTTCATACATGTGTTTTCTTGATATGCCTTGCCATTTTGATTGTGAAATGATGAGCTTATATCCAATGATTGTGAAACTTTGTATGCTTAAACTAGACACCTTTAGGGATTTTTTGGTATAGAGTTTGCAATTTTATCATTTCTGGTTGTGGAGATATGCATTGGTTAAGGTAGGTGTGACAATGTGTGTCACACCATTGCTTGCTTGACTTTCTGATTTTATTTGCCATGCCAATTCAATGCCAATTAATCTGATTTTTTGCATGATGATACTTTTGGATGTTAGGATTGGTTGTGAATTTTTATTGAATTTTTGGATTCAATTTGGATTTGTTTGAGATTTTCCTTTCTGTTTGACCATTTGTGGACTTTTGGATAGTCATGAATTTAGATGATTTGTGAAATGCTGGTTGTGTATCATATGAACTTGAAATTTTTCAGATGTGTTCTAGAAACTTTGAAGTTTGACATGGCTTTGGTTTGAGACATTTATCATGCACGGATTCTGTTTTATGCTTGTGTGAATTTGATGCATCTATTTGTGCCCTAACTTAGCTTGTTTGTGCATACCTTGCCTTAGCAAATTTAATTGCCATACTTCCACTTATCCAAATGACTTGATTTTTGGTATGATGATCATGTTATGAATGCTGTTTAGCCATGATTTTTATGGAGATTTATTGAATCATGTTTGATTTGATGTGGATTGGTTCATTCTATTTGGTTCTATGAGCTTTGAACTTGCATGCTTTGCACTAAATGCCTTGTGAAATGAAATTGGTTGATGATATGGATATGAGACCACTTGGACATTGTTCCTAATTGATTAAGCTTGATTCTTGCCAATTCTCATGTTCTTTTTTGAATTATTTCTCCCTCTTTGACCCTAGGCCTTGTCCTAGTGGTTTGCTTCTCATGTTTGAGCTTGGTTTGCAGGTTAAGAAGCATATGGCTATAAGGGAATTGATGCACATTGCTTGAGTTGACTATTTGGCTTATCTTGACTAATTTTGAATTGTTTTGTAGGTGGCTTTTAGCTCCTTTGAGCTTGTGCTTCGCTTTGATGCATTGCTTGTTGTCTGTTTGTACAGTTAACTGTTGACTTCTAATCTGTCTGTTTGACTTTTGTTTGAGTTGTATACTGATTATGTTGGATTGTTTTCAGGTACCTTAGTTGCTATAGTTCATTGTGAACTTGCTTTTGCTTTGCTTGATAGCTTGATCATTGAGGTATAATTCACTGACTTCATGTAGTCTGGAAGACCTGTCCTGTTACTTGGGCAGGCACCTGTCTGAAGTCCTCCTTAAGAGGCAATGCTTGTGTTTGTTTATCTTTGTGCCAAGCAGGAAAAGACCTCTATGAGGAAATTGGTAGATAAAAGAGATGTGCAATCCATCTCCTGCTATTCTGTTGAGTCATCCCTTTGCTCACACAACTGGTGTTGATGCATTGTGGATATTAACCCAAGATCTATGTTGAGTCAGTCATAAGTGTAGAAGGGTTCCAACTTTCTGAACCCACACTTTCATCTGTTTAAAAGCTCTCCCAGGCCAGGGATAAGAGCTGTGAGGCACACCCATCACTTCCCATTTCATCTGCTTCACCCTAACTCTCAATGTTAGGGTTAAGAGCTAACATCACCCGATTCCAGATGGCTTGTGTTTCACAGCCTAACCCTTGTGTGAGCCCACTTTGTGTGTATATAGTATGTGCTATTTGTGATTGTTTGCTTTGCCTGTACTGTTTAGGATAGCTTGCTCCCTGTGCAAGTTAGATAGCAACCTTGACTTAGGGATGATTTGCATGATAACATCTAGGCTCGAGTCGTAGTCTCCCTAGTTGTGTCTCCCTTTGTGTCTGGTTAGGCTAGTCCTTTGTCCCTGCGTAGGGGAACTACGTCGCCCTGATCCTCATACCAGATGAGGTACGTAGGCAGGAGATGAGCTGATCTCTCCGGGCGCCTTTTTTGTTTTGTTTCTCGTGTGTGTGAGGAGATGGATGTAAGACCAGCGATTGGCATTCCGTATCCTCTTGTTGTGTGCTTGGAGTCTGACATAAGTCCAGCGATTGGCAGTTGGTTTCCTGTGTGTGTGTTTTGGTTCGGAGTCTGATGTAAGTCCAGCGATTGGCATTCGGTTTCCATGTTTGCCTGTTTGTGTGGAGTTTGACGTAAGTCCAGCGATTGGCAGTCGATTTCCTGTGTTGTTTTGTTTGGCGTGTGTGAGTCGAGCTACGAGTGCTCTGATTCTTCTTTAGTCCGAGAAGATACGTATGCATAGGATGCGACATCCTAGCGAGCACGTTTCCCCCTGTCCGAACTACGTCGACTCTGATGTCTGTGCCTGACAGACTACGTAGGCCCAAGATGCAATATCCTGCCGAGTTGGTTTCTTTTGTTTTCTTGTGTCTTTTTCAGCCAGTGTGTTTGTTTGTGAGCAGTGTTTTAGCAACCATATTCCTTCCTTTTGTGCGTGGATTCCGTCGAGTACGACGGATGCGTAGGGGTGCTAATACCTTCCCTTCGCATAACCGACTCCCGATCCCATTCTCTTTGGTCGCGAGACCATGTCTTTTCCAGGTTTACTTCGAGCGTTTCCTTTCCCTCTTTTGGGATAAATAACGCACGGTGGCGGCTCTGTTGTTTCGTTTTCCCGCCGGTTTTTCGAGTAATGCGACACCCTTGAGCTTCTCCATATGGATCTCTTTGGACCTTCTAGGACAAAGAGCTTAGGTGGAAATGATTATGGTTTTGTAATCGTTGACGACTATTCTAGATTTACTTGGACTATATTCCTTCATAGCAAAGATGAAACTTTTTCTGCTTTTAAGAATTTTGCAAATTTGTCCCAAAATAAAATGAATTCCAAAATAGTTACAATTCGTAGCGATCATGGTGGTGAATTTCAAAACTATCACTTTGATAAGTACTGTGACAAGTATGGTATTGAGCATAACTTTTCAGCTCCTCGAACTCCACAACAAAATGGCGTTGTGGAGCGTAAAAATCGTGTTTTAGAGGAGTTGGCAAGAACAATGCTAAATGAGGGCGGACTACCAAAATATTTTTGGGCTGATGCAGTTAGCATAGCTTGTTATGTTTTAAACAGGATCTTAATTCGTCCTATTTTAAATAAAACTCCTTATGAGCTTTTAAAAGGAAGAAAGCCAAACTTGTCACATCTTCACGTATTCGGTTGTAAGTGTTTTGTTTTGAATAATGGTAAGGAAAATATTGGGAAGTTTGATGCAAAAGAGAATGAAGGTATCTTTCTTGGATACTCACAATCAAGTAAAGCATATAGAGTATATAATAAGCGTTTACTTACTGTTGAAGAATCTGTCCATGTTTCTTTTGATGAGTCTTATCCGAAAAGTGTCGGAAAAGGTATTTCTTTTGATGACGTAGGTGTATCTACAGAAGACATACTCAAGGAAGCTGTTACGGAAACTGATCAGTCCAAAACAGTTGCCCTTGAGAAGGAGGAAGATACTAGTCATGAAGAAGATGAGGAAGAAAGGACAGCTGAAGTGAATGATCTTCCACCAGCTTGGAAATCTTCAAAAGACCATCCTATTGACAACATCTTGGGAGATATTTCAAAGGGAGTAATGACTCGTTCTAAGATAAGTAATTTTTGTTCTCACTTCGCGTTTGTTTCACAAGTAGAACCTAAAAATGCCAAAGAGGCCTTGATTGATGAATGTTGGCTAATGGCCATGCAAGAAGAGCTTAATCAATTTAAAAGAAATGACGTTTGGGAACTTGTCCCTCGTCCGCGAGATCATCATATCATAGGTACTAAATGGGTTTTTAGAAATAAGCTTGATGAAAACGGAGTGATAACTAGGAACAAGGCACGTTTAGTAGCACAAGGGTATAACCAAGAGGAGGGCATAGACTATGAGGAAACTTATGCTCCAGTTGCTCGCCTTAAAGCTATACGTCTCTTGCTTGCCTATGCGTGTTCTAATGATTTTAAGCTTTACCAAATGGACGTAAAGAGTGTGTTTCTAAATGGTGTCATAAATGAAGAGGTATGTGTCTCACAACCTCCTAGTTTTGAGAATGCTGAAAATCCAGATTATGTTACAAATTAAAACGAGCTTTGTATGGTCTTAAACAAGCCCCTCGGGTTTGGTATGAAAGGCTTTGCAAATTTCTAATTGATCATGGATATTCAAGAGGTAATGTGGATAATAGTCTCTTTATTAAACACAAGGGAAAGCACATTCTTTTAGTTCAAGTTTATGTAGACGATATAATTTTTGGTTCAACTAACATACACTTGGTCGAAGAATTTTCTAAGGTTATGCAGGGTGAATTTGAGATGAGTCTTATGGGGGAGCTGAATTACTTCCTAGGTCTTCAGATAAAGCAACTTGATGAGGGTACAGCAGTATGTCAAACGTATTCCAATAAAATGTGACAACACTAGTGCCATCAACCTTACTAAAAATCCTGTTTTACACTCACGCACTAAACACATAGAGATTAGACATCACTTTCTTCGCGATCATGTTGAAAAAGAAGACGTTGTATTTGAGCATGTTGATTCTAAAAATCAGCTTGCTGATATTTTCACTAAACCTTTGGCAACGGAACCATTCTTCAACATTCGTCGCGAATTAAGGATCTTAGATCTCTCTCCATTGTTGTCTTAAGCATGTTTGTTCTTATTTATATCATGCCTCACCTTGGTTGATGAGATTTGCTTTAGATTTCACTTATTCCTCACAAGGTTACACCAACAGAGGTAATATCACTCCTTTCTATATCTCTTTTAGAACTATGTGATTGTGTATGTTAGAACAAAATTCCTCACTCTCATTTATGTGAATTTCTTTGCATATATTGTTTGAACATTAAAATCTGATTTGTGAATCATAGTTGGGCATAATTGTCATGACATACTTCATAATGCATATCCATACTGCATAAAAATTAATTAAAATTTGGTTTGGCATCAGTATGTATCGATACAAACATGTATGTATTGATCCATGTCTTCTTCATTTCAAATCTGTCAAAATTGGTTCAGTATGTATCGATCCATCTGTCGTTTGTATCGATAAATAGACCCTTTAAAACCAAAAATGCGTGACACGGATCGATCCATTGCCATCTGCATCGACACATACTGATTGGTATTTGGATTAAATGCATTTTTTTTCTCATGGGTCGACACATCAGCAACTCTTATCACATCTCTTCACAAACTTGGTATCAGCAGTTCCCATACCTCCCAAAACCTGCGGCTAACCCTAATTTCCTTCATCATCATTCTTTTCAAAACCCTAAATTCATCTCACTTTTCTTCAATATTTCATCACCATGCCTCCAAGAACCATTCCAGCTAGAGCAAAGGGAAAAGGAAAAGGAAAGGAACCGGTTGGCACTTCCCAGCAGTTACCAGAAATTCCTCCAAATGCCTTAGATTTACTTCATCCTGCTATTGCTACTGAGTTTGAGGATTCCTTCAAGACAAGGTTAGTTATGAAACCCCATGTTTTCGATAAACATGATTCTATTCATCTGCATCTCCATGATGTGGTTGAACTCCTTCATGCACAAACACTTGGGTCATTTTTGTCTACAAAGGATGATTACCATGAGGATTTTATCCGTGCATTTTATGCTGGCTTACAATCTGGCAAAGGCTATATGTTTAAGTGTTCTATTGGGGTCAGAACCTATACTTTTGAAGCTGGTGATTGGGAAACAGTGTTTCAAATTCCGCTTCCGTCGCATAATTTCAAGACTTGGCATGACTTGAAGTTTGACACTGAATTTAACCTGAAGGAGTTTACTCCATCTATCTTGAAACTGGACAGACCGCTGGGTGAGGATGAACATGTTACGTCTGGTATGATAAAGAAAATTCCTCGTATACTCCATTGGATTATCTGGCACATTCTACGTCCAGCAAACAGTGGACATTCTAGGTTAGACAGGGCAAGCATTCATCTCCTGTATATTCTTCAAAATAAGGTTCCATTGAATTGGGCAAATTACTTTGTGAAGCGCCTCTTTTTCGTGCGTAACAGTGCCAAGAATGTTGCTCTTGGTTATGCGTCTCAAATCATGAAAATTCTTAAGTTTTGGAATGTCGCAATCCCTTTAGTTCCTCTCATATCACCATCTGCTGCTCAAGAGTTTGACTCTTCCACTTTATCTCATATGGGATATCGGTGGGACAAGGACCGTCAATGTTTCTATTTCTTTGAAAGGAAATCCAAAACAAGAATCTACAATTTTGATGTGCCTTATGAACACATTCATGTAGTTGAAGACCAACCTGATGAAGAAATGCATGATGTGAACGAAGCAGATGTGCCTGCAGCTGATGACAATGCTGGTTGGGGTGATTGGGTGCCACAAAGGTGGTCTCCAACCAACTATGTACCTGAACCAACGGCTCCTCCGTTCTCCGGCAGTACTTCATCTTCAACATCCACTGCGCATCTCACTCAAATGCTTCAACAGATGGAGCTTGCCAACAAGAACGTCATGAAGAGGCACGGTCCTGGCACGTACAACAAAGTGAATGGCATAAGGAGCATCGTGAGTGGCATGGCGATCATACACGGATGTACCATAATCAACACTCTTGGCACACGGACTTGGTTAGGTGGCACCAAGTCTTCTACAATGAAATGTCTGGTTTTATGGACGACTGTCGTGCCAATCCTGGTATTATGGACAGATTCAGAAGTGTTGAAGTTCAGGACCGGTTCCGGCACTACACCTTCATGGGCCACAATCCAGATGCAATGCCTCCTCCTCCGCCTCCGCCAAGCTTCAGAGATCCTGATAGAGATGAGGAAGAGTCTTGTGGTGGCTATAATCCACATTAAACCATCATCATTTCATCTCACTATTTTGTGTCAGTATGTATCAATACATGCTCATATGCATCGATCCATAAATTTGTTGTAAATCACAAAACGTTTTTGCTTCAGTATGTATCGATCCATACGAGTCTTGTATCGATACATGGTCAGTTAAAATGCTCTATGTATCGATCCATACGAGTCTTGTATCGATACATGCTTAGTTAAAATGCTCTATGTATCGATACATACGAGCTTTGCATCGATACATGCTTACATTAATTCTCTAAAATTAATCAAAGTTACAGTATGCATCGATGCATAACTTTTTGTATCAATGCATAAGTCTGTTTTGTCTACTAACAGCTTCTGTCTTTCATATATAAGAAGTATTGTGACAGCAGTGCAAGGCACGAATTCAGAAGAGAAAAACAGTTGAACACAAGATCAAAGGAGTGTGTAGCAGCAATTATTTTTGAGCAGTTAGAAACCTGAAAGAGACTTCATCTTCTTCATCTTCTCAATCTCTTTACTTCAAGAACATCAACACATAATCATTCTTGTTCTTTGGATTAAAGGATCAACGAGATAACGTTTAGTGGTACGATCAAGGATCTAGCTGAGGTGTTCAGTGGAACGATCGAGGATCTAGCTGATTTGAAGGTTGAAGGGGGTTTCGAGGAAAAACCAAATGGTTTGTCCTTCAAGAACTAGAGTGTTCTTGCGGGTTTGTTAGTCACATTTGCAGAACAGATTCAGCCGTAGCGTAGGGTTTGGAAATCGGGTGATTTCGCAAACAGGTCGTGGAACCGGTGAATTGTTTGCAATTTCATGCAGGAAATTCTTGATCGAGCTCAGATCAAGTGGAGGTTTTATACAAGAAGAAGTTCTTGGGATTTAGAATTCTGTCTGTGTATTGTAACCTTGTATCAACGAATTCGGCATTATTGATAATTACAGTTCTCAATTTCAGTTGAAATTGAGAGGGAGACGTACCCACACGCGAGGACGACAGTGGGGAACTTCCTTACCAAATCTCTGTGTATCGTATTCTTTCCTTATCTCTCTTTACATTTTCAAAAGTTTTGTAATTTCAGTTAGTGTGTTGTGTCTGTACTTTTCGCGATACAATAGTGGCAAGAAAACTTCTTTAACTAAAGTCCATCATTGGTCATCATTGATCACATACACACCAATTGTTTGACAAAACTGTCAGCTGAGTTTTATTCATTGGAATTAGGATTTAGTGATAAGAGCATTCAATTTGATAAGACTCTGGTGTTAATAATCTCTGTCGTTCTAATTCAAATCCAGCAATAAATTCGCGTGTCCGGTTTTCTAGTAGCGGTTCAGAATAGACAGAAGTCGATTCGGGGCTGAAATTTTCCGCTAAGTTTCAATAACTCTGATAAAATTTTAAATTCGTTTATTTTCAAAGAGGTGATCTATTCACCCTCCCTCTCGATCACTAGCCACACCGTCTAACATCTATCAGGCGCCATATCAACGTTGTATTTGTATTGCTTGACAAAGGTTTCACCTAAGTCGTTGAAAGTACGGACACTTACACTGTCCAACCCCATATACCATCTCAAAGCAGCACCAGTCAAACTATCTTGGAAGTAGTGAATCAACAACATATCATTATAAGTTTGAGTAGACATCTTTCTTGCGTACATCACAAGGTGACTTAGCAGAAAAGTGTTTCCCTTATACTTTTCAAAGTCAGGGACCTTAAACTTCATTAGGATTTTCACATTAGGCACTAGACAGAGCTCAACAACATTCTGCCCAAATAAGTCTTTTTCTCTCAGAGTCTTCAACTCTTTGCACAATTCGAGAATCTGATCCTTCATCTCGTCCATCTTCTTATACACGTTTGAGCCCTCAGTTGGCTCAAAATGGTAGATGGTGTCCTCAACACGAGGCAGAGTATGAACAATTAGAGGTGGTATTGACATGACCGGGCTAGATGTTGGCAGAGAAACAAAAGTGGGTGCATATCCTTCTGGCATAAAGTTGGATGGCATCCCTCAAGGGAATCTAGCAGGCATGGAGGGACCGGATTGGCTGGTAGCAACAGGAACGGTTGAGGTAGCAACCTCAAAAATAACATTCCTCTGGGGAGAAGTTACGGGGGTTGGTGAAGATTGGTTTTGCACAGCAACGACGAATTCCATCAGTGCTGTTAACCTAGAAATCTCATCCTTCAGCTCTCGGTTCCCTTGCTCCAAATATGTCATGATTCTCGGTTGATTAGCGCGAGTGTTATATTGGTGAGTCATCTTGGCTGAAGCATAGAAGAATAACTGATAAGACATCTGGTGGAAGAAAACCAGTTATGCAAATGATGCATGAAATGCAATGTTTTTGTTTATTTAAATTTCAAGGAACATATGAAGTTCTATTTGCAAATATTAAATAATAACAATAGTAAAAATTTAATTGACCATAAAATCTCTTTTTATTCATAGAATTTGGAAGGATTACACTGTGTACAATTTCAGAAACCAAAATACAAATACAAGATAAAAGGAAACTAATCATCCTAAGGACCCCTTAGCAACTGTAGCAGATGATCTGGCTGCGGCCGCGTACTTCCTTCGAATGCATCGAATCTCAGACTCAAAAGATGTCTTCATCTGGGCTTTCTTAAAGACAAGCTGATCAACAATCTTCTTCCAAGCACCAGAACACTAAGGCATACTAGAGGAAGGTAGACCCTCTGTCTCTCTTTGTCTCTTCACTGCTCGGTCTTCAAGAAGTTTAATAAGCGCGTCTTTATCTTTCGACTCAAGCTGCAACTCTTCGTGTTGTTGGCTTAAAGCATGTGTAGCGGTAAATTCATGACCATCAAGCTATGGATAAGCTAGACGTCAATTAAACTAGAGTCACCATCGCGCTTTTATTGTTTCCAAGGGAAAAGGGAAGAGTATGAACAAAACCCAAAGATAAGAAGTTTTCAAATTAAAACTAATAAAATGTCAGAGATTATAGGTAAGGGGGTTGGTTACATAGAGGGAAGGTGTTAGCACCCAAAGTGTCCTAGGTACTCCTAGGGAGCCCTTTTTTGTGTGCATATGTGTTTTTGTACAAAATGACATTTGCAAAAAAAAATAGAGTGGAGGGATGAGAAAAGAATTTATTAGTTATACTTTTGTGTTTCACAAGACCTTCGGACTTGTTCCTACGTACCAACATAAGATGAGGGATCAAAACCTCGTAGTTCATGGTAACAATTTCAAAATGGGCGTATTGCTTCTAACAAAAATTTAAGTTTAACAAATGCACAAAAGGCCTAAAAAGGTTCGAATGAGTGTTAGTTCTTTTTGTATTTTGAAATTTTAAGTCAAGTATAGTTAGGTTCATTTATAAGTTTGATTAAGAAAAGAGTTTAAAAATGAAATGGCATAAGGCCAAAGTTTCTAATTTGTAATATGGTCTAAGTTAAAAAACACAAGCAAAGAAGATTTTAAAAGGAGGGAGAGATTTGAAATTAAAGAGGTGGGGAAGAGATGAAGAGACTAATCCTAAGCAAAAAATAAAAGTTAAGAGTTGAAAAGATCTGACCAATGGGCTACAATCCTATAGATAAGAATGTCATATAGAAACCCAAATTTCCCTTGGACTTTAGAATCAAGAAATATCAATACACAAATAGCAAGATGAAGAGAAAGGCATCAAATAAAGATAGCCACATCCAAGCTTAGCAACTCCATGATCTTCTTCATAATCTCCCATGTATCAGATGAACTCAAAGGTAAGTACTAGGCACAGGTTCAAAGTAACAACTTTAATAAGACCATGTAGCAGATGAACTCAAATGGATCTTCTATACTTGCTTCAATTCATAAGCACTTGATTTCATGAAAGTTGGCATTGGCCAAGTCCTTTTGCATAGGGAGTGTTTCCTAATTCTAAGTCCAATGTCTCAGATCCAATGCAACAGTCCACACAAATGTCTTTTAGGGTTTTTATTGTTATTATATACATTAAGGTAAAAAGACCACAAACACAAGCAAGTATATACAATCACAATATAAGCACAAGATAAGGCTCAAATGAGCAAAGTGAAAATGGCATTAAAGTAAATAAGTTAAATGGTATGAATAATGGCAAATGAATAAAGACTTAAAAATTAAAGTGCATAAAAGTAAATGGCTTGAAATTAAATGTTAGTTGTTAGTTGATTAGAGGTTAGTATTGCTTTTGCTTTTATTTTGTTAAGTCATTCTTTGGAGAACACTCCACCCACTATTCACAAGCATGGATCCTTGAACCAAGACATCTTCCAAAGGAAGGAAAAAAGGTCAAGTTTCCACATAATACCATGAAAGAGGGGAGACTTATAATCTCACTTACTAGAATGTTATGCCTTTTGGTCAAAATTTAGCGCTATGTTAAGCAATCATAATTGGACTTATGTAGAAGTCACAACTATTTAAGGTCGGGAAATAGAAATTTTAGTGTTAATGCATATTAGAGATATGGTATTATGAACCATACTCCTAAAACATACCACACTTAAAAGAAAATGCAAAAGGGGTGTACCTAATCTCATCTATACTTATTTTGATTTTGCAATCAACTAGCCTTAGGATATAGAGATATCACAGGTCCATGAAATGAATAAGAAGAGAATGGGTTGAGATGAAGAGGGAGAGGAAGTGGAATAAACACAAATTGGTCAAAGGAGGAATTTTATCAAATTAAAATCATTCATTCATTTTGGGAGATGAAATGTACATTTCATCAATCCCCTAAATCCAATGATTTTAACTCAACAAAGTCAAATCAACCTTGACCAAGGCCCAACAACACAAGTCAAACTCAACAAGTCAATATCAAAAGCTCAACACAATTTATTTTGCAATTAAACAATTAAAATCAATTAAAAAATGCATTAAATTAAATTATGGTTGGTAAAAATCCTAAAACCTCATCAAAACACCAAATAAATGGCCATGAGATTTATCATAGGTCAAACAAGGTCAAAGGACCTTGGAGAAAAAAGTTCATTATTTTTGGAAACTTAAAACTATTTTTAAACAATTAAAAATATTCAGAAAACAATTAAATCATGAAAAATATTAATAACGATCCAAAAAATAATTTTAATTTAGAAAATGAAAGAGGAATTTATTTAAGAATTTTTGGTGAAACTCTCATATTTTTTGGACCAATATTAAAATTTATATGAATTAATGAAAATAAACCAAATAAAATAAAAATCAGAAAATAGCAAAAAACGTGGACCACTTGGTCTCCCTCATTAATTGAGGTGGCAGATCAAGTGGCTCCTAGCGCGCATTCCACAATAGACTTTAGTTACTACACAGTAGGAAAGGTAATCAGAACCAACGCGTGAGATTAGAAAATTTAAAAGGGATCTTATGGCTCAGATGAACGCCAACACACCACCGGAGCCAATGCTCCGGTCTCCTTCTCTGGTGAGCCTCACCAGACTGGTTCACTCTCAACCATCACCAAAATAAAAAATATGGACATGAATTTAAAGTAAAAATTCTAAGGAGCTCGAATCTGACCTCAATTTCATCTAACTCCAAGTATATTGAAAGATACAGGGATTTGAAATTTGAGGATCATGATCTGAGTTGCTTCGATTTGACCTCAAAGCAACTCAATCTTGTTTCCTACATTGGTAGGACTTCATACAACCAAAGATCTAGAAGAATTATGGAGAATTGAGTGAGAATTGAAGAGATGAAAAATTCTGAAAATTACCTTCAATGCAGGTCTGTATGAACACGATCTTGCATCCAATTGCTCTAGATCTAACTCTCGACACTTAATGGAATGGAATTGAATCAACAAAAGGCACAAGACTCTTGGAGATTTGAATATCAAAATAGTGGAGATTCAAACTCAATTTCTAATGGAAATTCTCAAGGTTATCCTTTGAATGAGAGGGTTTGGAGATGAGGATTCAAAGCTGGCGCGAAGGTTCCTTGATTCTAAGCATGAAAGGCTCTATTTTTAGGCCAAATGATTGTTATTTGCACACTTGAAATTAAGTTCCGAAAATAGAAATGTACATTGCATGGATGCATGTGTGTGTGATAGGCCCATGTAATCATCTCCTCATGTCCAAAAATAAGTACAAACATTGTTAAAGTCACATTGGTAAGCCATGCAATTATGTATGAGGAATGCAAGTTCAATTATGCCAAATGGTGATCCAAGTTCAAGCCATGCGCAAGTCAATCATACTTTGTCCAAATGGGATTAAATTGAACTTTTTGGAAATGTTATATCAAGAGGAGTAACTTTCATGTTGAACACTTTTTCATTTGAAGCTTGGATCATGATGATTTTTAAGGTGGAAGTTTGGAAAATCAAACATATCAAAAAAAAAATCTAAGTGTCAAGCCATATGTTCACTTATTCGACCTTGACTAACTTTTTATATGAGCTTCAAATGAGAAAATATTCTGCATCAAAGTTGTAGCTCTCTCAAAGTCCTTCAAAATGGTCACAAACTTGACCTCATTTGGATTTAGCATGAAGGAGTTATGCATTTTTTAAGTTGAGGAGAATCACTTGTTTAATGGCATTGGTCCAAAATGACATATATTGTCTCCTCATATGCATTTAAAAGTTGAATTTGCTCTTCCTCTAAAAATAAAAGTTGAAGTATACATCTTGAATTTGATTGTGCAACTTTATTAGCCTTCATCTCATCAAAATTGAGCAAGTTATGGCCTTGGGAAGTTGACCTCCCAATTAGGGTTTAGACAAAATGACCTATAATCTTGCACCATAAAAACTGACTTTAACAGCAAAAATAGATCTTGACCTTAACATGATAGTTTTTTTTAATGTCATTTAGAGTAACGTTTCGCTTGGAATCATTTTTATATGACAAAAATTGTAGGAGATAGGGTCTAGGGAACCCCAGTTTTGATCCGATGAATTCCTCTAGTCAACCACCATGAACCAACTTGCAAGCTTGATATTATCTTGACTTTTGGGATTCATGAAGGATCATATATGCATAAGATGATGAAATTTGAAGTATCCCTTGAAACATTTGATCAATTGTTGAAGAATCTTGTTGAAGAAGTTACACAAGATACCCAGATGAATTAGGGTTTCCAAGGCAAACAAACTCCAAACTCTTGATGAATTATTGATCAAAATAACATGTAAAGACCATGTGGACTCATATATGATTCTTAGAGCCATAGTAAACAAATTCTTGATTAAACTCCTTGCACTGAGGGTCTTAAACCCTAGATATGAGCTTGATATATATAAGGTTAGCATGTGCCCTACCTACAAAAGAGTTAGATTATACAAAGACATATTTTTTGGTATTTTGGTTAGTAAATAATAAAATGCAAAGTAGGATACAATCAAATGGTGCTTGGTTATCTCTCCCAATGCAAACCCAATGAATGAGGGGTAAGAGGGATGCCAAGATGTGATCCCAATGCCAATGCATATGATGAGATAGCATGAGGAATCTTAGGGTCAAACTTTGGGGTCATACAACTGCCCCTATTTAAGGACGTTCTATCTGAGAAGATGAAGGTTAAAATCTTCGCATCGACTCAGTAGAATGGACTTAAATAATAACATATAGAAACAAATTTTGGTCCCTAAGAGACCTCATGATGCATATGATATGAAATGTTGAAATAATCTTAGTAGGGAAATGTTGCCACAAAGGAAAAGATTCTAGAGAGACCGAAAGTCCACAGGAGTGTAATGCATTCCATAAGGAAAACTCATTGGGGAGACAGAGATTCTGGGGAAAAAGGGTTGTGTGTAGGCCAGGCTACGACTTAAAACAATTGGGGGACTCGAGGGATTCCATGAACAAAAGGATTGTGTGTAGGCCAGGCTACGACTTAAAACATCTGCGGGTAGATCAGAACAAAACTGAAATACTCGAACCAAACAGGTAAAAGTGATTTCACTAAGGAAATGTGCACTCAAACTCAACAGGGGAAGAAAATATCTTCAATACAGGAGGAGCGGGAATATATTATCCATTACAGGTTACAGGGTAAGGGATTAACACGGTCTGACATGGAGGACATTCGTTACCTGTTAGGGTAAACATATCAAGGATGACTCACTGAGGGCAACCAGGAGATGAATTCATTATCGGTTACTGGGTAAGAACAAACTGTTGGGAAAAGCCAAAAATAGGATTTACAACTACCAGTTACTGGGCAGAAGACCAAAGAGAGAGAATATACGTCGCTAGTTAAAGTGAACATATCAAGGATATACTCAAAGGAAATAAAACCCGTTATCGGTTAGGATGAACATATCAAGGATAGATTTGCCTGAAAAAGTAGGAATTACATCTATCGGATATTGGATAGGATACCAAAAAAAAGAGAATATCCGTCATCGGTTAGGATGAACATATCAAGGATAGACTCAGAGGGGAGAAATAGGAATTACATATATCCGTTACTGGATAGAATTCTAGAATACCAATAAGAGAATATTCGTCACCGATTAGGATGAACATATCAAGGATAAACTCTGCAAATGGGAAAAAGCAGGATTTACTACTAACGATTACTGGGCAAAAGACCGCAAAGAGAAGGAAATCCGTCACCGGTTAGGATGAACATATCAAGGATTAACTCTCTAGGGAACAAAATAGGGATTACAACTATCGGTTACTGGGTAGAATACCAAATGGAGAGAATATTCGTCACCGGTTAGGATGAACATATCAAGGATAGACTCAAGCAAGGGAAGAAAATATCGGTCATCGGTTAGGATGAACATATCAAGGACATTCTTCCTGGGAGATATGGAAACAAATATGCTGGGGAGAAAAAGTTGTTATTGCCGGGTATTGGGAAAAAGTGACAAACATGAGAAGAATATTACCAGTTACTAGGTAATAGGCTCTTAGGGGACCAAAAGCATCTATCTAGGTAAGATCTAGAGAGAAACGATCAATCAAGACTCATCCCAATGAGGATACAACTCAAGGAGAGTGGTTCCATCTAGATAATCAATTGGGAAGGAAACTGAAATAATGACCATCCACGAGGAAATAAATCAGTGGGGAAAAGAGAAAGGTTAAATTCTTTATGCTTAATGGTCTGACACTCTACATTTGAAAAAGGATAGACACACCAAATTTGTATGGGGGAAAAGTATACCACCATAGCAAAGGACCAAAATGAACAATGAATCACAGTGAAATAATGAAATTATATGAGTGTATATGTATATGTATATATATGATGATTATGCTGACAGAACGATCGTAAAGGATACAAATGTTACTTATTTGAGTCATCGATACAACCCCTAGAAAATCCTCACAGGAGGGAAGCAACTGCTGGAGAGAAACGAACAAACGTCTCAAAGGCTTAATCCTGGCTGGGTAAAGCATAAGGAGAGGATCTGCTAAGGAAACTGCTATTAACTCTGCGGGGAATTTTAGGTCAACACCATATCAAATGGGAGACAAAGCTACAGGGGACAAACGCAATAGCTGCCCAAAATCATGAGTAACTCCGACGACTTGCGAGGAAGCAAAAATTATGCCGAAACCATGCAAACTTCCGAAACGACACGCCTACATCTCAAGGGAGGCCAACAAAATCGGCTGGGTTAAACAAGAGTAGAAACAATTGGATAAAAAGCTCAACTTTATTTAATTAGATGGCAATCTGTAAATGACAGGACTCCATAAATCTTTATAAAAGTCAAAAAATGGTAATTTACGTGGAAAAGGGCTACATTGAATACAATGATCACTAATCCTTCTACCAATTTTTGATATCCACTGTGCTCCTGGCGACGACTGAAGATAATGAATCAGAATTGACCGACTTGCTTAAGAATGTCTTCAAAACTAAAGGTCAGCAGGATGCAGTTACTTGCCATAATCCCTAATTTTTGCATAAACTGCCCCAAGGTGGGGTACTTAATTTGTCGGGATAATTCTTTCTATTTTATGTCTCAAAATTTTTGCCTGGATCGCCCTTTCGAGTTTCAATCCACCGAGACGCTCATTTTTGCCTAAGTCGCCCTTTCAGGTTTTCAACTTAGCGAGCTGTTCTTTTTTTTTTAGGAGAAGTATTTCTTGACTGCATCAGCATTCATAAGACGAGTGAACTCTTCACCATCCATAGTTGTAAGGATTGAAGGTTGAGAAAAAAAAAGGGTGTTTGAATTGTTTTTGAAGTAAAAAACTTTTTTAGAAATCAGACACACACAGAATAAAAAGAAATGACACAAAATTTTATACTGGTTCGCTTGAAATTCAAAGCTACTCGAGTCCACCCAGCTAAGGTGATTTCGCCTTCAAAAAGGACTTAATCCACTAATCTGGAAAAATTACACAATCAAACATCTAAGAGAATAATCTCTCAGCCCTCTCAAGTATTCAGACTGCGCAGAGTCACTTGAGGAAGTAGTTCAAGCAAGAGTAAATTGTAATGTAAAGTGCTTCTAACAAAAAGCCAATATTACAGAATGATAAGAGCAATAGCTTTTCACGTAAGAGCAGCAGCTCGTGAAAAAAAGAGAGAGGATGAATGAGATTTCTTGTGTGTATCAGGTGTGTTCTCTTGTGAAGTATTTCGTTCTTTATATAGTCGTTGTGAGGACCGTTGGAGTGATGACATAATCTTGGTCATTGAAGAATGATTAATGTCATTACTCTCCCCGTTTCTTTCTAAAACAGTTTTGTACGCCTCATTATTCCCTTCTTGAAATAATTTCTTTCCAAATTAACATTCTTTTTGGTTACGCATTCTGGACTGGTGAATCTACGTCAGAGTCTTGATATATCAGAGTTTGTCTTTAGAGGATGATTATGTATAACCCCATCAGAGCTTCTCAATGCTCTAGACCTCTTTAGTATCAGAGTTTGGATTCAATAGTCTTTTATCGGAGCTTTTGACTTCTTAAATGTTGTGCTGGTATCTGCGTTGATCAGAATCAGAATATTCTGGACGCATCCTTTCTGAGTGGCATTTGATCATCGAATATTTTATATCTGATGTAATTTTCTATCTGATGTATGATCAGAGTCCTGCATGAATGGTCAGAGTCCTGTACACTAAAAAAAATCTTGTTAGAGTGCCATTTTTGTTGCATCCTTTGTTATCATCAAAATCTTAGAGATATATTGTAGAACCAAGTTTGTTCTTACAATCTCCCCCTTTTTGATGATGACAAAATAGTTCAGAGTGAAGATGAAACATTTAAAGAAAATCTTAGATCAGATAGTACAGTGGGCTCCCCCTAAGTTAGATCTTTGGATAACTCAGAAGTTCTTACCGGACCTTCCTTGGTTTGGTGCTTTTAGCTACTTTCTTGCATATCTTTAGTCATTGATTTAGTAATGGTTTGTTGAAAATGTTTGCAGTGCTTGTGAGGAATTAGTTATATTTTCAACAGAGCTGTTTTAGTTCTCCCCCTTTTTGTCAGAATCAAAAAGACAGCAGCAAAAGAAATTGATATTGATAGAGAAGCATTTACAGATAAGCACATATGTCAGAAAGAAGAAAGCAAGGAGCAAACAACAAAACATATAAAGAAACAAGAAAATAGCCTAGGTGCCTAAGAGTTTGGAGGCGGAGGCATCCTTTAGAGCAGCTGGGACAACATGTTTTGAATGTTAACGTTAACAGAGTCCTGTTGATCCAGTATGGCTCGAACTATCTGTTGTTCTTTCTGCAGTTCCTCTAGAGTCTTCAAGACCAGAGGGACGAACCCAAAGTTGGAGTGCTCCCCCTGAGTCAGTTCATCAACATTGGCTTTGGCAGCAGCTTCTTCAGCAATGTGAGCTGCTTCTTCAGTGTTGGCTTTAGCTTTTGCCTTAGCCTCAGCAGTAGCAGCATCAGCAATAGCCTTTGCTTCAGCTTCTCAGATTCTCTAGTTCTTCTTGACACGCTTTCTCTTCAGCTTCCTTCTTTTCCCGTTCCTCAGCTTCTCTGGCTAGGCGCTCTTGGAGTCTGATCCCAGCGTCTCTGATGAAATCGTTGCGGACTTGTTCAGAGAGGCCTTTCAGCTTGAAGTCTTCAGAGGTCATCCCACTTATCACTTTGTTCTAGTGGATCCTTACAACAGAGGGATCATCACTGATACCAGAGTTGATGGTCAGAGACTTGACCTTCTCAACTGAAGACTCTGCAAAAACCTGGATTGCTTCTTCAAGGGTAGGAAGGGTAGTTTCTGATTCAGTGGCAGAGGCTGGGGAGGGTGAGGAGGGTGAGATGGGGGAACTTAGATTAAGTGTGGGAGTTTTTGGGTTAGCGGAAGTGATGGGTGGTGGTATGTCAGAGTGGGTTGGTTCAGATGGTTGTGGTTCAGAGTGGGTTAGTTGTGGTTCAAATGTGGTTGGATTTAGATGTTACGAAGGGGGGGAAGTGACTTCAGGTTCAGGTTCAAGATGTGATGGTTGTTGAGAGGCCAGAGCACAGGCTTGGAGCTGAGCCAGAGTGGGGGATTGAGGGTCAGATGGTTCAGTATCAAAGGAGAGTTTGTAGTAAGGTGGGGATTGAGGAGATGATGATGATGATGGTGAGGTGGTTTCATTTGGAATTTCTGCTTCTGAAACTGGTAATGTTGTGGTGGCGAGGTTGAATTTCAGAGAAGGTGGGTTAGAAGATCTGGTGGTTGAGGGAGGAGTTTCAGTAGAGGTGGATATGGGAGTTGTTTGGGGAAGAGAAGAAGCAATTGGTTTAATTTTGACAGAGGGAGGGAGAGATATAGACTTACTTGGAGAGCCAACCAAAGGAACTAGGGGTCTTGATCAAGAGGATTCTCCCAGCTTAGCTTTCTTTGCCTTCTTGGATTTCTCAGAGGGCTCCCGCATTCTCTTTATGAAGTTAGGTGGATGCTCAGGTAGTCAGTCCACTGAGAATTCAGAGATATCCACCCATTGATTTGCAAGGTCCTGTAGATAGTAGGTTACTACCTCTAGAGGGTATATCTTGAAGAACAGGTAGAGTCCATTTGGAATCTCCCTCTGATCTCTGAGTGCTTCCCAGGAGGTATCAAGTGTTGGTTTGGCTCTGACTTGATCAATGATCCACATGCTCTTCAGATTCTGAGCATTCAGAGGTCTTCCTGTGTCAATGGTGACATCTTCCATTAGTCTGAGCTGAATCAGGTGGTCCACAAGGCCACTCTCGATCAATACATCAGATATCAGTCTCCCTAGAGGGATGTAGTTCCTTGTCTTCATGTTGTTTCTGGTGTCTTTAACTGAATCTCTGAGGTACTTGAAGAGGAGTGCAGGTAGACAGAGTTTCAGACCCTTGTGAATACAGTACAAGATGCACTTCTGATCTGTGTTGATGTAGTCATAAGAGTTTGAAGCAGGACGATGATGGATGGTGCCTAAGATGATCTTCAGCCAGACCTGGAGGTTCTGATGTAGTTCCTTGTTCTTGGAATGCTTGCCTTCAGCACTCTGTTGGAAGATGGTAGGGTTTATTTCCTGGGACAAGTACTTTGCCCTAGGGTTTATGTTATAGATGCGTCTTCCTCCTGTCTTTTCCATGTTCAGAAGAGAGGCAATTGATTTCTTAGTGATGACTATCTTGACTCCCAGAACGTAGGAGACAATATAGTGATCATCTGAGTCTGCGAAACACCAGAACTCCTTCATCAGATTCGTGTACACAGGGCCATAGAGGCGTTGAAAGTAATTTTCCCACCCTTGCATTTTCAGTTCTTTAGTGAGGTCGACGCCATTACGCTTCATGTTTTCGAAATCAACCAAGGTTTCACATAGAACTTCAAGCTTATCAAAGGGAGTTGCTAGATGAATGTGGGGATCACGATCAAGTATGTGGGGTTCCCTGTAGATTGGAGTTGAGACGACGCGGGTGGTTGCAGTAGTTTGTTGGCTAGAACTAGGTACTTGCTCTGTTGAGTTCATCTGTTGGGAGAAGTTGTAAACTGATTGTTGATGAGAATCCATGAAGAAAATTTGAGGGTGATGATGAATTTTTGAAGAACTTGATGAAGATAGCAGAAATCCTTTGAAGGAGATGAAGAACTGAGAGAGAGGGTTTTGTGAGGTCGTGAGTGTGAAAGTGTGCAAGTGTAGTTTGTGAAATGAATATATACACGTTTAGGGTGCATGCAAAACGACAATAGAAAGTGAGTTTAACAGTTAAGAAATTGAATGCAACATGTTAACCAATGAAGCACGTTTAGGGAGGAATGATTACAGCCCATGATGAAGGCCTAATCCCCAAATCAGCACACTGGTCGAAGAGATATCAAGAGTCTGTTTCTTGATTTCTGCTAGACATTTGTCTAGAAGTTGCAAGGTCAGACGCAAGATGTACCATGTGTTACTTTATTTGATCTTCAGGAATACCAAAGGGTTGGATCCTGAAGATTTCTAACTTAGATGACTTCTAACTGGTAGTAGCATCAGAGTCAGATACAGAATCCAGGTGTTTGCTTCAGAGTCTTATTTTTCTATTTCAGAGGCACATTTCATTCTGAACAATTTTGAATGTTTAGATATTTCAAGATAAAAGAGAATCTATCTTCAGCCAGGGGTTTGGTAAAAATATCATCCCATTGATGGTCTGTATCAATAAATTTTAATGTTATTACCCCTTTTTGAACATAGTCTCTAATGAAATGATGTTTTATTTCTAAGTGCTTAGCTCTGGAATGCAAAATAGGACTCTTACTTAAACAGATGGCGACAGTATTGTCACAGAAGATAGGAATGTTACTCTCAAAAATCTAAAGATCTTCTAGTTGATTCTTCATCCAGAGAATTTGAGTAGTGCATAGTGATGCTGAAATATATTATGCTTCTGCAGTGGATAGAGCTATGGTTGATTGCCTTTTGCTGGCCAAGGATATCAGATTCTTTCCCAAGAACTGACAGTTCCCAGATGTACTTTTATGTTCCATTTTGTCCCCTGCGTAATCTGCATCACAATAACCAGAAAGTCTATACTCTGATGTTTTGTCATACATCAGGCCCATGTTAGGGGTTCCTTTCAGATACCTGAGTATTCTTTTAATAGCTGTTAAATGAGATTCTCTAGGATCTGATTGGAATCTAGCACAGAGACATACACTAAACATAATATTAGGACGTGTATCAGTCAAATAGAGAAGAGATCCTATCAAACCACGATAGAGCTTCTGACAAACCTTCTGGCTAACTTCTTCTTTTTCCAGAATGCAAGTTGGATGCATAGGTGTCTTAGCAGGTTTGCATTCCGCCATTTCGAATTTCTTCAGAATGTCTTTTATGTATTTACTTTGATGAACGTAGGTAGCTTCTGAAGCTTGATTGATTTGGATTCCAAGAAAGAACTTTAGTTCTTGCATTAAGCTCATTTCAAATTCTGTCTACATTAGCTCAAAGAATTCTTGACATACAGAAGGATTTGCTGAACCAAAAATAATGTCATCAACATATATCTGGCATATCATGAGGTCATTACTAATGTTTTTACAAAAGAGAGTAGAGTAACTTTTCCTCTAATAGAGTCATGTTCCAGAAGAAAATTGCTTAGTCTTTCATACCAAGCTATAGAAGCTTGTTTTAAATCGTATAATGATTTCTCAAGTTTAAAAACATGTTTTGGACAACTGGAGTTTTCAAAACCTGGAGGTTGATTGACATACACTTCTTCTGATATATAACCATTAAGAAATGCACTCTTGACATCCATTTGATATAGTTTGATTGAGTGATTTACAACAAATGAAACAAGTAAGTGAATAGATTCTAACCTGGCGACTGGGGCAAAGGTTTCGTTGTAGTCAATGCCTTCTTGTTGACTGTACCCTTGTGCCACCAGTCGAGCTTTATTTCTCACAACTTCTCCTCTTTCGTTCAGTTTGATTCTGAACACCCGTCTGGTTCCAATAATGTGAGTTCCTTTAGGCTTTGGAACAAGATCCCAGACGTCATTCTTTGAGAATTGATCTAGATCTTCTTTCATAGCTAGAACCTAGTCGTTGTCTTGAAGTGCCTCATTACAGGAAGTAGGTTCAATCAGAGATACTATTCCTGGAGGGATTTCTTCAGGTACCTTGATTGTTGACCTAGTTTTGACAGGTTCATCCTTGTTTCCCAGAATCAAATCTTCAGAGATGTTGGGGTGGCTTCATGATTTCTTCTGGATAGATGAGGCTTTAGTTGCATCTGGACTTTGTTTATCAGATACTTCTGGTGCTTTGGTCTTTTTGTCAGAACCTGCAAGAGTAATCTCCAGATCTGCAAGTTTCTCAACTAGTTTCTGTGTTGTATACTCTGTAGCCTTTAGAGCGTTCTGAGTATCCTAACATATTCCTTTTTGTGCTTTTGAATCAAACTTATTAAGATGTTCTTTAGTATTCAGAATAAAGCAAGAGCATCCAAAAGGATGAAAATAAGAAATGTTGGGTTTTCTTCCCTTACACAATTCATAGGGAGTCTTCTCTAGCATAGGTCTTATAGAGATTCTATTCTGAATATAACATGCTATATTTACTACTTCAGCCCAAAAATGCTCAGCCATATTTGTTTCATTGATCATGGTTCAGGCCATCTCTTGGAGTGTCCTATTCTTCCTTTCTACAACTTCATTTTGTTGTGGAGTTCTAGGACAGAAGAAATCATGGGATATTCCATTAGAATCAAATAGTTCTTCAAAGAATTTATTTTCAAATTCTCCACCATGATCACTTCTGACTCTGATGATTTTTGAGTCAAATTTGTTTTACACTTTGGAACAGAAGCTAGTGAATACAGAGTGAGACTGACTCTTGTGCTTTAGGAATTTTATCCATGTCCAGCGACTAAAATCATCAACAATAACTAGTCCATATTTCTTTCCATTGACTGATGCTGTTTTAACAGGTCCAAACAGGTCAATGTGAAGAAGTTCCAGAGGCTTAGAGGTGGAAACAATATTTTCTTTTTAAAAGATGTTTTGGAAAATTTCCCTTTCTGACATGCCTCACATAGAGCATCTGAAGAATACTTCAGCTTGGGTAGACCTCTGACTAACTCGAGTTTATTTAGCTGAGAAATTTTTCTCATGCTAATGTGGCCCAAGCGTCTATGCCATACCCATTTCTCTTCATGAACAGACATCAGACATTTTGCATTTTGTTTTTTAAGTATGAAAGATTTATTTTGTAAATATTTTTTTTCCTCTTGCCAGTGAATAGGACTTTTCCATTGTTCTGATTAATTGATTTACATGTTTTTTGATTGAAGATTACATCATAGCCGTTATCACTTAATTGACTTATTGATAACAGGTTATGCATTAATACTTCTACATAGAGAACATCAGATATAGAGGGAAGAGTTCCATTACAATTAGTTTCGGAGCCTCTGATCCTTCCTTTATGATTTCCTTTGAAACCTCCGAAGCCAGCATCTTTAAGTTCCAGGCTTTGGAACATATACTTTCTTCCCGTCATGTGTCGCGAGCATCCAGAGTCCAGGTACTATGACTGGTGTCTTAACTCTGCTGCATAAGATATCTGCAACAAAAACAATCTTATCCTTTGGTACCCAGAATCTTTTGGATCCATTATGATTAGTTTTCCTAGAGTTTCTTAGAACTTTGGGTTTTCTAGCATTATCAAAATGTTATGCTTGTGTATGTGTGTTGTGATAAGAAAACGGAAATTTAGGTTTGTCATTTGTGGAAGATGTATCTTCACTGGGATCATACTCTATTCCTCTTTTATTATTCTGACTTACTCCATAAATCATGGATGCCATTCTGCTTCTCTCTATCCCATTTTTCATACTCTTTTGAAAAGATTTTTCATATTCATAAATTATAGTGTTCGAAGTTTGTGGAGCTTGAGATAACGCTTCTTCAAGTTTTAAACATTGTTTATTTGTGGAGTCTCTTTCTAATATCAAAGTTCGGTTTTCATCTTTTAGTTCTGAAGCTATCATCTCAAGTTTACCATATTCTTTGATGGTTTCTTCAAGAACCTCTTTTACAACTTTAAATTTCTGTTTAAGTTTCTGATATGAGTTTAGAGTTTCAGAAAGACATGATTCAAGGTCAGAGCGAGAAAGATCAGAAAATACCTCTTCAGATTCAGATTCTCCATCTGATGTATTTCTGGAGGTGATAGCCATGAGTGCAACATTTGCCTGTTCTTCAGAGTCTGATTCTGAGGAATCAGATCCACTGTCGTCCCAGGTTGCCATCAGTCCCTTTTTATTTCTGAATGAACTTTTCTTGAAATTTTCACTTAAATGATCTCCCTCATTAATTAAGGTGGCAGATCAAGTGGCTCCTAGCGCGCGTTCCATAATAGACTTTAGTCAATGCGTAGTAGGAAAGATAATCAGAACCAACGCATAAGATTAGATCATTTAAAAGGGATCATATGGCTCAGATGAACGCCATCACACCACTAGAGCCAAAGCTCCTGTCTCCTTCTCTGGTGAGCCTCACCGGACTGGTTCACTCTCAACCATCACCAAAATAAAAAAGAAGGACATGTATTTAAAGTAAAACTGCTCAGGAGCTCGAATCTGGCCTCAAGTTCATCTAACTCCAAGTATATTGAAAGATACATGGAGTTGAAATTTGAGGATCATGATAGGAGTTGCTTCGATTTAACCTTAAAGCCACTCAATCTTGTTGCCTACATTAGTAGGACTTCAGACAACTAGAGATCAAGAAGAATTATGGAGAATTGAGTGAGAATCTAAGAGATGACAAATTCTAAAAACTACCTTCAATGCAGGTTTGTATGAACACGGTCTTGCTTCCAATTTCTCTTGATCTAACTCTGGACACTTAATGGAATGGAATTGAATCAACAAAAGGCACATGACTCTTGGAGATTTGAATCTCAAAATAATGGAGATTCAAACTCAATTTCCAATGGAAATTCTCAAGGTTATCCTTTGAATGAGAGGGTTTGGAGATGGGGATTCAAAGCTGGCGCGCAGGGTCCTTGATTCTGAGCATGAAGAGCTCTATTTATAGGCCAAATGATTGTTATTTGCACACTTGAAATTAAGTTCCAAAAATAGAAATGTACATTGAATGGATGCATGAGCATGTGATAGGCCCATGTAATCATCTCTTCAGGTCCAAAAATGAGTACAAACGTTGCTGAAGTCACATTGGTAAGCCATGCAATTATGTATGAGGAATGCAAGTTCAATTATGCCAAATGGTGATCTAATTTCAAGCCATGCGCAAGTCACTCATACTTTGTTCAAATGGGATGAAACTGGACTTTTTGGAAAGGTTAAACCAATAGGAACAACATTCATGTTGAACACTGTTTCATTTGAAGTTTGGATAATGATTATTTTTGAGGTGGAAGTTTGGAAAATCAAACATATCAAAAAGTTTTCTAAGTGTTAAGCCATATGTTCACTTATTCCACCTTGGATAACTTTTTATATGAGTTTGAAATCAGAAATGTTCCTTCATCAAAGATGTAGCTCTCTTAAAGCCCTTCAAAATTGTCTAAAATTGGACCTCATTTGGATTTAGCATGAAGGAGTTCTGCATTTTTGAAGTTGAGGAAAATCACTTGTTCAATGGCATTGGTCCAAAATGACCTATAATGTCTCCTCATATGCATTTAAAAGTTGAATTTTCTCTTCCTCCAAACATAAAAGTTGAAGTAGACATCTTGAATTTGATTTTTCAACTTTAATAAAGTTCATCTCATAAAAACTGAGCAAGTTATGGCCTTGGGAAGTTGACCTCCCAATTAGGGTTTAGACAAAATGACCTATAGTCTTTCACCATAAAAAATGACTTTAAAAGAAAAACTAGCTCTTGACCTCAATATTAAACTTGTTTGTAATGTCATTTAGAGTAACGTTTCTCTTGGAATCATTTTCATATGACAAAATTTGTAGGAGATAGGGTCTAGGGAACCCCAATTTTGATCAGATGAATTCCTCTGGTCAACCACCATGAACCAACTTGCTAGGTTGATATTCTCTTGACTTTTGGGACTCATGGAGGATTATATATGCATAATGTAGTGGGGTATTCGTTATCTTTAGATTTATTGACTAAATCAAAAGTAAATCATACAATTCGAGTCGCCACCGCACTTCTATTTATCCAAAGGAAAGGTTCGAAAGCGAACAAAAACCGAGAAGTTTTATCAAATCAAAAACTAATAAAAATGTCAGAGATCTGAATAAGGGGGTTGGTTATGCAATGGGAAGGTTTTAAGCACCCAAAACATCCTTAGTACTCTAAGGGAGCCCTTTTTGAAAAGTTGTATGGTAGATTGGTGTAGCGGGGTATTCGTTACCTTTAGATTCATTGACTAAATCAAAAGTAAATCATACAATTCGAGTCTCCACCGCACTTCTGTTTATCCAAAGGAAAGGTTAGAAAGCGAACAAAAACCGAGAAGTTTTATCAAATCAAAAACTAATAAAAATGTCAGAGATCTGGGTAAGGCGGTTGGTTATACAATGGGAAGGTTTTAAGCACCCAAAACATCCTTAATACTCTAAGGGAGCCCTTTTTGCAAATGTTGTATGGTAGGTTGTGCAAGACCCCAATTTTGTCCCTAAGATCCCTCATGGCATCATAACATTGCATTTTGCAAAGCCTCAAGGATCATGAGCATCTTGGTTCCCCTTGCCCTTGGGTGGGATCCCTTGTGAGTGGTTTGAGATCACCAATCATGCTTGAATTATATATTATTGCTTTTCTTATTTTTGTGTACTAACCTAAAGCACAAAAATATGTCACTAACATTTCTTGTTTGTAGCTTGAGCAATCACAAGGTCAAAAGCTTCAAGGAAGTCCTTTGTGTAAAGATATGACCAAGTGAGGATGAAAGCAAGCATGGTAATGGTTCCCAAAGCTCTCATCCATCGTATCTCAATTCATCATTTTCATCAAAGAAAGTCAAAGGGTTTGAGGTTTGTTTCTCAAGGAAACCCTAATTCATCTGTGTACCAAGTGTGCCTTGCTCATGAAGCAACCTCAACCCATGGTCAAATACAATCAAGGGAAGTTCTTTAATTCATAATTTCATGCATATTTGAACTTATTTGAGTGTCCTCAATCATCAATTCATCAAGATATGAGTTATGGACTTGAGAAGTTGATCAGTCAATTCATCTAACTATTTTGAAATGCACTGAAACCTAACTTTTTATGTGTTGGTCAAATGGATATGATCCCAAATGAAAATATGTTGTTAAGGACAATATGAACAACTTTCATGTTCATCAAAAATTGATTTGAAGCTTGGAAGGTCATCATCCATTCCAAGACATTATAGGTCATTTTGACTGAAACCCTAATTTTGGGTCAACTTCCCAAGAACATAACTCATTAATTTTTCATGATTTTGAGGTGGGATCAAATTAATTGGAAATATTAATATGTCTACTTCAAATTTTATGTTGAACAAAACTTCATAATCTCAAAAGAAATACATGTGATAATGCAAAACCTTATAGGTCACTTTGGACCAAATGCATCGAAAGGCAAAAAAGTCCAACTTCAAGTGCCCATAACTCTTTCATCAAAAATCCAAATGATGCATACTTTAAGTCTATTTTGATTGTCTTGAAAAGATATACAACTTTGATGTTGGATGTATTTTCATTTGAGGCTTGCATCATCAAAACAGAAGGGCTTGAAGTTGGTTCATTTTGACAAAATTCTCAAAGGCATGTTTTGTACTATGGACTTCATGGCCTATTTTCATAAATTTCCACACTTCAAATGAGTTTTCTCAACATAACATTTGTTCCTTATGTTAAGACCTTTCCAACCATTACCCACAGGCCGATGTTTCAATTTTCCAAGTGGCTTTTTTGAAGAGGTGAAGTTTTAGGCTCAATTATGCATAATATGTTGAAACTCATTACACAAGCTTATGCATTGCCAACTACACGTCCATTTCAAGTTGTTTGGTCATCAGCATGCAAATGCAATTGAGTTTGGGCCTTCTACATGATCATGCAAGCCCATGCAAAGAATATCCACTTGCCATGCACACGAGTTTTCCACCTCATTGCATCAACTCCATCTATAAATAGAAGGAATTGCTCACTTTCAAAATCAACCTAAAGGCACCTGATATGCTTCACAACTGAATCCATAGCCATTACCAAAGGAACTAGTTCACTTTTCTTAAAATTTTCAGATCTGAAATTCAACTAAATCTGGTTGAATCTTTAGATCTAAAGTTCTTAGACCTTCTTCATATGATCCATTGAACTTCTGTTTTGCAAAAGGAAGCAAAGAAAGTAGCTCAAATCTTCACAATCCAAAAGTATGGTTCAACTGATTTTTGCTTTGAATCTCGTTGTTCCATGATCTATTTGCCTGGCCAATGTGTTTTCTGAAGTCCTCACTTGAGAGGCAAGCCAGTGGTGGCTCTGATTTTGTGTTTTTGATGAACTGCAATTGATGTACCTGAATCTTCCAACTCAGATTTCTTATTCCATAGAAAGCTTGATTAGAATTCAAGGTTACAGGGATGTACATCACCCCAACTTCATTTTGGTATAAGGATCGTGCGTTTTAATTAAGTTTTGAAAACCTGCAAATTCTGGCCGGAAACTGTGATGTCACCGGAGAAGACGGTGGTTTCCACCACCGGCCCCACGTGGATGAATTTCAGCCTTTGGATTAAGCTTCTCAGATCTAATCTTGACCATTGCGTGTTATGACTTTTAATAATGCCTTATTTGACGCGTTTGACTGGAGACCACCATGAGCACACGCATGTGGAGCGTTTGATCAGCCACGTCAATTAATGAGGCTTGATCAGACGCTCCTGGTTTTTTCTCTTTTTCATATTTTCTGATTTTATTTCTTTTATTTTCTTTATTTTCAAAAATTCATAACTTCTTTATTTTTAATCCAAAAAATATGGGACCAATTGCATTCTTCTCCACTTAAATTCTAGTTTCTAAAAATGATTTTTAATATTTTTTATTTTGTCATTTGATATTTTTTGTGAATTTTCTCTTTTCTGGTTATTTTTAATTCATTTTAAATAGTTTTTGATATTTAAAAAATACAAAAATATTTTCTCAACCTATTTGAATGATGATGGATCTATGAAAAATATTCTCATCAATTTTCTAAATGATTTGAGACTTATTTGAGATTTTAATTCAATTAGGTTATTTTTTATTCATTTTTAATTGATTAAAAATAGTTTCTGACTTTTAAAAATGCTAAAAAAATTTGTCAAACTTTGTATGACCTTGTTGAACTTAGGATAAATCACTTGGACTTTTCAAAGTTGATTTGAAGTGATTTTGAAGTTTGACCTTTCTTTAATACTTTAATTCAAGTTTACTTTTTATATTAAAAAAATGCCAAAAATATTTTATTCATTCCTTGACTTCCAATCTTTATCTCACTTCTGTTTTTGATTATTTGACCATGATTCTCAATGTCATTGGTCAACATTTGTTGATTGGTACATGCCATTTCATTTAATGCACTTTATTATTTTTATTTCCATTATCCATTCTCCATCTCTTTCTTCTTCTTCTTCTTCTTTTTGATCAATGAGTTAAAGGTTGATAAGTTAGCATAGATTAGGGAGACTTAATCTTCCTTGATTCAAATCTAATTCATCTTGATCAATTGATCAAGTGAATGGCTTTGCATTAAGGATAGGTTGTTTCCTAAATCATGTAAAAGGCTTAAACCAATACAAGATCAATTCTCTTTTTTCTTTTTGGCATGGCAAGTTGTTGGAACTTGGTTCACTAATCAAGACTTCTAACTTGTGTTGTTGCCTATATTATTATTGACCGGCCTCAGATAGTTGTGACTTCTACATAAGTCCAATTACGATTGCTTAACATAGCGCTAAATTTGCCTTATGGCACACTAACTACTAACTATTAACCATTAACATTTACTTTGTTCACTTTACATTTATGCAATTTATTATTCTTGTACATATTATCCATTTGTTTTTCCTTTGCTCATTGGAGCACATGTTTATGTTAATGCCATTTGCCTTTTGCTCACTTGAGCATATAATTGTGTATATATCTTTTGTGCTTGTGTTTGTCTGTTTATTGTGAACCAAATGCAAAGAATTGGATAAAATGGACTTAGACTTTAGGACTTTCCCTATGCAAATTTGGAGTCAAAGAGCAACTAGGCATTGGGCCTTTAGAGTGCTATAAAAGTCAAAGAGCAACTAGGCATTGGGCCTTTAGAATGCTTAATGTTGAAGATAACCTTGAAAGGACCATATTCTAAACTCCCTCTTGTCCATTCTGTGATTTGTTAATAGAACCTTTTGATGTGTGTGTTCTTGTGCTAGGGATTCCAACTTGAGCCAAATTGAGGAACCATTACCATGAGCTTCTAAGAGAGAGAGATCCAAGATGCATTGAGGGACTTTCCAAGAGCTTCATTTGATTGTTGATTGCTTGAGTTTACCATTATTGTTATTGCTTATTCCAAAGGATGAGAGCTACTTGGATCATCAATATGATCTCAAGAGAGGAACTCCATTTGTGGTTTTGTTTCTTATCCCTCACCCCTTGTATTGTTAGGACTTTAGCCATTCTTCTTCTTCTCTCCACTCTAACCTAAGCCAAAACCTTTTGTGCGAACATTTAACTTTTGCTTTCAACATTAGAAACTTAAGCCTTATGCTTTTGATTTTTAAACTTTCTTTTTATAACACTCATTTTGAATTGAACTTCTAAGTCAACTTTGACCACATTTTGTAAATACTTTTCATTGGTAAATATAACCCATTCAAATGTCTTTTTTGTGGTTTAAATGGCCACTTTCTTAATCAACTTTTTCATAACCTTTAGATATTAGGTTTGAGTTATCCTTGAGGTAGATGTAATACTTGTAACACCCTTCTAAATACCCCAAATATTTAATTAAAACAACAGCATATAAATCAATATCAGAGTAATCATGCACCAAGGGTGTCACATAATACTTCACATAATTCACCGTAAAAATCAATCATGCTCATTATTTAATCCAACATAAACACTTCTTTAAAAATTCGCAGCGGATAGAAACATTCAACATCTGTAATATCTTAAAATTAACATTTATTCGACAAATAAAACATCCCGTCCCGATGTTACATCTATCAGAGCATGACCCACTAAAACCACTCTAGACTTCAAGCACTAGCTTCTACTCAACTCACTGCTCGTTACCTGAAAAATATAACTGTAAGGGTGAGTTCCTCAATCGATATAACAAATATTATAAATCATCATGTTATGTTAAGTAACTTTACACGTTAATCACCCACATCATATCATGCATTCTGTAGCAGCATATTCAACTCAACATCATATTCCAACACAACGTAAATGCAACTCAAATGAGACTCGACTCTTCATGCATGTGGTACCATTTGGAGTAAAACTCCCAACTTAAAATCATTGCCAGTTTAGTGGGCATCAAGGCATAAGCCTTCAACTTTCAACTTAATTTTCTTGCCAATCCAGGCCAACGTGGTGTGAGCAAAAGCCCCATAATTTTGCCAATCCAGGCCAACGTGGTGTGAGCAAAGCTCCGACTCTATGCATATGAATGCATATGGCATGTACGACTTGAAAGTTCAACAACATAATAACAACGACAACATAACAGCTTTTTCAGCAACAACAACTTAAAAATCAACTTTGGCTCATCAGCCTACAACTCAGCGTTTTCAACAAAACAACTTATATTCAACTTTGGCTCATCAGCCTACAACTTAATATTTTCCACAAAAACAACTTATCAACATATTTGCATCAACATTTCACAACATAGACTCCACGAATTTATTTATCACAATTGGATACAATAGGCCAATCACCAATTACACTTACATCATAAAAATCAACCATTTTTACATACTGCAACAGTGTTAACCGGTTAACGCTATAGGTTAACCGGTTAACGCAGGAAAATTACACTTCCAGGCAAAACGCAACAGTGTTAACCGGTTAACGCTATAGGTTAACCGGTTAACGCAGGCAAAACAGCACATTTTCACAAAATATAACAGTGTTAACCGGTTAACACCCTGGGTTAACCGGTTAACGCAGGCGAAACAGCAGTTCCTGCGCTAACACAGGGCAGAATGCAGAGTTTCCGCATTTTCCGCCGTTGGAGGACTTCAGGACCTCCGATTCAACTTCCGTAAAAAGCTATACGCTCAGAAATTCACAATACACTCAAACACAAATTCAATTTCAGCTTTAATACCACTTATTCAACATAATTTCTCAGCATTCTAAATCCCAATTAGGGTCAATCGACGGCTTATCACTACCCATTACATGTTAATCGATAATACCCATTAAACGACGATAAACCCCCCTTACCTTAACAATCCGGCAACTCTTCGAGCTTCAAGCTTTTCCGTTCTCCAACCTTTGCTTTACAGCTCTTTGCCCTTTTCCTCTTCTCTGCAGCTTCTCAGTTTTCACGTAAAAACCTTTTCCAAAAATGAAAACCTTTTCTCTTATTCCACTTATATATTTTCCAATAATAATAATTATTCCAAATTAATAATAATAATCCAATAATTCAATTTATTTAATTAAATTATTAAATATATTATTAACTTAATTAAATAATTCTTTTACTTTATTTGGGGTGTTACAACTCTCCCCCACTAAAAGAGTTTTCGTCCTCGAAAACATACCTCAAACAAATAACTCTGGATAGGACTCCTTCATCTGACTCTCCAGTTCCCAAGTCACATTGCCACCTGCTGGTCCTCCCCAAGCTACCTTCACTAAGGCAATCTCTTTACCTCGCAACTGCTTCAACTCTCGATCCTCGATCCTCATAGGTGATGTTTCAACAGTCAGGTTATCTCTCACCTGTACATCATCTACTTGGATCACATGCGACGGATCATGAATGTACCTCCTCAACTGAGACACATGAAAAACCTCATGCAAATTCGCAAGTGACGGCGGTAAAGCGATACGATAGGCTACCTCTCCTATCCTCTCTAAAATCTGATAAGGACCAATAAATCGAGGTGTCAACTTCTTCGACTTCAAAGCCCGACCAACACCTGTTATCGGAGTAACACGAAGAAACACATGATCTCCCTCTTGAAACTCAAGTGACTTCCTTCTCTTGTCATGATAACTCTTCTGACGACTCTGAGCCATCCTCATCTTCTCCTGAATCATCTTAATCTTTTCTGTAGTCTGTTGAACAATTTCCGGTCCGACCACGGCACTCTCTCCGGACTCACACCAACATAACGGTGTCCGACATCTCCTACCATACAAAGCTTCAAACGGCGCCATACCAATACTCGAATGAAAACTATTGTTGTAGGTAAACTCAATCAACGGTAAATAACAATCCCAACCACCTCCTTTTTCCAAAACACAAGCTCTCAAAAGATCTTCTAATGACTGAATCGTCCTCTCAGTCTGACCGTCAGTCTGCGGATGATATGCAGAACTCAATCTCAGCTTAGTTCCCAAAGCTCTCTGCAAACCTTCCCAGAACTTCGATGTAAATCTAGGATCTCTGTCCGAAACAATACTCGACGGAATACCATGCAAACTTACAATCTTCTCAATATACAACTCAGCCAATTTTTCTAACGGATAATCCGTTCTAATCGGAATGAAATGAGCCGACTTGGTCAATCTGTCAACAATCACCCAAATGGCTTCAAAATTCTTAATTGTCCTCGGTAAACCAGAAACAAAATCCATACTGATACTATCCCACTTCCACTCTGGAATAGCCAACGGTTGCATTAGCCCAGACGGCTTCTGATGCTCAATCTTTGACTTCTGACAAGTCAAACAAGAATAGACAAAACTCGCAATTTCTCTTTTCATTCCCGGCCACCAAAATAACTTCTTCAAATCATGATACATCTTCGTAGCTCCAGGATGAATACTCAGACCACTACGATGTCCTTCCTCAAGAATACTCTTCTTAAGCTCGGTAACATCCGGAATACACACCCGACTACCAAACTTCAAAATACCATTCTCATCAACTCTGAATTCGCCACCTTGACCTTGATTCACTAGAGTCAACTTATCAACCAAAAGCATATCAGATTTCTGACCCTCTCTGATCTCATCCAGAATACCACTTGTCAACGTCAACATTCCCAATTTAACACTATTGTGAGTACTCTCACACACCAAACTCAAGTCTCTAAACTGTTCAATTAAATCCAATTCCTTAACCATTAACATAGACATATGTAATGATTTCCGACTCAATGCATCAGCCACTACGTTTGCTTTACCCGGATGGTAATTCAACCCAAAGTCATAATCCTTCAGAAACTCTAACCATCTTCTCTGCCTCATATTCAGCTCTTTCTGATCAAACAAATACTTTAAACTTTTGTGGTCACTGAAAACCTCAAATCTTGACCCGTACAAGTAATGTCTCCATAACTTCAGAACAAAAACCACAGCTGCCAACTCTAAATCATGCGTCGGATAGTTCCTCTCATGAACCCTCAGCTGTCTTGAAGCATAAGCTATAACCTGCTTATTCTGCATCAACACGCCACCCAAACCCAACAATGAAGCATCACAGTAAACCTCAAATGGTTCCGACGGACTCGGTAATATCAGAATAGGAGCAGTAGTCAACCTTCTCTTTAACTCTTGGAAACCTTCTTCACATTTTGAGTCCCAAACAAACGCTTGCCCCTTCCTAGTCAACATCGTCAACGGTAACGCCAACTTAGAAAATCCCTCAATGAACTTCCTATAATAACCAGCCAAACCAAGAAAACTTCGAATCTCAGCAACAGACTTCGGAGCTTCCCACTTAGATACCGCTTCTATCTTAGAAGGATCAACAGCCACACCACCCCTTGAAATCACATGACCAAGAAAACTTACCTCTCCTAACCAAAATTCGCACTTGGACAATTTAGCAAATAACTTCTTTTCTCGTAGGACTTCTAAAACCACTCTCAAATGTTCAGCATGCTCTTCTTCAGATTTCGAATACACCAAAATGTCATCAATAAACACCACAACAAACTTGTCTAGATACGGATGGAAAATCCTATTCATATACTCCATAAATACTCCAGGCGCATTAGTCACACCAAAAGGCATTACAGAATACTCATAATGTCCATACCTTGTTCTGAAAGCAGTCTTCTGAATATCCTCTGTTTTCACACGGATCTGATGATATCCAGATCTCAAATCTATTTTACTGAACACACTTGCACCAACCAACTGATCCATCAAATCATCAATCCTCGGCAAAGGATACCGATTCTTGATCGTCACTTTATTCAGTTGCCTGTAGTCCACACACAACCTCATAGTACCTTCTTTCTTCTTAACCAATAGCACTGGTGCACCCCACGGTGACACACTCGGACGAATAAATTTCTTATCCAATAGATCTTCCAACTGACTCTTCAATTCAGTTAACTCAACAGCAGACATACGGTACGGAGCCATCGATATCGGCCTAGTACCAGGTACCAAGTCAATAGAGAACTCCACTTCACGCTCTGGCGGCAATTCATTCACTTCTTCCGGAAACACATCAGGAAAATCACACACCACGGCTAGATCGCAAATCATCAGTTTATCTTTAGCCTCCAAAGTCGCTAACAGCATAAACAACTCTGCCCCATCAGCTACTTCCTCATCCACTTGTCTCGCCGATAGAAACAAACTCTTTCCTTCCTCACTCTCAGGAAATATCACAGTCTTATCAAAACAATTGATAGAAACTCGGTTAAACACCAACCAGTTCATACCCAGAATAACATCAATCTGCACTAGTGGAAGACACACTAGGTCCATTCCAAAGTCCCTACCAAAAATACTCAAAGGACAGTTTAAACAAACCGAAGTAGTAGTCACTGAACCCTTCGCAGGAGTATCAATTACCATACTACCAAACATCTCAGATATCTCTAACTTAAGTTTCACAGCACAATCCAAAGATATAAAGGAATGAGTCGCACCTGTGTCAATAATAGCTACAAGAGGAAAGCCATTAATATAACACGTACCTCGGATCAAACGATCATCTGCAGAAGTCTCAGAACCCGATAAAGCAAAGACCTTGCCTCCTGACTGATTCCCTTTCTTCGGCTTCTGACACTGACTTCCAATATGCCCTTCTTCTCCGCAATTAAAACAAATCACTTCCTTGTGCTTGCAATCAGCTATTGCATGGCCAATCTTACCACAGCGAAAACACCTCTTTACTTCAGCAGTGCATACATTACTCTTATGACCAGCCTGACCACACTTGAAGCAAACTATACCAGTAGGAGCACCTCCCCCACTAGCTCTCTGAGCCGGAGCAGCTCTTTGTCTCCCTTTTCCAGCTGGAACATCATACGGCTTGCCACGGTTTTGATGTTGCTTGCCTCTGCGGTCACTGACAATCTTGTAATGAGCATTATTGTCCTCTTCAAATATCCTGCAACTATCAACCAATTCAGTGAAAATGCGTATCTTCTGATACCCAACAGCCTTCTTAATTTCAGAGCGCAATCCATTTTCAAACTTGATGCACTTTGAAAATTCAGCACCAGCACCA
Source organism: Lathyrus oleraceus (assembly GCF_024323335.1). Lineage (NCBI taxonomy): Eukaryota > Viridiplantae > Streptophyta > Magnoliopsida > Fabales > Fabaceae > Lathyrus > Lathyrus oleraceus. The sequence continues at coordinate 463,653,068 of NC_066580.1, forward strand.
GTGTAATGAGGATAAAATTTGGACAGCTCCACAAATTTCGCAGCATAATCAGTGACAGACATGTTCCCTTGCTTCAGCTCAAGGAACTCAATTTCCTTCTTACCACGGACATCTTCCGGATAATACTTCCTCAGAAATTCCCTACAGAATACATCCCAAGTAATGACTTCACCTGCCACGGTCAACCTCTCGTGAGTCTCTAGCCACCAGTCATCAGCTTCGACTGCTAGCATGTGAGTACCATACCGAACCTTCTGAGCTGGAGTGCAATCCATAACACGGAAGATTCTCTCAATCTCTTTCAACCATCCCAAGGCTGCATCTGGATCATGCTTCCCTTTAAACACCGGCGGATTCTCTCTCTGAAAAGTCGCCAAGCTACGTGATCCAGCATCTCCACCAGCATTTGGCAAGTTCTGCACAGCTTGTGCCATTGCTTGCATTGCGGCAGCCATTGCAGCGTCATTCCTTCCAGCCATTTCAACTTATCAATACAACACAACTTAACGTTAGATTAATAACAATTACACAATTGTTAGACAGTAACGACACGACAACTGGCCGGACAGACCGACCTGCTCTGATACCACTAATGTAACACCCTTCTAAATACCCCAAATATTTAATTAAAACAACAGCATATAAATCAATATCAGAGTAATCATGCACCAAGGGTGTCACATAATACTTCACATAATTCACCGTAAAAATCAATCATGCTCATTATTTAATCCAACATAAACACTTCTTTAAAAATTCGCAGCGGATAGAAACATTCAACATCTGTAATATCTTAAAATTAACATTTATTCGACAAATAAAACATCCCGTCCCGATGTTACATCTATCAGAGCATGACCCACTAAAACCACTCTAGACTTCAAGCACTAGCTTCTACTCAACTCACTGCTCGTTACCTGAAAAATATAACTGTAAGGGTGAGTTCCTCAATCGATATAACAAATATTATAAATCATCATGTTATGTTAAGTAACTTTACACGTTAATCACCCACATCATATCATGCATTCTGTAGCAGCATATTCAACTCAACATCATATTCCAACACAACGTAAATGCAACTCAAATGAGACTCGACTCTTCATGCATGTGGTACCATTTGGAGTAAAACTCCCAACTTAAAATCATTGCCAGTTTAGTGGGCATCAAGGCATAAGCCTTCAACTTTCAACTTAATTTTCTTGCCAATCCAGGCCAACGTGGTGTGAGCAAAAGCCCCATAATTTTGCCAATCCAGGCCAACGTGGTGTGAGCAAAGCTCCGACTCTATGCATATGAATGCATATGGCATGTACGACTTGAAAGTTCAACAACATAATAACAACGACAACATAACAGCTTTTTCAGCAACAACAACTTAAAAATCAACTTTGGCTCATCAGCCTACAACTCAGCGTTTTCAACAAAACAACTTATATTCAACTTTGGCTCATCAGCCTACAACTTAATATTTTCCACAAAAACAACTTATCAACATATTTGCATCAACATTTCACAACATAGACTCCACGAATTTATTTATCACAATTGGATACAATAGGCCAATCACCAATTACACTTACATCATAAAAATCAACCATTTTTACATACTGCAACAGTGTTAACCGGTTAACGCTATAGGTTAACCGGTTAACGCAGGAAAATTACACTTCCAGGCAAAACGCAACAGTGTTAACCGGTTAACGCTATAGGTTAACCGGTTAACGCAGGCAAAACAGCACATTTTCACAAAATATAACAGTGTTAACCGGTTAACACCCTGGGTTAACCGGTTAACGCAGGCGAAACAGCAGTTCCTGCGCTAACACAGGGCAGAATGCAGAGTTTCCGCATTTTCCGCCGTTGGAGGACTTCAGGACCTCCGATTCAACTTCCGTAAAAAGCTATACGCTCAGAAATTCATAATACACTCAAACACAAATTCAATTTCAGCTTTAATACCACTTATTCAACATAGTTTCTCAGCATTCTAAATCCCAATTAGGGTCAATCGACGGCTTATCACTACCCATTACATGTTAATCGATAATACCCATTAAACGACGATAAACCCCCCTTACCTTAACAATCCGGCAACTCTTCGAGCTTCAAGCTTTTCCGTTCTCCAACCTTTGCTCTACAGCTCTTTGCCCTTTTCCTCTTCTCTGCAGCTTCTCAGTTTTCACGTAAAAACCTTTTCCAAAAATGAAAACCTTTTCTCTTATTCCACTTATATATTTTCCAATAATAATTATTATTCCAAATTAATAATAATAATCCAATAATTCAATTTATTTAATTAAATTATTAAATATATTATTAACTTAATTAAATAATTCTTTTACTTTATTTGGGGTGTTACAATACTCACCTATATCCTTAGTGATGGACAATGAGTCTTCCATGCTTATTATAGGGTTAACCCCTCACTAGCATGTTGAAGCTATCCTCACATGGTGGATTTGTGGTTTTTAGGTTGAGTTTTCTCCCTTGGATAACAAAAGACCTTAAGGCTTTTGGACCAATCAATCCACAAACTCATTTTGAGATTTTTACCCCAAACTACGAGGTTTTGATCCTAATCTTTTTTTAAGATGGTACGTAGGCAATGGGTTTATCCATCCAAACACAAAATGTAAATAAACTTGTATATTCTCTTCTGATCTCTTCAATCATGTTTGCACAAATAAATTTTTACAAAATACCAACCTTACAACAAATATGAAAAGGGATCCCTAGGAGTACCTAGGATGTTTTGGGTGCTTAAAATCTTCCCATTGCATAACCAACCCCCTTACCCAGATCTCTGACATTTTTACTAGTTTTTGATTCGATAAAACTTTTAGGTTTTTGTTCGCTTTCTAACCATTCCTTTGGATAAATAGAAGTGCGGTGGCGACTCGACTTGTATGGTTTACCTTGGATTTAGTCAATATCTCTAATGGTAACGAATACCCCGCTACAGAAAAGTGGCGACTCTGCTGGGGATATGTGTGCCTAGTGGGTTTTGCCTACTTTTCATATGTGTTGTATTGTATTGTATATTGTTTTGTGACATATTTTTGTACAATTTGGGATTACTGTATTGTATGTAATGATTGAATTGCTTGAATATTAATTCCTTGTATGCTTGGTGATCTTTGTGAGATGAGTTCTATACCCGAACTCGAGTGCACTTAGGATAGGGGAATGACATAGTCCTGTTGACTTGTGTGGAGTTATTCCTTAACAAGTTGACTTGCAAGTCCATTCACTTGGTGGAGGTCATGTTGGGATCAATAATGTCACACAAGTAGTTGTGGTTAGACATTACTCTTTCCAATATGGACCTTAGAAGCCAAGGACCTTAGTCTACCAAGCCCATCTTGGCCTATTCTTAGGACGTAGTGTGAAAGTCGTTCAAGTGTAAGATTTGATACGATTGTTACACGATACTACACTCATATGAGTCTCTCTTGAGAATATTTTTGGAATACGAGTAGTCGTTTCTCCGATAATATCCGAAGGATGGGATGATGACTATGGGAACCTCTTGTAGAACATGTTTGGCAGGTTTAAACCCTAGTGCACTCCCTTTGGGTGGTGTAGCACCTCAAATTTGCACCTACCTTGTGTACATTCATTTTCATATTAGGTCATTAACATAACATAGTCCACTGCATAGCATTGCATTGTCCTTTGCCCAAGTGCAAGCCATCAGACAGATTAGGTCAAGATGATCAGGAGAATCAGTCAAACAAGCAAGCAAGTGCATTTCTCAAGGAAGCAAAGCCCTAGGGTTGGTTTATCAAATTCATATGATTATGTGATCATTGTGAAGTGGTTTGGCCAAAGTTTGGATGCTCAGAAGTCATCAGTCAGGCTGAATTTCATCTGAAACCCTAGAAGGTCAACTGTGGTCAACTGTGCCTGATTTTATGGATTTGAAGGTGGGAGATGGTTTGAAAGGCCTCATTCATGTCCATACAAGTCTCATTTGACATTTCAAAGATCAAGATTGAAGAATTTGAGGTCAGATGAAAAGTTTCCAAAAATAGCAGGTGACATGTAATTTCAAACTGCCAAAAATGGAAAGTTCTTCTCCTCAAATTTACATCATCATACAAGCTTCAAATGGAATTTTGTCCAACATGAAAGTTGAAGATATTTCTCTCACCTTTCCAAAAAGTCCAAGAACACTCATTTCTCATTTGTGGTTGGCAAGTTATGATCAAATCATTTTCAAGAAATTTTGAACTTCAAGGAGGCATAACTCTTGAGCCATTTGGCCAAATTGAGTGAGGTTTTTTGCTACAAGTCACATTTGACATGTTCTATCCAAATCCTTCATCACATTTCATCAAAAATCATCACATCAAAATGGCATTTTTCAAGTGGCTTGAATTTAAAAAGGGAGGGGTAAAAAAGTGACTTTCAAAATAAACATGTTCTACACTTTCTACCAATTGCATTTGACTGAAAATCATATTTGGAATATGTTTAGGCCCATTTTTGTGCACTGTAGCATGCACACCATGCATAGAGGTGGAAATATCAACTTTGCATAAACACTTGTTTCCACTAATTCTACTTGCCAAATGCCTAAACATGTTTAAGGTTTTGCTTAACAGATGATATATAAATGAAACCCTAACAGAAAACATGGATCACTTTTTCCACATCTAGATCTAGAATCAAGTTTTTTTCTCTCAAACTTTTCTGGCTTTTTCCTCACACAACAACCATTCATCTTGCAAAATTCTTGCTACTGATTTGTTCTTGAGTAAAGATTACACATGAAATCGATGGAAACAGGGCAAGATCACCGTGTTCTTCAAGCTTGAGCATCGATGGTGGTTTCCAAGTAAGCTGGATCTGTGCGCGATTAAGGTCCGAATTCTTCTCCAAACACATCCATAAGCTTTACAGAAGGATCCAGGAACTTCATAAGCGTGGAAACAAGTCGAATTCAACCTCTGTTCTTCCTTAAGGTCAGGATCCGATTCTCTCGATTCAGGAATTTGTTAAGTGTTAATTATAGATCTTCGAATGCTGATTAAAATGAGCTTTGAACCGCGAGTTTTCGTGCACAAACGAGTTAGTTACACGCTTTTAAAGTTTCGTTGATGAATTTTGTTTCCTTCAATATGAATGTGTTCGTTCGTTTCTTGATGGATGGTTCATGGATTATTGATGTGTATTGAAAGGCATTTGCATTGGTATGATTATTGTTGAAATTGGTGGAATTTGTTCTTGACCTGGTGTTGGTGTGATGAACACGATGAAGACTGGGAAATTTGGCTTCCAAAACGTGTTTAGATCCGTTAGGGTACGTTATCATGTGCTGCATGGTGTTTTTGGAAGAAGCGTTGTGATTGGTCAGGCTGTTTAGCCGTGCTGCACGTGATTGGTCCATGGTTCCGTTGACTAGGCATTGACTCTCTCATTTAAATAAAACGCTGAGTTTTGTACTCAGCAAAATGCGCCAGGCTTTGAAGTACATGGCTCGATTCCATGTTGAAGCACTTTCATATGTGCTTTTTGTACTTTCTTCACACACTTAGCATATTCATGCCATGCCATTTCACATTGTTTTTCATTTTTTCTCCACACTAAATAAATCATAACTCACTCATTATAAGTCCAATTCACATGAAACTTTTTGCACCATGCTCCTTGTGATGTCCTTGATTTTTTGGTGATTTTTAATAATATTGTGCACGGATGGATTTTGAAAATGCTTAGGGTTTGTTTTCACATGTCATTTTGTGCACCATGCTCACTATTTTGCTCATAAAATGATGATGTTTCATTAGAAATTCACGAAACTTTTTGTGCTTAAACTAGACATGTTCCTGGTCATTTTGATATGTGGTTTGTAATTTTTGAGTTCCTGGATTGAGAGTTATGACATGATCTTTGGAGGTGTGACATTGTGTGTTATACCATGTCTTGTGCATCTTGTTGATTTTTGTTGCCATGCCATATGAACATGAATTGCTCTGGATTTTTGCATGAGATTACATCTAGATGTTAACTTTGAATGTGAATTTTTGTGGATTTGTTGAGTGCATTTCCAATTTGTTTGAGATTTTCTCCCCTGCTCGACCAATTGTTGACTTCTTGTGAGACATGTTTTTATATGATTTGGGAAATTCTGGTTATTAATTGGTTGGACTTGAGATTTGGCATGTGTATTTTAGACATCTTGAGGTTTGCCATGGCTTTAGTCCCATTCATTTATCATGCTTGGTCTCTGTTTTATGATTGCTTGAAGTGGATGCATGTTTTGATGCTTTGTATGAGCTTGTATGAATTTGTGTTGACTTTATGAATTTCATTGACTTGCTTCCCTTGGTCCAAATGAGCTGAAATTTGGTGTGTAGGTCATGTTGTGGGTGTTGTTTGATCATGAATGTTTTGGTGATTTATTGAAATGTTTGTGAATTGATTTGAGTTGAGCCATTCTGTTTGGTCCTTTGAGGTTCTAAATTGCATGCTTTGCACTCTTTTCCTTATGAAATTATAATGATGAATGATATGAATGTGAAACCACTTGGATTGGATTCTTAATTGTTTGATCTTGATTTTTGATAAGTTTCATGTTCTGTTTTGACTTTTTGATATCATTTTGACCCTAGTCTTGTACTAGTGGTCTTGTGCTCTCACATTTGAGATTTGTTTCAGGTTAAAAGCACAATTTGCTTATGCTTGATGATGTGCACTCAATTGGAGTTGGCTTGTAGCTTGTTTATGACTAACTTGGAATTTGTTTTGTAGGTTTTGAAACTTGAGTTTGTGCCATGTGGCTTGCACCTTTTTGCATTGACTATTGTTTGACTGTATAGTTAACTGTTGACCATTGTCTGTTTGCTTATTGTTTGAGCTGAGTACTGATTATATTGGATTGATTTCAGGTACCTTAGTTGCTATAGTTCCTTTGTGAACTTGATTGTGCTTTGCTTGCTAGCTTGAGCACTGAGGTATAATGATCTCTTCTCCATGTAGTCTGGAAGACCTGGCCTGTTACTTGGCCAGGCACCTGTCTGAAGTCCTCCTTAAGAGGCAATGTTTGTGCTTGTTTATTTTTGTCCCCAAGCAGGTAAAGACCTTTGTTAAGGCAATTGGCAGACACAAGAGGTGTGTAGTCCACCTCCTGCTATTCTGTTGAGTCGTCCCTTGGCTCACATCACATGTTGATGCCTTGTGGACATTAACCCAAGATCAGTTGAGTCAGTGTCATAAGTGTAGAAGGGTTCCCACTTTCTGGACCCACACTTCATTGTCTGAAGCTCTCCCTGACCAGGGATAAGAGTTGTGAAGTCTAATCTTCACTCACCTTTCATCTGGCTTCACCTTGGCTCTCAATGTCAAGGTTAAGAGCTAACATTACCCTTCCAGTTGGCTTGCTCTTGCAGCCTCACCTTTGTTTGAGCCCCACTTGATGTGTATATAGTGTGTGCTATCTGTATTGTTTGCTTTGCTTTGCCTGTGCTTAGGTTTAGCTTGCTCCATGTGCAAGTTAGGTAGCAACCTTGACTTAGGGATGATTTTTCATGATAACATCTAGGCTCGAGTTAGTCTCCCTAGTTGTGTCTCCCTCTGTTATCTGGTTAGGCTAGTCTTGTGTCCCTTCGTAGGGGAACTACGTCGCCCTGATCCTCATACCAGATGAGGTACGTAGGCAGGAGATGAGCTGATCTCACCGGGCGCCCGTTTTTGTTTTGTCTTGTGTGTGTCAAGAGATGGATGTAAGCCCAGCGATTGGCAGTCCATATCCTCTTGTTGTGTGCTTGGAGTCCGGTATAAGTCCATCAAGTGGCATTTGGTTTCTAGTGTGGGTGTGTTTTGGTTCGGAATCCGATGTAAGCCCAGCGATTGGCATTCGGATTCCACGTTTGCCTGTGTGGTTTTGTTTGTGTGCGTGAGCCGAGCTACGGATGCTCTGATTCTTCTTAGTCCAAGAAGATACGTATGCATAGGATGCGACATCCTAGCGAGCATGTGTTTTCCCCCAGTTCGAACTACTTTGACTCTGATGTCTATGCCTGATAGACTAAGTAGGCCCAGGATGCGATGTCCTGCCGAGTCAGTCTTGTTTGTTTTCTTGTGTCTCTTTCAGCCAGTGTTTGTTTGTTTATGAGCAGTGTTTTAGCAACCATTTTCCTTCCTTTTGTGCGTGGATCCCGTCGAGTACGACAGATGCGTAGGGGTGCTAATACCTTCCCTTCGCATAACCGACTCCCGATCCCATTCTCTTTGGTCGCGAGACCACGTCTTTTCCAGGTTTACTTCGAGCGTTTCCTTTCCCTCTTTTGGGATAAATAACGCACGGTGGCAGCTCTGTTGTTTCATTTTCCCGCCGGTTTTTCGCGTAATGCGACAGCTGGCGACTCTGCTGGGGACATAGAGAAGTTGACCTCTTGCTGGTCCATCTTCCCTAAGCGAGTCTCTCCTAGCGCTCTCTAGGATAGGGTTTTGGTTGCTATTTGCTATTATTTTATTGCATTCATGATTATTATGTTGTATATATGTGCATATCTGTCTGCATGCATCATACTGTCATTGAGCTGTCTTCTGTACAGGTTGTTCCTCTGATTTGGGGTGGGTGTTCTGAGTGAGGCCCAATACCTAGGCCTGAGCATACACCTAGGATTAGAGTGGTCTCGTGTTTCTTCATATGTTGTACGACATGATGAGGAGACATGTCACCACTGCCGGACGAGGTTCATGTGAGAGAGTCCTTCCGGGTGGAGTTATTCCGCTTAGGTTGGATTATCTCATCTGAGCTGTTGACTTCGGTGACCGTTCATTCCTGGATCTTTGATTTAGACGATCTTAAGAGAGCTGCAACGGCACACCCGAAAGGGCAAACCCGTTGAGTATCTTTGCCCGATTGTCGAGATCATTATCCGCCTTAGGATGACCTGATTAGAATTCATCTGTGAGGGGAGGGTTGATTCTTACAGATGCATGTTCTGATGGTGACTTTGTTGGTGACTATTGGTTCAGCTGTTGATCAGAGTCCTATTTATAAGTCGGATTTAGGGACATTCATTTCCGAGACGTCGGAATTCTATCCGCGGTATTTATCAGTGGGGATCCGTTTATTTCAGGATTCCCTGGGCCGATTCAGAGATTGTTGTGGTTATCTGTTCAGAGAGCCTATGGTGATGATGGTGAGATAATCTCCGGTTCCGTTTATTTCGGAACTCCCCAAGTCGGATTTATGGAAACTTAGTCCCTCAGATGATTGCGACTGGTCCAGAGACTTGATGGGTCTTCAGATGACTTTGTGGCACAGTGACCTGCATTCATGCATTTGCATCATTATCATTTCGCATTCACCTGCATTCAACTCATGTCTAACCGTACTCAGGGTCCATTTTTGATTAAGGTTCTGGTTGAGAGACAGCCAGATGTCAGAATGTTGTTGATGAAAAATTATTTGTCTCAGTGACGCTAGAATCAAGGGACAGAATATTCCTGGTATGGGTAGACATTGCATGTGTGAGTCATACTAACCCATTTGCTGTTATGTAGGTGTCAACCGGTGCGCATAGCTCGTCTGTTCAAATTTCCTGCTAGGGGCAACAAATCCAAACTGATGGATCCACCCAACGCCGATATTCTTGAGATGAAAGAGATGATAAGGGAATTGTTCAGTGCGGTGCAAGGGCTTGCCCTGGGGCAGAAAGCCATGGCTGAGAGATTGGAAAGAATCGAAGGCTGGATAATCAAGGAGAAAGTTCAGGGAAAGGCTATGCCGACCGAAGCAAACAACCTCTCTGGTATTGTGGCAAAGAAACCATCTGGCGGTGGTCCACTCAAAAAGGAGGTTGAATCAGGAGGTGTGGAGACAAAGAAAGAACGCGGTAAGGCTCGTTATCACCCTTATGCTGCCGCTGTAATCACTCCTGTTGATAACCCAACTGTACCACAGCAACAACCACCACCTCAACGGAGAGCACTGAAAGCTAAGAGCCTAGTGAAGAAGGAGAAGGTTGATCGTCAGTTTGAGGAACCATCTGTGACTTATACTCTCCTGTTCAAAAGATTGAGGGATCTGGGGTTAGTCCGGCAAAGGATATTGATTCCCATGGAACTGCAGCGGAGGCCTCCAAACTATGATGAGAATGCTAAATGTGATTTCCATTCTGGAGCACAGGGGCACAACATTAAGGGTTGTAGGGCTTTCAAGCATGTCGTCCAGGACATGGTGGACTCTAAAGCCATCAGCTTGACACAGATAATGAATGGAGATGTCAACCCCGTACCCAGGAAGGGTCCTGTAAAAGTGAAGATGGTGAAAAAGGCCAAAAGAAGAATGGAGGTGACTGAGGAGGATCAGTTAAAGGTTCCAATGTCTGTGGTTCCAAAACCTCTGATGAAGGATGAAGCTTTCCCTGGTGCTGATATTTGTTGTGCGGCCGTCGCCACAAAGGGATGTGTAGTGATGAGAAACACGACCCAGAAGATGAAGGAAGTAGAAATGGACAGTGAAAAATTTGAAACACCAAGCCAAGCAATTGAAACCGTCAAGGTGGAGAATGCCTTTGCTGCTGAGAAAGAGAAAAGGCTGTCCATTTCTTCTTATAAACAAGCCCTGGAAGTGGTGAAGAACAGAGAGGCCCGAGGCTGGGGAAGGATCATTGATATTGTGGTAAAAGCAGACATGTTTGGGGTCGGTTATCAGCCGGATCAGAAGTCGTCTAGATCAAACAGGGGATGTCGTCCACCGTACACCTTTGTCAGTGCAGGAATGCTGGATCCTGATCAAGCTTGTTCAGTGAGTGAAGAGATTGACCGCGACCGCGAGCTCGAGGCGTGGATAAAATTGTGCATACCAGAGAATTGGAAGATCACCAATGTCACTCATCCAGAAGAATAGTATTTCTGTGTTTCCATTTTGTTTGCATGAAAGCCATACGTTTTGCCCGAAACGTAATGGTCTATTGTAAGGGCCATCTCATGTGTTTCATTGTGCAATATTTTGCATCAGTAATAAATGGATGTTTTTGTAATTAAAAGCGGTGTTCCCTGTTTTTCAATTATTTTTGCAGTTTAAAAATAAAGAATGGCAATGTTTATTTTCATTTTTTCTTTCCTTTTGATTTGTCTTGTCCCGACCTCAAAAGTGATTATCCTCCTGATCTCATTGACAACAATTCGGTTACACCTCTGTATGACTTCGACAATCCGATCTATCATGCCGAAGAATAAGGCGAAGAAGATTGTGATCTGCTGGAATTAGCCAGGTTGTTAAGACAAGAAGAGCAGGTGATTCAACCGCACGAGGAGTGATTCAAGATTGATAATCCAGGCGCCGCCGAGGTCAGAAAGGAAGTGAAAGTTGGTTCCGCCTGGAGGCGAGTGTCAAGAGCGAAGCAGAACGCCAGTGCCACGTATCAGAGTGACTTTGTTTCATGATATGGTTCATCGTGGAATCAAATGCCATGTTGAGGACATGATGACAAAGTCCCAAGCAGAAGAGGGCATCCGGTGGATTCGGGACAAGTCGTTTGACCAGATCAAGACAACTCAGACTGAGGTTGCGTCCGAATCAGTGCACTTGTGGAGTGCTGTCCGGTAAGTTGCCGAGGCTTATTGTGAACGAAAGAGGAATCGAGGTCGATCCTGCGAAAAAAAAAGAAAAGAGAAAAAAAAAGAAAAGAAAAGAAAAATGCAAAAAATGCCTGAACCGAAGAAAAAAGAGAACAAGCGGTCAGGTGGATAATGGTTGCCAAGGGGCATTGAGAAAAATAAGTTGCAGGAACCTCTGATTCTGATGACTCTGGTAGAGAGACGGTCATTAATTCTGTAATTGACAGCCCTCGAGGGGTCTATGAGGTGCGTATGGGGTCAGCATGACGAGTCTGGTTGAAAAGAGCATGCAATTTACCTAAGTAAAAAGTTTATCGACTGTGAAATAATACACTCACTGCTCAAGAAAAACTTGCTGTACTTTGGCATAGGCTGCTCGCCGACTGAGACAGTATATGCTGGTTCATACCACTTTGTGGATTTCCAAGATGGATCTGATCAAGTATGTGCTTGAGAAGCTAGCATTGACCGGACGGGTTGCAAGATGGAAAGTAATTCTAACTGATTCGTGATATACAGTATACCATTGAGAATTATCAGCCAAGGAAGTTTGAGGTCCCTGATGAAGACATCTCGAGGTGCTCAAATCGAAAGATTGTGAGGAACCGATCCCGGAGGAGGGGCCTGACCCTGAATCCGAACGGATTCTGATGTCTGATGGGGAGTTTAAGGTGAATGAGTTGGTGTGTCCCAAATAACTTTTGAATACACCAATGTTGGTGGCTGAGTACAAAGTTTGTGTCCCGAGTACTGAACCTTGATGCGTACGTCTACTGGGGCAATGCCACGCTCGCTCGTGTATGGGATAGAAGTAATATTACTTGCTGAAGTCTAGATCCTATTGTGGAGAATCCTGATGGATGAGAAATTGGAAAAGACTGAGCGGATAAAGACTCGGTATGATATGTTGAGCCTGACTGAGGAAAAGAGGCTGGCAGTTACTTGTCATGGGGCAGTTGTACCCGGTGAATGAAGCGTGTTGTTGACCGAAAAGTGCGACCTCGTGCATCCCACGTGGGAAAGTGGTATTGAAAAGGATCCTTCCTCCTCGACGATCGTAGGGGCAAGTGGACACCCAGTCATGAATCCCCAGCATGGTCAAGAAGGTTTTCTCCGACAGAGCCTTATTGCTGATGACCATGGATGGCGAGGATTTTCCATCCCCTGCAGATGCGGACGCAGTTAAAAAATACTTCGTAAAAGAGACCCGCTGGACAAAAAGAATAAAAGAGTCCAGGCAAAAAGGGGCATCCCGGCGAACCGAAAAAAAGAGAAAAGGTTCGGGAAAAAGTTAGGGATAATAAAAGAAAAGAACTGTACACCCGGCAAGTCGAAAACCCCACAAGGGCGACTTGGGCAAAAAAGGGTATCCCGGTGGACTAAAACCCGAAAGGGCGGTCCAGGAAAAAGAGGGATTGAAACGAACAACTGCGTCCAGCATGATCGTTTGCGCTTGGATATGACTCGGATAATCTCCGACAGAGATCGATCGGAAGCGTCTTGTTCAGAAGACAGAAAGTGAGGAAAGTCTTGAGGACATATGAGGTGTAACCGAGTTGGAACCCGATGAGACCACGGTTTCACATTGCCATTAGGGTAGATTTTTTCTTTTTTGTGCGCGATCACCTCTTTTCAGGGATTGCTTCCTGTGGGTCGCTCGGTTTTTGAGCCATCTTTTTCAGTCAGTAAAATGCGTGTTTAGTCAAATAGTTTTGTTTTTGTTTTCATTACCGCTTTGATTACGAAAACATCCGTTTATTTTGATAAGAATATTTGCATTTTGAAACGTGGAGATTGTAGCGGTGTATTCGTCGCTATATGATTTATTGATTAAATCATAAGCAAAGCATACAATGAATCGAGTCGCCACCGCACTTTTATTTATCCAAAGGACTGGCTAAAAAGCGAACAAAAGCCTAAGAAGTTTTACGCGTAGAAAACTAATGAAAAGATCAGAGAGTCTGGGTAAGGGGTAAATTACGCAATGGGAAGGTGTTAGGCACCCATCACGTCCTAGGTACTCCTAGGGAGCCCTTTTCACACTTGTTGTATTAAATTGTTATTTGTTATGAAATATTTATTGTGCAAACATGATTGGGATGATGAGAAAAGAATATACAATTTTTATTATTTTTGTGTTCGAACGGATGAACCCGTTGCCTACGTACCTTCCATCAAAGGTAAGGATCAAAACGCCGTAGTTCGGCTAAAAGATTTCCAAAAGTTAGTGGATTCAATTTTAAACACAAGCCCTAAGGTCTTACGTTATCCACGGGAGAAAACTCAACCTTATACAAACAACAAGTCCACCATGTGAGAAAAGCTTCAACTTGCTAGTGAGGGGTTAACCCTATAATAAGCAAGGAAGACTTACAATTCAATCAACTAAGGACAAATAGGTGAGATTGACATCAACCAACTAGGATAAATCAAACCTATGGCTAATGTATGAAAACTTAACAAGAATGGACAAAGCCATAAAACAATTGAATGGGTGAAGTTAATTGATTATGCTTATTCACAAAAGAAGGGTCAAAGTATGATTAAGATTGATTCAAAAGAAGTATTATGAAATGGAGTTTGAAAAAGTCAAGGACTTGGGGTCCAGGTTTTTAATTTGAAAGCATGAAGATGTTTGCACAATATTTATCTCAAGTTTTGAAAGTAATGTGTGAAAAGGTTTAGGACAAAATGGATGAATGGATGAAGATGGAGTGTAAAACTTCCTAGAAGGTTCACCTCTTGAGATCATATAGAAGATGATTCAAGTGTGTCCTTTGGAATAGGCAATGAGTAATAACAAACAAGCAAAGCAAAGGAAGAAAGTCAACAAAAGCGGATACTTGATGCCAATCACTGGACTTATACCAATCTCCTAAAACAAAACTGGATATCAGAGGCCACTCTATGGACTTATACCAATCTCCTCAACAAAGAAATAAAAAGTGGATACCGGATGCCAATCTATTTGGGCTGATACCAATTTCCAACAACAAAGCAAACACTTGGATGTCAGATGCCAATCTATCTGGGCTTACTCTAACCTCCAACATATGATCATGGGAAAACAAATGCCAAATTACACGGACTTAGAATTGCATCCTCACATAAATCAAACAAATGCATCAAGCAAAGAGAAGATGAGTGGCCAATGAAATGGTCTTATACTCACTTCCATATCATAGGAACAATGGCCAATGAATGGTCTTACAATTGTCCTCAATGGGCAAACAACAAAGATATGTCACAAAGACAAATGAAATGATCATGCACTAATGAGCAATTAATGATGATAAATGCACAAAGCATACAATCAGACATGTGCATATGAAGTAAGCAATCAATCAACCAAAGTCATTCAGCACACTCTATAACCAAACAATTAGGCTCATACAAAGGGTGGGCATTGAAGCCAACTGGAATAGGGTTAATGGTGCTCTTAACCTTGACATTGAGAGCCAAGGTGAAGCAGATGAAAGGATATGAAGGGTGTGCCTCATGCTCTTATCCCTGGTCAGGGAGAGCTTTGAATATCAGAAGGTGTGGGAGTTCAGAAAGATGGAACTCTCTCCACAAGTTAGACTCTATAGATCTTGGGTTTTTACTCACTATGCATCAACACAAGTAGTGTGAGCAAGGTGAGTGACACACAGAATAGTAGGAGATAGGCTACATATCTCTTTTGTCTACCAATTGCCTTATTCAAAGGACTTTTCCTGCTTGGGACAAAAGTAAACAGGCACGAACATCGCCTCTTAAGGAGGACTTCAGACAGTTGCCTGGCCAAGTAACAGGCCAGGTCTTCCAGACTACATGAAGAAAAAGGATTCTACCTCAATGCAAATGCTATCAAGCAAAGCAATGCAAGTTCTCAAAGAACTATAAGCAACTAAAGGTACCTGAAATCAATCAAGTAAAATCAGTATACAACTCAAATTCAAAACCAATATAAGATAAGGATCAACAGCCAACATAATCAGTCAAATGTGCAATGCACAAAGCTCAAAGCATATGAGCTAGACATCCTACAAAACAAACAAGTTAGTTCATGATAATCAATCAAACTCAAGCAACTTGCATAAAGCTCCTTGAAGCATGTGCTTCTTAACCTGAAAAACCAAACTCAAACATGAGCAACAAGACCACTAGGACAAGCCTAGGGTCAAAAGGAGATAAGAAATCCAAAACAGAAAGTGAAAGTTATCCAAAATCAAGTTCAAACAATTAAGAAACAAACCCAAGTGGTTTCATGTTCATGTCATTCATCATTATCATTTCACAAACAAATTAGGTCAAAACATGTCATATAGAACTTCAAAGAAGTCAACAGAATGATTCAAGTCAAATCCAATCACAAACATTTCAATAAATCCTCAAATAAATCATGATCAAACATCATCCATAACATGATAAGCATACCAAATTTCAGCTTATTTGGATCAAGGGAAGTAGGTCAATGAAAATCAGAAAGTCAAAGCAAGTTCAAGCAAACCCATACAAAGCATCAAAACATGCACCAACTTCAATAAATCATAAAACAGTGACAACATGTGATAAATGAATGGGACTAAAACCATGACAAACTTTAAGATGTTTAAAACTCACATGTCAAATTTCAAGTCCATCCAATTAAGCATGAGGATTTCACAAATCAAATACAAACATGTATCACAAAAAGTCAAGAAATGACCAAACAGGGGAGAAAATTCCAATCAAATAGGAAATGCCATCAATAATTCCAGACAAATTCACATGTATTCTCAACATCCATAAGTATGTTCATGCAAAAATCCAGACCATTTTGAGTTCAATAAGCATGGTATTTAAAATCATGAAGTTGGACATGAATGGTGTGACACAAATTGTCACACCCCTATTCAAAAAATCATATCTCATCAACCAGCAATGATAAATTCACAAACTCTACACCAAAATCACCATGAACATGTCTAGTTTAAGCACAAAAAATTTCAGCCTCATTGGATTAAGTATCATCATTTCACAAGCAAAATGGCATGGCATACATAAAATGGATACACATGAACAAACCCTAGCACATTTTTAAATCCACACATGCAAAAAATCTGGAAAAATCATCATAAAAAACTAGAGATCAAGAGGAGCATTCCACAAAAAATCCCATCAAATTTGGGTTAAAATTGAAGAACTTATGAATTTTCTAAGTTTGGCATACAAAATGAAATAAATATTGAAAAAGAAAATGATTTAATGAAATATGTAATACGGCAGTGGCATTTTTGTAATTAAAGCATTCATTAAGTGGAACGCTGCGTTCCAATTAGAATACGTGGCACAGACTTATTCGCTTCATGGCCCAGAAACATGAAAACCATGCAAGAAACGGGTTCAATGGATTAAACGCGGGTTTTGAGCGAAAATATTAGGGTTTGGCCGTGTTCTTCCTCATTTTTTCCAGATTTTTTCAGCAAGATCAAAATGCAACCAAAATCCACAAACAATATATCATTGTGTTCATCTAACAGAGTACATCAACATTCCAACATTCATTAGCCCTAATTTAAACTATCATGGAAGAAATAAACAACACAACATTCACATATGAAACTTTATGACAACATAACTCTCAAAATACCCGACCATTTTCCACGATTCAAAGTTCAATATAATCAGCATGGCAAGACCTTTCTAAAGCATAGCATGATTTTAAGAATGGCTAGGTTCAAAATTTTACCTAGCTTGAAGAACAGTGATGATTTGGTGGTTCTTTGGTCGTGCAAAGTATAAACAGAAGTTTCTTGATGCTCCAGATGATGAATGGATGAGTATTGGAAGTTCAGTTGCCTTGCTTCTAGCTCCAAATTCGAGCTGCCATGGAAGAGAGCTCAATGCAACAGTGTGGATTCTTTGCTTACAGTGATGAAAAGGTACTTGCTAAAGCTTCCAAAAGGATGGTGAATGATGAATCAATGGATAGTAGCACAAGTTCCTTGAATATTTTCAGAAAAAGTTAAGATGAAAAAGTGAGAGAGTTTGAGAGAAAATGAATTTGGATCTAGTTTGGTGAATAATGGCTAGGGTTTTCTGTCAGAAAATGAGCAATATATACTCTGTTTAATGAAGCTTAAGCTTGGTTAGTGGAAAGGTAATCTCATTTAGCTCAAATGAAGTGTTATGGTTAATTGGTGAAATTCACTCAAATGGCAAGGTGCATGTGCTACAGAGCGAAATGGGCCCAAACCACTCTCCAAATGTGATTTCTGAACACTTGTAATTGGTAAAATATATGGACAATGGTTAAATTGAAAGTTCATTTTTCACCCCTCTCTTTTTAAATTCCATGCACTTGAAAAAGGCCATTTTGATTGGTTGATTTTTGGTGAATTGTGATGAAGGATTTGGATAGAGCACATCAAATATGACTTGTAGCAAAAAACCTCACTCAATTTGGCCAAATGGTTTGGAAGATATGCCACTTTGAAGTTCAAAAATGTTTGAGAATGATTTGATCATAACTTGCCAACCATAAATGAGAAATGAGTGTTCTTGGACTTTTTGGAAATGGGAGAACAAGATCTTCAACTTTCATGTTGGACAAAAATTCATTTGAAGCTTGTATGATGAAGTAATTTTGAGGAGAAGAACCTTCCATTTTTGGCAAATTCCAATTACAGGTCAACTTTCTATTTTTGGAAATTTGTTGTCTGACCTCAAATTCTTCACTGATGATGTTTGACATGTTATATGAGGCTTATATGGACATGAATGAGACCTCTCAAACCAATTCCCACCATCAAATCACTGATTAAATGCACAGTTGACCACAGTTGACTTTGCTAGGGTTTTGGTTGACTGAACCATGTTCTAATGAATTCCAAGCCCCTACCACTTGATATCTTGATTCAAAATGATGTCACAACTCATATGAACTCTTGATGAATGATCATGGTGCCCAAATTCTTCAAGAATGGCCACCATCTATTGCTCAATGACTGACTTTGACTGATTTGACCTAATTTGCTTCATCTGAAAGTAACATGGTTAGATGACAATATTTTTGTACCTTTGGTTAATAGACAGATGAAAAGCAATGGTATACAAATGCACACATGCTTGGTGATCAAGAACCACACTCACAAGATAACCCACCCACTAGGAGGGAAGCAAAGGTGCACAAAGATCCTTGAGGCAATGATATGATATGATATGATGCCATGAGGGATCTTAGGGACAAAATTGGGGTCTTACAGATGCCCCTATTTAAGGTCATTCTAGCCGGAGAAGTGAAGTTTAGAAATCTTCATCTCGACGCGGTAGAATGGGCTTAAATAACAGTAATGAGACAAATTTTGGTCCCTAAGAGACCTCATGATGCAAATGTATGCATGCAAAAGACACAAACTCTGTGGGGAATATGATTCACACAGAAGAAAAGACGATCCGTCGGAGTAATACACTCACCAGGAACAGAGACTCTAACAAGACTCTTGTTGGGGATAGTAAAAGAAAACGAATGCGTGAGCAGGACACGACTTCAAGTTGGGGAAAAACAAAACTGACACAGCGTGAACAAGACACGACTCTTATTAGGGTAATAACAGAAATCAGACTGGAGACCTCACTGGGGAGTGAAGGACTTACACCGGGGAAAAGGAAATTCCAAAGGAAAAACATCCATTGAAGAGACATAAGCTGACTCTTGGGGATAAGCAAAAGGAAACTCCACTGAGGAAGCACCAAAGAATTGAGATGTTACCGGTATAAGGGTAACAAACTCAGGAAGAATGAATATCTAAGACCGGTATAAGGGTGAGAGATATCAATCAACCAAACATCTGAGAAAGACCTGGAAAAGGTACATAAACTCAGGAAAATCTGACTCCACAGGGGACCGAGATCATAATAGGGAGCAGAAAGGAAGGAACACCAGGGATACCGAGGTATATAATAGGTGACCGACCAAAGCGTGAATTGGTATATATGCCAAAACACTCATCATCCGAAAGGAGGGCTTGAAAAAGCAAATCGACTTACAGGATGGACATTCGAATCCACAACGGGAAAACGAACCTTACTCAACTGGGGACACAAACCCAAAGAGTGCATGAGATATAATATCCATTACCGGCAGACCGTGGATAAGAATACTCGCATGAGATATATTATCTATTACCGTCAGAACATAGATAATAAACTCGCATGGTAAGAAACACCAGAGATATCGAATAATATAATAGGTGATCTACCGAAAACGTGAATTGGTATATATGCCAAAACACTCATCATCCGAAACACAAACTGGTTAAAGGATGGATATTCGATTCTACAAAGAATACGAATCTTGCTCAGCTGGGGAAAATCAACAAAGGATTCCAACTAAAGAGCGCATGAGACACATTATTCATTACCGGCAGACCGTGAATAACATACTCGAAAGGAAAAGACACCAGAGATACCGAAGTATATAATAGGTGACTAACCAAAAAGAGAGACAATCGATACCAAGCATCCGGGTAAATGAAAGACAACTCAAAGAGGATAAATTGCAAGCATCCGGCAATTATCCAACAACAAAAAATCGATTCCGCAAAGGGAAAAAAACGAAACTTACTCGACCAGGGAAACACGAAAGGCTTCGACTGAAGAGTGCATGAGATATATTATTCATTACCGGCAGACCGTGAATAACATACTCGCATGGAAGATTATCCACAACCGGTATAAGGGTTAATAAAGGATAAATCAACCGAAAAGAAAGGTATCGGGATACCAAACTAGGTATATAATGATGACCAATCAAAGGGAACAACAACATCACCAACACAAGGGTAAATGAAAGGAGACCCGCTGGGGATAAATTGCAAGCATCTGGCAATTATCCAACTGTACCACAAGGCACAAACTCCGCTGGGGAGAAACATCAACACTTGGGATTTACAACTACCGAATACGGGGTAGAAGACCACAAACTCAACTGGGGATAAAAATCACCACAGGGAGACACCAACTCTGTTAGGGATAAAACCACTACAACAGAAATCCACTTACAATCAGGACGAACCACAAAGGTTACCTCTGTTAGGGGAAAAGAGATAGGACTTACAACTACCGAATACGAGGTAATAGCCATACTCTGGTGGGAACAACCACAAATTAGGGTTTACATCTACCGAATAAGGGGTAGAAAACCAACAACTCTGCATGGGGATAGAACAAATCACAAATCCGCACGGGAAACCAAAAATAAGGTTTATAACAAATCACAAACTCTGTTGGAAAGTAAGAAACATAGGATTTACGACTACCCCCTACTAGGTAGAAAACCAACAATTCTTGCCGAGGAATAAAAGGTATATAACCACCAATTCCGCTGAAAGGCAAAGAAAATAGGACTTACAACTACCGGTATAAGGGTAGAGGCCCGAAAAAACTCCGCTGGGGAACAACCCACTGGGAAGCACAAGACATTTGACAAATAGCCAATCCGGGAATAATCTGAAAAGACAGACTGAATCAAGACACGTCCTAATGAGGATGTAACTCAAATAGGAAAATCCATCCCAATATATATGTTGGGAGGAAACGGAAGAAACCGTCATCCACGAGGATATATCTCAGTGGGGAACTGCATAAGGACAGACAACATTTTCTGCTTATGGGGCTGACTCTATATGGAGAGATTTAACACCCGACATCTGCTAGGGGAGATCTATTGGGGATCTGCATCACCATAGCAAAGAACAATCAACAAAAGATACATGGCGAGAAATGCAACATGAATATCTGAATGTTTATGAATATGCATGAATATGCGTGATTTATGTTTGATGAATGCTGACAAGACAGACATATCTAACACAAACAGGTCCAGGAACCGAACGCCCGGTATTATACTTCCAGGGGAGAAACCAACTGGAAAGTCAATCTGCGGAGATCTACATGCTATAAAGCATAGATCTGCGGGTACCGCTGGAGAAGCAGAGGATCAAAGATATCAGGAAACACAAATCTCTGAGTGATGGATCAGCAAGCAACCCAACCAGGGTACAGAAAGTCACAACGGGCAAAACAGCCACCAAGACGAATCTGTTGGGGAACAAGAGAAAATCTCGAAGATCCGCAGGGGATCTCAGCAACAACCGAGAAACAAAGAGCTTTGCAACTCTAAACATCTCCGGGGAACAACCCACTGGGAGAACAACATCATCCGAGTAGAATCCAACTGCATAAGCAACTCTACTGGGGAACATTGCTGCTGGAGAAAACTGAGTCTTCAACAACACTCTGCTTGCAACTAAGCTGGGGAACAACCCCATCACAAGATCTGGAGAAAGAAGATACAACCAAACCAGGAATATGAACCAAGTGTCTTACCTGTTGGAGATCATGCCACCCTTGGGAGAGCACTGAAATATTCTTGAGTATCCTTTCAACCTTATGGATATTCACTTTGTTTAAAACAACAAATTTTGAAAAATTTATTTTGTTTAAAAACAATGATATTTTATCAATTAAAACATGCAAAACATTTGTTGAATTGAAACAAATAAGAGTGCAAATAATTGGATAAAAAGCTCAAATTGATTTGATGGAATGGTAGCCTGCAAATGGCAAGACTCCATAGATCTGTACAAATTTGAAATCAGTGATATATATTGGAAGAGGGCTACATTGAACATAATGATCCTTTCTCAACCAATTTGAATCTCGATGTATTCGAAGCTTCAGTTGACGACGAATCGAGAATCCTCTGACGAAAAGACAGCTGGTGAAACAGAAAGTCTTGTCAGGATGCAGTTACTTGCCAAATCCCTAATTTTTGCCTAGATCGCCCCAGAGTGAGGTACTCAATCTAGCGGGATGCAAATATTCTTTTTTTCAAGTCTCTAATTTTTTCCTGGATTACCCTTGCGGGTTCTCCACCGAGACGCTCATTGTTGCCTAAGCCGCCCTTTCGGGTTTTCAACTTAGCGAGCTATTCTGTTTTTCATTTGCATATACTTTTTTTTAGGCAAAGTATCTCTTGACTGCATCTGAATTCACAGGACGAGTGAAATCCTCCCCATCCATTGTTGTAAGCATCAAAGCTCCGCCTGAAAAGGCTCTCTTAACAACATATGGACCCTCGTAGTTTGGAGTCCACTTGCCCCTGGAATCGGGCGCGAAAGACAAAACTTTCTTGAGCACGAGGTCACCTTCTCGGAACACACGAGGCTTGACCTTCTTATCGAATGCTTTCTTCATTCTCTGCTGATATAACTGACCATGACACATGGCACTTAACCGCTTCTCTTCAATCAAATTCAATTGGTCGTAACGACTCTGAATCCATTCAGCATCAGTCAACTTGGCTTCCATCAAGACTCTCATTGATGGGATCTCCACCTCTACTGGGAGAACAACCTCCATGCCGTAAACAAGAGAGAAAGGGGTTGCCCCTGTTGAAGTGCGTATCGACGTACGGTATCCATGCAAAGCAGATGGAAGCATCTCATGCCAATCTTTGTACGTGACAGTCATCTTCTGGATAATCTTCTTGATATTCTTATTAGCAGCTTCAATAGCCCCATTCATCTTAGGTCTGTAGGGAGAGGAATTATGGTGTGCAATCTTGAATTCAGCGCACAGCTTGTCCATCATTTTATTATTCAGATTAGATCCATTATCAGTAATGATCCTCTCTGGCACACCATAACGGCAAATCAGCTGGTTCTTGATAAACTTCACAACCACCTGCCTGGTTACATTCGCATACGAAGCGGCTTCAACCCATTTGGTGAAGTAATCAATTGCTACGAGAATAAACTGGTGTCCGTTGGACGCTTTCGGCTCGATCATGCCGATCATGTCGATCGCCCACATAGAGAAAGGCCATGGTGACGAAATCACATAAAGAAGTGTCGGAGGAATATGAATCTTATCCGCATAAATTTGACACTTGTGACATTTCTTCACATATTTGCAACAGTCAGACTCCATTGTCAGCCAATAGTAGCCTGCTCTCAACATCTTCTTAGCCATGGCATGTCCATTGGAATGAGTACCAAATGAACCCTCATAGACCTCAGTCATCAACAGGTTTGCTTCGTGTCTATCCACGCATCTGAGCAAAACCATATCAAAATTTCTCTTATACAGCACTTCACCACTGAGGTAGAAACTGCCTGACAACCTTCTCAAAGTTTTCCTATCTTTCACAGATGCCCCAGGCGGGTAGACCTGGTTCTGGAGGAAATTCTTGATATCAAAATACCAAGGCTTGTCATCTTTCACTTCTTCGATTGCAAATATGTGAGCTGGTCTGTCCAAGCGCATCACAGTAATATTGGGGACATCATTCCACCGTCTGACCACAATCATGGAAGCAAGCGTAGCAAGCGCATCTGCCATCCGATTATCCTCTCGAGGAATGTGATAAAATTCAACTTCTGTGAAGAATGTTGAAATTCTCCTTGCGTAATCTCTATATGGGATGAGACCAGGCTGATTCGTCTCCCATTCACCCTTGATCTGATTAACAACCAGGGCCGAATCACCATACACATCTAGATACTTGATTCTTAAATCAATGCATTCTTCAAGTCCCATAATACAGGCTTCATACTCCGCCATATTATTCGTGCATTTGAAAGTTAGCCTTGCTGTAAACGGAATGTGTGAACCTTGAGGAGTAATGATCACTGCCCCAATTCCATTTCCATATTGATTAACAGCGCCATCAAACACCATCGTCCATCTGGAACCAGGTTCCGGACCTTCATCAAGTGTAGGCTCATCACAATCTTTCATCTTCAAATACAGGATCTCCTCATCAGGGAAGTCATACTGAACAGACTGATGATCTTCGATCGGCTGGTGCGCTAAATGGTCAGCCAAGATACTACCTTTGATAGCTTTTTGAACTCGGTACTCAATATCATACTCAGACAACAACATCTGCCAACGGGCAATCCTCCCAGTTAAAGCAGGCTTCTCGAAGATATACTTAATCGGATCCATTCTGGATATCAACCAAGTTGTATGATTTATCATGTACTGGCGCAAATGCTTAGCAGCCCAAGCTAAAGCACAGCACGTCTTCTCAAGCATAGATTACCGAGACTCACAATCAGTAAACTTCTTACTGAGGTAGTATATAGCAAATTCCTTCTTCCCCGATTCATCTTGTTGACCGAGTACACAACCCATCGAGTCTTCAAGAACTGTCAAATACATGATCAGAGGTCTTCCTTCCACAGGCGGAGACAATATCGGAGGTTCAGACAGATATTCTTTGATACTGTCGAAAGCTTTCTGGCAATCCTCGGTCCAATCATGAGACTGATCTTTCCGGAGGAGCTTGAATATCGGTGCACATGTGGCAGTCATGTGGGATATAAATCTGGAAATGTAATTCAAGCGGCCAAGAAAACCTCGGACTTGCTTCTCAGTTTTGGGTGCAGGCATCTCTTGTATTGCTTTGACCTTTGCAGGATCAACCTCAATACCTCTTTCACTTACCACAAAACCCAACAATTTGCCGGAACGGACTCCAAATGTACACTTGTTTGGATTCAGGCGAAGTTTAAACTTCCTCAAACGTTGAAAAAACTTCAACAAATGCTCAATATGCTCAACTTCTGTTCGGGACTTAGCAATCATATCGTCAACGTAGACCTCTATTTCCTTGTGCATCATATCATGAAACAAGGTAGTCATAGCTCGTTGATACGTGGCTCCGGCGTTCTTCAAACCGAAGGGCATCACTCGATAACAGAATGTTCCCCAAGGTGTGATGAATGTTGTCTTCTCCATATCCTCTGGTGCCATCTTGATTTGATTATATCCGGAAAATCCGTCCATAAAGGAAAAGACTTTGAATTTAGCTGTATTGTCTACCAACATGTCGATGTGTGGTAGAGGAAAATCATCTTTTGGGCTAGCCTTATTCAAATCTCTATAATCAACGCACATACGGACTTTTCCGTCCTTCTTAGGAACAAGCACAATATTGGCCACCCATTGAGGATATGTAGAAGTCACCAGAAACCCCACATCAATTTGCTTCTGAACTTCCTCTTTGATCTTCACTGCCATATCTGGATGAGTTCTTCTGAGCTTATGCTTCACAGGCACGCACTCAGGCTTTAAAGGAAGGAAATGTTGCACAATATCTGTATCTAAACCCGACATGTCTTCATAGGACCAAGCAAAGATATCTGAATATTCTCGTAGCAAACTGATCAAATCTTCCTTGACAGACCCTTCAAGAAGTGCCCCAATCTTCACCAGGCGAACACAATCCTCAGACCCCAAGTTGACTGTTTCCAAGTCTTCTAGATGCGGCTGAATGATCTTCTCTTCGTGCTCAAGGAGACGGGTAATCTCATCAGGAATCCCCTCAACGTCATCTTCCTCTGCCTCATATACAGGGAATTCAAAATTGGGAGATGGCGTTGGATCATTATGTTCAATGGTTTTTAGGATCAACCTGCATAATGATTTTGGTTAATGAAAAACTTTAGCATTTAAACAAGCAAACCATTATGCAGATGAAAAAGATTGTTTTTATTCTTGTTTTTATGGGTTTTTTGTGATCACTGATTTCATGCAAAAGCAAAAAGTAAAAACAAAGGAAAAACAAATGTTTAACAATGCATTAATTGAATGAAAACATCATTGTATATATGCTTTGCCAACAATGTCATCACTTCTCCTTTTGGCATGGGAGAAGGGTTTCAAACAAAGTGAACAATTACTCTGATCTAGGGATGACTGTAGGAACATCTACAGCGACCCAATTGTGGCAGACACCACCAGGAATAACGAAGTTGTTCACGTCCTCTGCATCCTCTTCCAAGATAGCAGCAGCCTCTTCTTCATGTTGATCAGCATGAATGAATCCTCCACTTGTGAACAAACCTTGCTCATTACATGCCCCAGAACAGTAGCCAATGCCAGCCCGGGATCTATTGTCTTCAAGTTCAATCACCTTCCCTAATCCAGCAACTGCACCACATTCAATGGCCAGCTTCGCATCACGGTAGGAAGTGAATGAAGGAGACTTCTTCTCGATTGGTTCATCAATAGATAAAGCTTGGAAATGCGTTCCAACTTCATCCTCAGCGTCAATGTACGAGAAAGAAGACAGATGGCTAACCAAGAGAGCCTTTTCTCCCCCTACTACAACCAGTTTCTTGTTTTTCACAAATTTCAACTTCTGGTGTAGGGTGGATGTCACGGCGCCAGCCTCGTGAATCCATGGTCTGCCTAAGAGACAGCTATAAGATGGGTGGATATCCATTACCTGGAAGGTAACCTGGAAATCACTTGGTCCAATTTTGATTGGGAGATCAACTTCCCCAATCACGGTCTTACGCGACCCATCGAATGCCTTCACAACAACCCCACTCTGCCTCATAGGAGGACCTTGATATGACAATCTGGAGAGTGTGGTTTTTGGCAATACATTTATAGAGGATCCAGTGTCCACCAGCACATTCGATATTGCATCAGATTTGCAATTCATGGAGATATGTAAAGCCATGTTGTGGTCTCTTCCCTCCTCAGGGAGATCAGCGTCACAAAAGCTCAAAGTGTTGCAAGCGGTAATGTTTGCAACAATACTGTCGAACTGCTCAATAGTGACGTCGTGATCAACATACGCCAGATCCAAGACTTTCTGTAGAGCCTCCCTATGGGGTTCTGAATTCAGCAGCAGAGAAAGAATGGAAATCTTGGATGGCGTTTGCAGAAGCTGGTCTACAACGTTGTACTCACTCTTTCTGATGAGCCTCAGCATCTCATCAGATTCTTCATCTACAATGCCACTCGGGCCAACTGAAGAAGTAGGAGTTTTTTGTACAGAGGAGGATGGTTTGGCAACATCACGTGCCTGATTCTGAATATTAACAGCGGTCCCAACTGGACGCTCAGCAGAATCAGAAGCAACAACCTTAGGAGGCGCAGAAAACACACGACCACTTCGGGTCAACCCACTTACATCAGCGACATTGGTCACAGAAGTTGAAGGCAAAGGCACTTCTACCCCATCTTGCACAGCAACAAGGTTGTATCTGAATGGTACGGCTTTGTCTGAGGAGTAAGGCACAAGGCCTGCAGGTTTAATGACCAAAGAAGGGGAAGCCTTCGGCTTGCTGCTATCATAGCGGATAACAACATGCTCAGGTAATTTGAACACTGGTGAAATCACATTCACCTCAGGCTCGTCTCTATCAACATTGCGATTCTGCAGAATCTCAATGGTACCCTCATTCAACAGCTTCTGGAGTTCTCTTCGTACTTGATCGCAACCCAAGCGGTTAACCGAGCAGATGCGGCACTTGTCGTGGTTATGCTCCAAGTAGCTGCATCATATCATGAAACAAGGTAGTCATAGCTCGTTGATACGTGGCTCCGGCGTTCTTCAAACCGAAGGGCATCACTCGATAACAGAATGTTCCCCAAGGTGTGATGAATGTTGTCTTCTCCATATCCTCTGGTGCCATCTTGATTTGATTATATCCGGAAAATCCGTCCATAAAGGAAAAGACTTTGAATTTAGCTGTATTGTCTACCAACATGTCGATGTGTGGTAGAGGAAAATCATCTTTTGGGCTAGCCTTATTCAAATCTCTATAATCAACGCACATACGGACTTTTCCGTCCTTCTTAGGAACAGGCACAATATTGGCCACCCATTGAGGATATGTAGAAGTCACCAGAAACCCCGCATCAATTTGCTTCTGAACTTCCTCTTTGATCTTCACTGCCATATCTGGATGAGTTCTTCTGAGCTTATGCTTCACAGGCACGCACTCAGGCTTTAAAGGAAGGAAATGTTGCACAATATCTGTATCTAAACCCGACATGTCTTCATAGGACCAAGCAAAGATATCTGAATATTCTCGTAGCAAACTGATCAAATCTTCCTTGACAGACCCTTCAAGAAGTGCCCCAATCTTCACCAGGCGAACACAATCCTCAGACCCCAAGTTGACTGTTTCCAAGTATACTAGATGCGGCTGAATGATCTTCTCTTCGTGCTCAAGGAGACGGGTAATCTCATCAGGAATCCCCTCAACGTCATCTTCCTCTACCTCATATACAGGGAATTCAAAATTGGGAGATGGCGTTGGATCATTATGTTCAATGGTTTTTAGGATCAACCTGCATAATGATTTTGGTTAATGAAAAACTTTAGCATTTAAACAAGCAAACCATTATGCAGATGAAAAAGATTGTTTTTATTCTTGTTTTTATGGGTTTTTTGTGATCACTGATTTCATGCAAAAGCAAAAAGTGAAAACAAAGGAAAAACAAATGTTTAACAATTCATTAATTGAATGAAAACATCATTGTATATATGCTTTGCCAACAATGTCATCACTTCTCCTTTTGGCATGGGAGAAGGGTTTCAAACAAAGTGAACAATTACTCTGATCTAGGGATGACTGTAGGAACATCTACAGCGACCCAATTGTGGCAGACACCACCAGGAATAACGAAGTTGTTCACGTCCTCTGCATCCTCTTCCAAGATAGCAGCAGCCTCTTCTTCATGTTGATCAGCATGAATGAATCCTCCACTTGTGAACAAACCTTGCTCATTACATGCCCCAGAACAGTAGCCAATGCCAGCCCGGGATCTATTGTCTTCAAGTTCAATCACCTTCCCTAATCCAGCAACTGCACCACATTCAATGGCCAGCTTCGCATCACGGTAGGAAGTGAATGAAGGAGACTTCTTCTCGATTGGTTCATCAATAGATAAAGCTTGGAAATGCGTTCCAACTTCATCCTCAGCGTCAATGTACGAGAAAGAAGACAGATGGCTAACCAAGAAAGCCTTTTCTCCCCCTACTACAACCAGTTTCTTGTTTTTCACAAATTTCAACTTCTGGTGTAGGGTGGATGTCACGGCGCCAGCCTCGTGAATCCATGGTCTGCCTAAGAGACAGCTATAAGATGGGTGGATATCCATTACCTGGAAGGTAACCTGGAAATCACTTGGTCCAATTTTGATTGGGAGATCAACTTCCCCAATCACGGTCTTACGCGACCCATCGAATGCCTTCACAACAACCCCACTCTGCCTCATAGGAGGACCTTGATATGACAATCTGGAGAGTGTGGTTTTTGGCAATACATTTATAGAGGATCCAGTGTCCACCAGCATATTGGATATTGCATCAGATTTGCAATTCATGGAGATATGTAAAGCCATGTTGTGGTCTCTTCCCTCCTCAGGGAGATCAGCGTCACAAAAGCTCAAAGTGTTGCAAGCGGTAATGTTTGCAACAATACTGTCGAACTGCTCAATAGTGACGTCGTGATCAACATACGCCAGATCCAAGACTTTCTGTAGAGCCTCCCTATGGGGTTCTGAATTCAGCAGCAGAGAAAGAATGGAAATCTTGGATGGCGTTTGCAGAAGCTGGTCTACAACGTTGTACTCACTCTTTCTGATGAGCCTCAGCATCTCATCAGATTCTTCATCTACAATGCCACTCGGGCCAACTGAAGAAGTAGGAGTTTTTTGTACAGAGGAGGATGGTTTGGCAACATCACGTGCCTGATTCTGAATATTAACAGCGGTCCCAACTGGACGCTCAGCGGAATCAGAAGCAACAGCCTTAGGAGGCACAGAAAACACACGACCACTTCGGGTCAACCCACTTACATCAGCGACATTGGTCACAGAAGTTGAAGGCAAAGGCATTTCTACCCCATCTTGCACAGCAACAAGGTTGTATCTGAATGGTACGACTTTGTCTGAGGAGTAAGGCACAAGGCCTGCAGGTTTAATGACCAAAGAAGGGGAAGCCTTCGGCTTGCTGCTATCATAGCGGATAACAACATGCTCAGGTAATTTGAACACTGGTGAAATCACATTCACCTCAGGCTCGTCTCTATCAACATTGCGATTCTGCAGAATCTCAATGGTACCCTCATTCAACAGCTTCTGGAGTTCTCTTCGTACTTGATCGCAACCCAAGCGATTAACCGAGCAGACGCGGCACTTGTCGTGGTTATGCTCCAAGTAGCTGTACTGACACAGCAAACGATGTAATTCAACCAACGACTGCCTAATGTGGCTTACATATCTGACCTTGTACTTCCCAAGGCATTTCTGAACCATATTAACTGATTTCCCATGCGCAGGCAATGGGTTCTTGGTGACATTCGGGCCTGAATCTTCAAAGCTCAAGATTCCACATCTCATAAGGTCTTGAACCTTAGTCTTGAGTGGGTAGCAATTCTCAATGTTATGACCCGGAGCACCGGAATGGTAAACACAATGCTGATCTGGTTTATACCACCATTGTGGATTTGCAGGAATGGCAGGAGGATCCCTGGGAGAAACCAATTTCCTTTCCAGTAAGGAAGGATAAAGCTCTGCATATGTCATAGGAATTGGATCGAAGCTGATTTTCTTCCTATCATAACTCAGGTTAGCTTGATTGTTTGTACTGCCAAGAGGCTGGTAAGCCTGTTGCTGTGGACGAGGTTGTTGCTGATACTGAGGCTGTTGATATTGTTGCTGATGCTGATATTGCTGATGTTGCTGAGCATTGTCTTTGAATACAGGTGCTATATGAGCCACCTGGTGCTGATGACCGGCACGACGTGCGGGCTTCCTCTGAGCCGAGGGTCTTCTATGCTTGGGATGGGATTGGACAGCATGTGCTTCCCCATCCTTCCTCTTAAACGCTCCATATCGTTTAGAGGAAGAGCTCTCATCCTTCGCCAATCGTCCTTCACGGACACCTTCTTCGAGACGCATCCCCATGTTCACCATCTCGGTGAAATCAGAGGGAGCGCTTGCTACCATCCGCTCATAATAGAATGAGCCAAGAGTCTTCAAAAAGATCTTGGTCATTTCCTTCTCCTCAAGCGGTGGAGTGATCTGAGCTGCCAGCTCTCGCCATCTCTGGGCGTACTCCTTAAAGGTTTCCTTGTCCTTCTGCGACATGGACCTGAGTTGATCTCGGTCAGGCGCCATATCGACGTTGTACTTATATTGCTTGACGAAGGCTTCTCCAAGGTCGTTGAAGGATCTGATATTGGCACTGTCCAAGCTCATGTACCATCTGAGCGCGGCACCAGACAGACTGTCTTGGAAATAATGAATCAGAAGTTGATCATTATCAGTCTGGGTAGACATCTTCCTGGCGTACATGACCAGGTGAGCGAGTGGACAGGTGTTCCCTTTATACTTTTCAAAGTCAGGTACTTTGAATTTAATCGGTATCTTCACACCGGGAACAAGGCATAACTCGGCAGCAGACTTGCCGAACAAATCTTTACCTCGAAGAGTCCTCAATTCTTTTCTCAGCTCAAGGAATTGGTCGTTCATGGCATCCATCTTTTCATGAACGTCTGAGCCCTCAGATGGCTCGGAGTGATAGATGGTGTCGTCTACCCTTGGCATGGTATGCACGACAGGAGGAGCGGGAACAGGGACCGGGCTAGATGCCGGCATGTGAGTAAATGTTGGCGCGGGAATATTCGGCATAAAACCTGGAGGCATTCCCCAAGGAAACCCGGGCGGCATAGCATTGGGCACCGGATGAGCACTGGCTGGCACAGTTGAAGTGACGACCTCTGAGATGACCGTCCTCTGGGCAGGCGTTGCAGGCGATTGAGCAGGTTGATTTTGAGCAGCAAGGAGTTGCTCCATCAAAGCGCCAAGTCTGGCGACCTCTTCTTTCAGTTCTCTGTTCTCTTGTTCTAGCTGCTCCATGACTCTTGCAGAATTGACTCGAGTATAATACCGGTGAGTCAGCTTGTCTTCAAAATAAATGAAGAACACAGAGTTAGGACAAGAAGACCAGAAACAAAGGGTACCTGCTTATGCAAAAATGATGCATGAAATGCTTGTGCAGATGCTTTGTTTATTTTCAAGGAACCCTTAGGGTATTATTTGCAATATTTTGAATTGTTAAAACATTTTCATTTCTCACAGAAAATATTTCATTCAATATATCGAGACAAAGAAGTACATCATTTTTTGATTATTACAAAGAGAAAAGGGAAATAAACATCCTATGGATCCCTAGAAGCTCGGGATGCTGGAAGACGAGAAGTACACAGCTTCTTGATCTCTCTCTCATAGGCCGCTTCCATATCTGCTTTCTCCTTTGCAAGTCGATCATACCTCCTCTTCCAGAATTTGGAAGACTGAGGAAGCAGAGAGGTCCAAGTGTCGTTCGGGTCGTCGATCACTCGATGCTCGAGGAACTCGATCATAACGTCCTTTTCCTTAAGCTGCTGAAGCAATTCTTCTCTTTCACGGATCCAAGCACGTGAAAGGTCTTCTTCTCTCAACTCCTCTACACGTTGGGTAGGGAGGGTTGAAGGCCCAGCCACATCCAACGGTGTAGCTCTCGGATGATCATATGGCATCAAGTACACGACAACTCTCTGTCTGACCCAAGAGGTGTATGGCTCCAAAGCAATGCAATTCTTTGGACCCAACTCATTCCTACTCTTCTTGTGAATACTGCGCCAAGCACGGACAAATCTGGCTTTCAGGCCTTGGGGATCTTTACCCTCCTGAAAGAACACACCTTCTAACAGAATGTTATGAGGTTTATCCTTTAGGGGGAACCCAAGCTGACGTCGTGCGAGAATAGGATTGTAGCTGACCCCACCACATGTGCCAAGAAGAGGCACATTAGGGAATTCACCACAATAGTCAATGATCTGGACGGTATCATACACGCGATCATACCAAGTGATATCATCATTGGTGAGAGACATAAGTCTCTGAGACCACCGTAGACATCCCTTGTTCTCCTTGAAAGCAACTGTCTGCGGCAAGTGCGAAATAAACCACTTGTACAGCAGAGGTAGACAACAGACAATAACTCCTCCACCCTTTGCGTTCCTCAGATGCAAAGAGACATAGGCATCGCCCAACAAAGTCGGAACGGGATTAAGAACTGAGAAGATCCTAATAGCGTTCATGTCCACGAACTTGTCGAAGTTGGGAAATAACACTAATCCATAGATGAGCAGCACAAACAAGGCCTCAAAGGCATCCTCACTCATGGCCTTTGTAACACCCTTCTAAAATACCCCAAATATTTAATTAAAACAACAATATATATATCAGAGTAGATATGCAATTAAGGGTGTCACACAATCACTTCACACCATTCACCAAAATAACTGTCATGCTCTTTATTTAATCAAAATAAACATTGCATAATTCGCAGCGGATAGAAATCAAATCAATCATGCAAAACATGTAACACATTACATGTAAACTGGTTCAACAACCAACAATAAAACAATTAAAACATCCCTTCCCGATGTTACATCTACCAGAGCATGACCCACTAAGGAACTACACTAGACTCCAAGTACTAGCTCCTACTCAATCACTGCTCGTTACCTGAAAAATAGTTGTAAGGCTGAGTTCCTCAATCGATATAATAAGCATTATAAAATATCATGTAATGCTAAGTAAATAACACATTAATCACCCTAATCATATCACACATTCAGTAACGGCACATCAACTCAAATATCATACTCAATACCAACACAATTCATACTCATACTCAATGCCAACACAAACACACGTATGATATTGGAATACATCCATTCATATTACACGCCATACATACATTATGCAATGAGACTCCATGCATGCGGTACCGACTATTCGTGAACATATAGTTCACCTCACCGATCAAATCCAGATACGGCTACCAAGCCCACTAGTCCCACTCATTTGAGACCTAGTGACTCACTCACTAATTCCTCACCACGGGAATTAGCTACCACCAACTCACTAGTTCCTCACCACGGGAATTAGCTACCACCCCAAGGGCTATGCTATGCACGCTAATCACCTAGCATGCAAACATCAACAACAATCCACAATGATTTACTCACAAATTCCTCACCATGGGAATTAGCTACCACCATAAAGGCCACAATATGCATGCTAATTCACCTAGCAATGCAACATCAACAACAATCCACAATGGACATATGCTCACACTCTAAGCCATAAAACAGTCCATCCACAATTACATACATAATATATACATTCACAACATTATGCATATTTTCACACATCATCAGCATATTTATCACATAATCATATCATGTCATGCCAAATAATTCAATCACAGTATTAGCACACTCTACTAATACCTATCCTACTCAAAACGACGGGAAATAATCCCTACTATATCACACACCGATATAGGCCAATCACCAATTATGTTCACAACATTAAAATATTAATTTTTCCAATTTCCAACAGTGTTAACCGGTTAACGCCCTGGGTTAACCGGTTAATGCAACACAAAACACGCTTTCTGGCAAAACTCAACAGTGTTAACCGGTTAACGCCCTGGGTTAACCGGTTAACGCAGATAGAACAGCAATATTTTCACAACTCACAACAGTGTTAACCGGTTAACGCCCTGGGTTAACCGGTTAACGCAAGCAAAACAGCAATACCTCATAATCCCTAACAGTGTTAACCGGTTAACACCCTGGGTTAACCGGTTAACGCAAGACAGAAAGCTGTTCCTGCGCTAACACGAAGCAGAATGCAGAATCCTCCGCATTTTCCGCCGTTGGAGGACTTCCGGACCTCCGATTCCGATTCCGTAAAAAGCTATACGTTCGGGAAATCGCCACTCACACAAATACAGATTCAATTACAGCTTTAACACAACTTATCCAACACAATTTTTCAGCATTCAACATCCCAATTAGGGTCAATTCAACGGTTTATCACTACCCATTACATGTTAACCCATAATACCCATTAAACGACGATAAACCCCCCTTACCAGAGTTAATCCGGCGAATCTTTAAGCTTCAAGCTTTTCTCTTCTCCAACCTTCTTCCTCTTGCTCTGCCTCTTTGCCCTTTTCCTCTTTTCAGCCGCTTCTCTGCTTTCACGTGAAAACTCTTTTTACCAAAAAAAATGGAACTCTTTTTCCTTATTTCCAACTTATATATATTTTCCAATAATTATTATTCCAATAATAATAATAATAATAATCCAATAATTCCAATTATTTAATTAAATCAATAAATACAATATTAACTTAAATTAAATAATTATCTTATTTTTATCGGGGTGTTACAACTCTCCCCCACTAAAAGAGTTTTCGTCCTCGAAAACATACCTCAAGCGAATAACTCCAGATAAGACTCCTTCATCTGATTCTCAAGTTCCCAAGTCACATTGCCACCTGCTGGTCCTCCCCAAGCTACCTTCACCAAAGCAATCTCTTTACCCCGCAACTGCTTCAACTCTCGATCCTCGATCCTCATAGGTGATGTTTCAACAGTCAGGTTATCTCTCACTTGTACATCATCTATTTGGACTACATGCGACAGATCAGGAATGTACCTCCTCAACTGAGACACATGAAAAACCTCATGCAAATTCGCAAGTGACGGCGGTAAAGCGATACGATAGGCTACCTCCCCTCTCCTCTCCAAAATCTGATAAGGACCAATAAATCGAGGTGTCAACTTCTTCGACTTCAAAGCTCGACCAACCCCAGTTATCGGAGTAACACGAAGAAACACATGATCTCCCTCTTGAAACTCAAGTGACTTCCTCCTCTTGTCGTGATAACTCTTCTGACGACTCTGAGCAATTCTCATCTTCTCCTGAATCATCTTAATCTTTTCCGTAGTCTGTTGAACAATCTCTGGTCCAACCACAGCACTCTCACCGGACTCATACCAACATAAAGGCGTCCGACATCTCCTACCATACAAAGCTTCAAACGGTGCCATACCAATGCTCGAATGAAAACTATTGTTGTAGGTAAACTCAATCAAAGGTAAATAACAATCCCAAGTACCTCCCTTTTCCAAAACACAAGCCCTCAAAAGATCCTCTAGTGACTGAATCGTCCTCTCAGTCTGACCATCAGTCTGCGGATGATATGCAGAACTCAATCTCAGCTTAGTTCCCAAAGCCCTCTGCAAACCTTCCCAGAACTTCGATGTAAATCTAGGATCTCTGTCCGAAACAATACTCGACGGAATACCATGCAAACTTACAATCTTCTCAATATACAACTCGGCTAATCTCTCTAACGGATAATCCATTCTGATCGGAATGAAATGAGCCGATTTCGTCAATCTATCGACAATCACCCAAATAGCTTCAAAATTCTTAATTGTCCTCGGTAAACCAGAAACAAAATCCATACTGATACTATCCCACTTCCACTCTGGAATAGCCAACGGTTGCATTAGCCCAGACGGCTTCTGATGCTCAATCTTTGACTTCTGACAAGTCAAACAAGAATAAACAAAACTCGCAATTTCTCTTTTCATTCCTGGCCACCAAAATAACTTTTTCAAATCATGATACATCTTCGTAGCCCCAGGATGAATACTCAGGCCACTACGATGTCCTTCCTCAAGAATACTCTTCTTAAGTTTGATAACATCCGGAATACACACCCGATTACCAAATTTCAAAACACCATTCTCATCAACTCTGAATTCACCACCTTGACCTTGATTCACTAGAGTCAACTTATCAACCAAAAGCACATCGGATTTCTGACCCTCTCTGATCTCATCCAGAATACTACTCGTTAACTTCAACATTCCCAATTTAACACTATTGTGAGTACTCTCACACACCAAACTCAAGTCTCTAAACTGCTCAATTAAATCCAATTCCATAACCATTAACATAGACATATGCAATGATTTCCGACTCAATGCATCAGCCACTACGTTTGCTTTACCCGGATGGTAATTCAAACCAAAGTCATAATCCTTCAGAAACTCTAACCATCTCCTCTGTCTCATATTCAGCTCTTTCTGATCAAACAAATACTTTAAACTTTTATGGTCACTGAAAACCTCAAATCTTGACCCGTACAAGTAATGCCTCCATAACTTCAGAACAAATACCACAGCTGCCAACTCTAAATCGTGTGTCGGATAGTTCCTCTCATGAACCCTCAGCTGTCTCGAAGCATAAGCTATAACCTGCTTATTCTGCATCAACACACCACCCAAACCCAACAATGAAGCATCACAGAAAACCTCAAATAATTCTGACGGACTTGGTAATATCAGAACAGGAGCAATAGTTAACCTTCTCTTTAACTCTTGGAAACCTTCTTCACATTTTGAGTCCCAAACAAACGCTTGCCCCTTTCTAGTCAACATCGTCAACGGTAACGCCAACTTAGAAAATCCCTCAATGAACTTCCTATAATATCCTGCAAGTCCAAGAAAACTCCTTATCTCAGAAACTGACTTCGGGGCTTCCCACTTAGATACCGCTTCTATCTTAGAAGGATCAACAGCAACACCACCTCTTGAAATCACATGACCAAGAAAACTAACCTCTTCTAACCAAAATTCACACTTAGAC
This sequence comes from Lathyrus oleraceus, assembly GCF_024323335.1. Taxonomy (NCBI): domain Eukaryota; kingdom Viridiplantae; phylum Streptophyta; class Magnoliopsida; order Fabales; family Fabaceae; genus Lathyrus; species Lathyrus oleraceus. The sequence goes on from NC_066580.1 coordinate 463,691,003, forward strand.
AGTTTAGCAAATAACTTCTTTTCCCGCAGAACTCCCAAAACCACTCTCAAATGTTCAGCATGCTCTTCTTCAGATTTCGAATATACCAAAATATCGTCAATAAACACCACAACAAACTTGTCTAGGTACGGATGGAAAATCCTATTCATATACTCCATAAATACTCCAGGCGCATTAGTCACACCAAAAGGCATTACAGAATACTCATAATGTCCATACCTTGTTCTGAAAGCAGTCTTCTGAATATCCTCAGTTTTCACACGTATCTGATGATACCCCGATCTCAAATCTATTTTGCTGAACACACTCGCACCAACCAACTGATCCATCAAATCATCAATCCTCGGCAAAGGATACCGATTCTTGATCGTCACTTTATTCAGTTGCCTGTAGTCCACACACAACCTCATAGTACCTTCTTTCTTCTTAACCAATAACACTGGTGCACCCCACGGTGACACACTCGGACGAATAAATTTCTTATCCAACAGATCTTCCAACTGACTCTTCAATTCAGTTAACTCAACAGCAGACATACGGTACGGAGCCATTGACACCGGCCTAGTACCAGGTACCAAATCAATCGAGAACTCAACTTCACGCTCTGGCGGTAATTCATTCACTTCTTCAGGAAACACATCAGGAAAATCACACACCACGGCTAGATTAAGAATCACAAGTTTATCTTTAGCCTCCAAAGTCGCTAACAGCATAAACAACTCTGCCCCATCTGCTACTGCTTCATTCACCTGCCTCGCTGATAGAAACAAACTCTTTCCTTCCTCAATCTCAGGAAAGATCACAGTCTTATCAAAACAATTGATATAGATTCGATTAAACACCAACCAGTTCATACCCAGAATAACGTCAACCTGCACTAGTGGAAGACACACTAGGTCCATCCCAAAGTCTCTACCAAAAATACTCAAAGGACAATTCAAACAAACTGAAGTAGTAGTCACTGAACCCTTCGCAGGAGTATCAATCACCATACTTCCATGCATCTCAGATATCTCTAACTTAAGTTTCACAACACAATCCAAAGATATAAAGGAATGAGTCGCACCTGTGTCAATAATAGCTACAAGAGGAAAGCCATTAATATAACACGTACCTCGGATCAAACGATCATCTGCAGAAGTCTCAGAACCCGATAAAGCAAAGACCTTGCCTCCCGACTGGTTCTCTTTCTTCGGCTTAGGACACTGTGGGCTAATATGACCCAACTCTCCACAGTTGAAACAAGTCACAGTCTTCGACCAGCACTCTGCAGCCAAATGACCACCTTTTCCACACTTGAAACACTTCCTCTCAGCACTGGTACACTCATGGACACGATGTCCAGCCTGACCACATCTGTAACACTTAGCAGGGGCACTAGAGTCTCCCCCACTAGGCCTCTTCATTCCACTCTGTCTCTGGAAACCTTTGCCAGCTGCATACGGTTTCCCACGATCATTCTGATTCTTGCCTTTCCTATCAACCCTCTGCTGATAGCTTTCCGCTTTGGCCTTGGTATCCTGTTCAAAAATCCTGCAACAGTCAACCAAATCAGAAAACACTCTAATCCGTTGATACCCAATAGCCTGCTTAATCTCGGGACGTAACCCGTTCTCAAACTTCACACATTTTGAAAATTCCCCAATAGCCTCATCATAGAGAGTGTAATACTTCGACAGCTCTGTGAACTTAGCAGCATACTCAGTAACAGACCGATTGCCCTGCTTCAATTCCAAGAACTCTATCTCTTTCTTTCCTCTGACATCCTCTGGAAAGTACTTCCTCAGGAATCTCTCTCTGAACACAGCCCAAGTGATCTCAGCATTCCCAGCAGATTCCAACTCAGTGCGGGTAGCAATCCACCAATCATCTGCTTCTTCTGACAGCATATGCGTACCGAACCTGACCTTCTGGTTATCGGCACACTCAGTCACTCGGAAGATCCTCTCGATCTCCTTTAACCACTTCTGAGCGCCATCTGGATCGTATGCTCCCTTGAACATTGGAGGATTGTTCTTCTGGAATTCACTCAGTTGACGAGCAGCTCCCATTCCCACAACATTCGGATTCCCTCCAAGTACTCCAGCTAGCATACCCAGAGCCTCAGCAATCGCAGCATCATCTCTACCTCTTCCAGCCATCTCTATTCTGAAAACCCAATCAAGCTAAAACAATAAGTACTGATAGGGTTACACAACACCTATCCCGTACAGGGAAAACAGAATAATTACGACTCGACTCGACCGACTATGCTCTGATACCACTAATGTAACACCCTTCTAAAATACCCCAAATATTTAATTAAAATAGCAATATATCAATCAGAGTAATTATGCAATTAAGGGTGTCACACAATCACTTCACACCATTCACCAAAATAACTGTCATGCTCTTTATTTAATCAAAATAAACATTGCATAATTCGCAGCGGATAGAAATCAAATCAATCATGCAAAACATGTAACACATTACATGTAAACTGGTTCAACAACCAACAATAAAACAATTAAAACATCCCTTCCCGACGTTACATCTACCAGAGCATGACCCACTAAGGAACTACACTAGACTCCAAGTACTAGCTCCTACTCAATCACTGCTCGTTACCTGAAAAATAGTTGTAAGGCTGAGTTCCTCAATCGATATAATAAGCATTATAAAATATCATGTAATGCTAAGTAAATAACACATTAATCACCCTAATCATATCACACATTCAGTAACGGCACATCAACTCAAATATCATACTCAATACCAACACAATTCATACTCATACTCAATGCCAACACAAACACACGTATGATATTGGAATACATCCATTCATATTACACGCCATACATACATTATGCAATGAGACTCCATGCATGCGGTACCGACTATTCGTGAACATATAGTTCACCTCACCGATCAAATCCAGATACGGCTACCAAGCCCACTAGTCCCACTCATTTGAGACCTAGTGACTCACTCACTAATTCCTCACCACGGGAATTAGCTACCACCAACTCACTAGTTCCTCACCACGGGAATTAGCTACCACCCCAAGGGCTATGCTATGCACGCTAATCACCTAGCATGCAAACATCAACAACAATCCACAATGATTTACTCACTAATTCCTCACCACGGGAATTAGCTACCACCATAAAGGCCACAATATGCATGCTAATTCACCTAGCAATGCAACATCAACAACAATCCACAATGGACATATGCTCATACTCTAAGCCATAAAACAGTCCATCCACAATTACATACATAATATATACATTCACAACATTATGCATGTTTTCACACATCATCAGCATATTTATCACATAATCATATCATGTCATGCCAAATAATTCAATCACAGTATTAACACACTCTACTAATACCTATCCTACTCAAAACGACGGGAAATAATCCCTACTATATCACACACCGATATAGGCCAATCACCAATTATGTTCACAACATTAAAATATTAATTTTTCCAATTTCCAACAGTGTTAACCGGTTAACGCCCTGGGTTAACCGGTTAATGCAACACAGAACACGCTTTCTGGCAAAACTCAACAGTGTTAACCGGTTAACGCCCTGGGTTAACCAGTTAACGCAGACAGAACAGCAATATTTTCACAACTCACAACAGTGTTAACCGGTTAACGCCCTGGGTTAACCGGTTAACGCAAGCAAAACAGCAATACCTCACAATCCCTAACAGTGTTAACCGGTTAACACCCTGGGTTAACCGGTTAACGCAAGACAGAAAGCTGTTCCTGCGCTAACACGAAGCAGAATGCAGAATCCTCCGCATTTTCCGCCGTTGGAGGACTTCCGGACCTCCGATTCCGATTCCGTAAAAAGCTATACGTTCGGGAAATCGCCACTCACACAAATACAGATTCAATTACAGCTTTAACACAACTTATCCAACACAATTTTTCAGCATCCAACATCCCAATTAGGGTCAATTCAACGGTTTATCACTACCCATTACATGTTAACCCATAATACCCATTAAACGACGATAAACCCCCCTTACCATAGTTAATCCGGCGAATCTTTAAGCTTCAAGCTTTTCTCTTCTCCAACCTTCTTCCTCTTGCTCTGCCTCTTTGCCCTTTTCCTCTTTTCAGCCGCTTCTCTGCTTTCACGTGAAAACTCTTTTTACCAAAAAAAATGGAACTCTTTTTCCTTATTTCCAACTTATATATATTTTCCAATAATTATTATTCCAATAATAATAATAATAATAATCCAATAATTCCAATTATTTAATTAAATTAATAAATACAATATTAACTTAAATTAAATAATTATCTTATTTTTATCGGGGTGTTACAGCCTTCCCATAAAAGGTAGCTTGGGCAATGAGGAACTCGGAAGGAAAACCTTGAATTCCGCCTTTGGTAGTCAGAGGGAGGGAGGAACTCGGAAGGCATCCTCACCCATTCAATTGTTTTGTGGCTTTGTCCATTCTTGTTAAGTTTTCATACATTAGCCATAGGTTTGATTTATCCTAGTTGGTTGATGTCAATCTCACCTATTTGTCCTTAGTTGATTGAATTGTAAGTCTTCCTTGCTTATTATAGGGTTAACCCCTCACTAGCAAGTTGAAGCTTTTCTCACATGGTGGACTTGTTGTTTGTATAAGGTTGAGTTTTCTCCCGTGGATAACGTAAGACCTTAGGGCTTGTGTTTAAAATTGAATCCACTAACTTTTGGAAATCTTTTAGCCGAACTACGGCGTTTTGATCCTTACCTTTGATGGAAGGTACGTTATCCAATTTTAAACACAAGCCCTAAGGTCTTACGTTATCCACGGGAGAAAACTCAACCTTATACAAACAACAAGTCCACCATGTGAGAAAAGCTTCAACTTGCTAGTGAGGGGTTAACCCTATAATAAGCAAGGAAGACTTGCAATTCAATCAACTAAGGACAAATAGGTGAGATTGACATCAACCAACTAGGATAAATCAAAACTATGGCTAATGTATGAAAACTTAACAAGAATGGACAAAGCCACAAAACAATTGAATGGGTGAGGATGCCTTCCGAGTTCCTCCCTCCCTCTGACTACCAAAGGCGGAATTCAAGGTTTTCCTTCCGAGTTCCTCTTTGCCCAAGCTACCTTTTATGGGAAGGCCATGAGTGAGGATGCCTTTGAGGCCTTGTTTGTGCTGCTCATCTATGGATTAGTGTTATTTCCCAACTTCGACAAGTTCGTGGACATGAACGCTATTAGGATCTTCTCAGTTCTTAATCCCGTTCCGACTTTGTTGGGCGATGCCTATGTCTCTTTGCATCTGAGGAACGCAAAGGGTGGAGGAGTTATTGTCTGCTGTCTACCTCTGCTGTACAAGTGGTTTATTTCGCACTTGCCGCAGACAGTTGCTTTCAAGGAGAACAAGGGATGTCTACGGTGGTCTCAGAGACTTATGTCTCTCACCAATGATGATATCACTTGGTATGATCGCGTGTATGATACCGTTTAGATCATTGACTATTGTGGTGAATTCCCTAAAGTGCCTCTTCTTGGCACATGTGGTGGGGTCAGCTACAATCCTATTCTCGCACGACGTCAGCTTGGGTTCCCCCTAAAGGATAAACCTCATAACATTCTGTTAGAAGGTGTGTTCTTTCAAGAGGGTAAAGATCCCCAAGGCCTGAAAGCCAGATTTGTCCGTGCTTGGCGCAGTATTCACAAGAAGAGTAGGAATGAGTTAGGTCCAAAGAATTGCATTGCTTTGGAGCCATACACCTCTTGGGTCAGACAGAGAGTTGCCGTGTACTTGATGCCATGTGATCATCCGAGACCTACACCGTTGGATGTGGCTGGGCCTTCAACCCTCCCTACCCAACGTGTAGAGGAGTTGAGAGAAGAAGACCTTTCACGTGCTTGGATCCGTGAAAGAGAAGAATTGCTTCAGCAGCTTAAGGAAAAGGACGCTATGATCGTGTTCCTCGAGCATCGAGTGATCGACGACCCGAACGACACTTGGACCTCTCTGCTTCCTCAGTCTTCCAAATTCTGGAAGAGGAGGTATGCTCGACTTGCAAAAGAGAAAGCAGATATGGAAGCGGCCTATGAGAGAGAGATCAAGAAGCTGTGTACTTCTCGTCTTCCAGCATCCCGAGCTTCTAGGGATCCATAGGATGTTTATTTCCCTTTTCTCTTTGTAATAATCAAAAAATGTTGTACTTCTTTGTCTCGATATATTGAATGAAATATTTTCCGTGAGAAATGAAAATGTTTTAACAATTCAAAATATTGCAAATAATACCCTAAGGGTTCCTTGAAAATAAACAAAGCATCTGCATAAGCATTTCATGCATCATTTTTGCATAAGCAGGTACCCTTTGTTTCTGGTCTTCTTGTCCTAACTCTGTGTTCTTCATTTATTTTGAAGACAAGCTGACTCACCGGTATTATACTCGAGTCAATTCTGCAAGAGTCATGGAGCAGCTAGAACAAGAGAACAGAGAACTGAAAGAAGAGGTCGCCAGACTTGGCGCTTTGATGGAGCAACTCCTTGCTGCTCAAAATCAACCTGCTCAATCGCCTGCAACGCCTGCCTAGAGGACGGTCATCTCAGAGGTCGTCACTTCAACTGTGCCAGCCAGTGCTCATCCGGTGCCCAATACTATGCCGCCCGGGTTTCCTTGGGGAATGCCTCCAGGTTTTATGCCAAATATTCCCGCGCCAACATTTGCTCACATGCCGGCATCTAGCCCGGTCCCTGTTCCCGCTCCTCCTGTCGTGCATACCATGCCAAGGGTAGACGACACCATCTATCACTCCGAGCCATCTGAGGGCTCAGACGTTCATGAAAAGATGGATGCCATGAACGACCAATTCCTTGAGCTGAGAAAGGAATTGAGGACTCTTCGAGGTAAAGATTTGTTCGGCAAGTCTGCTGCCGAGTTATGCCTTGTTCCCGGTGTGAAGATACCGATTAAATTCAAAGTACCTGACTTTGAAAAGTATAAAGGGAACACCTGTCCACTCGCTCACCTGGTCATGTACGCCAGGAAGATGTCTACCCAGACTGATAATGATCAACTTCTGATTCATTATTTCCAAGACAGTCTGTCTGGTGCCGCGCTGAGATGGTACATGAGCTTGGACAGTGCCAATATCAGATCCTTCAACGACCTTGGCAAAGCCTTCGTCAAGCAATATAAGTACAACGTCGATATGGCGCCTGACCGAGATCAACTCAGGTCCATGTCGCAGAAGGACAAGGAAACTTTTAAGGAGTAGGCCCAAAGATGGCGAGAGCTGGCAGCTCAGATCACTCCACCGCTTGAGGAGAAGGAAATGACCAAGATCTTTTTGAAGACTCTTGGCTCATTCTATTATGAGCGGATGGTAACAAGCGCTCCCTCTGATTTCACCGAGATGGTGAACATGGGGATGCGTCTCGAAGAAGGTGTCCGTGAAGGACGATTGGCGAAGGATGAGAGCTCTTCCTCTAAACGATATGGAGCGTTTAAGAGGAAGGATGGGGAAGCACATGCTGTCCAATCCCATCCCAAGCATAGAAGACCCTCGGCTCAGAGGAAGCCCGCACGTCGTGCCGGTCATCAGCACCAGGTGGCTCATATAGCACTTGTATTCAAAGACAATGCTCAGCAACATCAGCAATATCAGCATCAGCAACAATATCAACAGCCTCAGTATCAGCAACAACCTCGTCCACAGCAACAGGCTTACCAGCCTCGTGGCAGTACAACCAATCAAGCTAACCTGAGTTATGATAGGAAGAAGATCAGCTTCGATCCAATTCCTATGACATATTCAGAGCTTTATCCTTCCTTGTTGGAAAGGAAATTGGTTTCTACCAGGGATCCTCCTGCCATTCCTGCAAATCCACAATGGTGGTATAAACCAGATCAGCATTGTGTTTACCATTCCGGTGCTCCGGGTCATAACATTGAGAATTGCTACCCACTCAAGACTAAGGTTCAAGACCTTATGAGATGTGGAATCTTGAGCTTTGAAGATTCAGGCCCGAATGTCACCAAGAACCCATTGCCTGCGCATGGGAAATCAGTTAATATGGTTCAGGAATGCCTTGGGAAGTACAAGGTCAGATATGTAAGCCACATTAGGCAGTCGTTGGTTGAATTACATCGTTTGCTGTGTCAGTACAGCTACTTGGAGCATAACCACGACAAGTGCCGCGTCTGCTCGGTTAACCGCTTGGGTTGCGATCAAGTACGAAGAGAACTCCAGAAGCTGTTGAATGAGGGTACCATTGAGATTCTGCAGAATCGCAATGTTGATAGAGACGAGCCTGAGGTGAATGTGATTTCACCAGTGTTCAAATTACCTGAGCATGTTGTTATCCGCTATGATAGCAGCAAGCCGAAGGCTTCCCCTTCTTTGGTCATTAAACCTGCAGGCCCTGTGCCTTACTCCTCAGACAAAGCCATACCATTCAGATACAACCTTGTTGCTGTGCAAGATGGGGTAGAAGTGCCTTTGCCTTCAACTTCTGTGACCAATGTCGCTGATGTAAGTGGGTTGACCCGAAGTGGTCGTGTGTTTTCTGCGCCTCCTAAGGCTGTTGCTTCTGATTCTGCTGAGCGTCCAGTTGGGACCGCTGTTAATATTCAGAATCAGGCACGTGATGTTGCCAAACCATCCTCCTCTGTACAAAAAACTCCTACTTCTTCAGTTGGCCCGAGTGGCATTGTAGATGAAGAATCTGATGAGATGCTGAGGCTCATCAGAAAGAGTGAGTACAACGTTGTAGACCAGCTTCTGCAAACGCCATCCAAGATTTCCATTCTTTCTCTGCTGCTGAATTCAGAACCCCATAGGGAGGCTCTACAGAAAGTCTTGGATCTGGCGTATGTTGATCACGACGTTACTATTGAGCAGTTCGACAGTATTGTTGCAAACATTACCGCTTGCAACACTTTGAGCTTTTGTGACGCTGATCTCCCTGAGGAGGGAAGAGACCACAACATGGCTTTACATATCTCCATGAATTGCAAATCTGATGCAATATCCAATGTGCTGGTGGACATTGGATCCTCTCTAAATGTATTGCCAAAAACCACACTCTCCAGATTGTCATATCAAGGTCCTCCTATGAGGCAGAGTGGGGTTGTTGTGAAGGCATTCGATGGGTCGCGTAAGACCGTGATTGGGGAAGTTGATCTCCCAATAAAAATTGGACCAAGTGATTTCCAGGTTACCTTCCAGGTAATGGATATCCACCCATCTTATAGCTGTCTCTTAGGCAGACCATGGATTCACGAGGCTGGCGCCGTGACATCCACCCTACACCAGAAGTTGAAATTTGTGAAAAACAAGAAACTGGTTGTAGTAGGGGGAGAAAAGGCTCTCTTGGTTAGCCATCTGTCTTCTTTCTCATACATTGACGCTGAGGATGAAGTTGGAACGCATTTCCAAGCTTTATCTATTGATGAACCAATCGAGAAGAAGTCTCCTTCATTCACTTCCTACCGTGATGCGAAGCTGGCCATTGAATGTGGTGCAGTTGCTGGATTAGGGAAGGTGATTGAACTTGAAGACAATAGATCCCGGGCTGGCATTGGCTACTGTTCTGGGGCATGTAATGAGCAAGGTTTGTTCACAAGTGGAGGATTCATTCATGCTGATCAACATGAAGAAGAGGCTACTGCTATCTTGGAAGAGGATGCAGAGGACGTGAACAACTTCGTTATTCCTGGTGGTGTCTGCCACAATTGGGTCGCTGTAGATGTTCCTACAGTCATCCCTAGATCAGAGTAATTGTTCACTTTGTTTGAAACCCTTCTCCCATGCCAAAAGGAGAAGTGATGACATTGTTGGCAAAGCATATATACAATGATGTTTTCATTCAATTAATGCATTGTTAAACATTTGTTTTTCCTTTGTTTTCACTTTTTGCTTTTGCATGAAATCAGTGATCACAAAAAACCCATAAAAACAAGAATAAGAACAATCTTTTTCATCTGCATAATGGTTTGCTTGTTTAAATGCTAAAGTTTTTCATTAACCAAAATCATTATGCAGGTTGATCCTAAAAACCATTGAACATAATGATCCAACGCCATCTCCCAATTTTGAATTCCCTGTATTTGAGGCAGAGGAAGATGACGTTGAGGGGATTCCTGATGAGATTACCCGTCTCCTTGAGCACGAAGAGAAGATCATTCAGCCGCATCTAGAAGACTTGGAAACAGTCAACTTGGGGTCTGAGGATTGTGTTCGCCTGGTGAAGATTGGGGCACTTCTTGAAGGGTCTGTCAAGGAAGATTTGATCAGTTTGCTACGAGAATATTCAGATATCTTTGCTTGGTCCTATGAAGACATGTCGGGTTTAGATACAGATATTGTGCAACATTTCCTTCCTTTAAAGCCTGAGTGCGTGCCTGTGAAGCAGAAGCTCAGAAGAACTCATCCAGATATGGCAGTGAAGATCAAAGAGGAAGTTCAGAAGCAAATTGATGCGGGGTTTCTGGTGACTTCTACATATCCTCAATGGGTGGCCAATATTGTGCCTGTTCCTAAGAAGGACGGAAAAGTCCGTATGTGCGTTGATTATAGAGATTTGAATAAGGCTAGCCCAAAAGATGATTTTCCTCTACCACACATCGACATGTTGGTAGACAATACAGCTAAATTCAAAGTCTTTTCCTTTATGGACGGATTTTCCGGATATAATCAAATCAAGATGGCACCAGAGGATATGGAGAAGACAACATTCATCACACCTTGGGGAACATTCTGTTATCGAGTGATGCCCTTCGGTTTGAAGAACGCCGGAGCCACGTATCAACGAGCTATGACTACCTTGTTTCATGATATGATGCACAAGGAAATAGAGGTCTACGTTGACGATATGATTGCTAAGTCCCGAACGGAAGTTGAGCATATTGAGCATTTGTTGAAGCTTTTTCAACGTTTGAGGAAGTTTAAACTTCGCCTGAATCCAAACAAGTGTACATTTGGAGTCCGTTCCGGCAAATTGTTGGGTTTTGTGGTAAGTGAAAGAGGTATTGAGGTTGATCCTGCAAAGGTCAAAGCAATACAAGAGATGCCTGCACCCAAAACTGAGAAGCAAGTCCGAGGTTTTCTTGGCCGCTTGAATTACATTTCCAGATTTATATCCCACATGACTGCCACATGTGCACCGATATTCAAGCTCCTCCGGAAAGATCAGTCTCATGATTGGACCGAGGATTGCCAGAAAGCTTTCGACAGTATCAAAGAATATCTGTCTGAACCTCCGATATTGTCTCCGCCTGTGGAAGGAAGACCTCTGATCATGTATTTGACAGTTCTTGAAGACTCGATGGGTTGTGTACTCGGTCAATAAGATGAATCGGGGAAGAAGGAATTTGCTATATACTACCTCAGTAAGAAGTTTACTGATTGTGAGTCTCGGTACTCTATGCTTGAGAAGACGTGCTGTGCTTTAGCTTGGGCTGCTAAGCGTTTGCGCCAGTACATGATAAATCATACAACTTGGTTGATATCCAGAATGGATCCGATTAAGTATATCTTCGAGAAGCCTGCTTTAACTGGGAGGATTGCCCGTTGGCAGATGTTGTTGTCTGAGTATGATATTGAGTACCGAGTTCAAAAAGCTATCAAAGGTAGTATCTTGGCTGACCATTTAGCGCACCAGCCGATCGAAGATCATTAGTCTGTTCAGTATGACTTCCCTGATGAGGAGATCCTGTATTTGAAGATGAAAGATTGTGATGAGCCTACACTTGATGAAGGTCCGGAACCTGGTTCCAGATGGACGATGGTGTTTGATGGCGCTGTTAATCAATATGGAAATGGAATTGGGGCAGTAATCATTACTCCTCAAGGTTCACACATTCCGTTTACAGCAAGGCTAACTTTCAAATGCACGAATAATATGGCGGAGTATGAAGCCTGTATTATGGGACTTGAAGAATGCATTGATTTAAGAATCAAGTATCTAGATGTGTATGGTGATTCGGCCCTGGTTGTTAATCAGATCAAGGGTGAATGGGAGACGAATCAGCCTGGTCTCATCCCATATAGAGATTACGCAAGGAGAATTTCAAAATTCTTCACAGAAGTTGAATTTTATCACATTCCTCGAGAGGATAATCGGATGGCAGATGCGCTTGCTACGCTTGCTTCCATGATTGTGGTCAGACGGTGGAATGATGTCCCCAATATTACTGTGATGCGCTTGGACAGACCAGCTCACATATTTGCAATCGAAGAAGTGAAAGATGACAAGCCTTGGTATTTTGATATCAAGAATTTCCTCCAGAACCAGGTCTACCCGCCTGGGGCATCTGTGAAAGATAGGAAAACTTTGAGAAGGTTGTCAGGCAGTTTCTACCTCAGTGGTGAAGTGCTGTATAAGAGAAATTTTGATATGGTTTTGCTCAGATGCGTGGATAGACACGAAGCAAACCTGTTGATGACTGAGGTCCATGAGGGTTCATTTGGTACTCATTCCAATGGACATGCCATGGCTAAGAAGATGTTGAGAGCAGGCTACTATTGGCTGACAATGGAGTCTTACTGTTGCAAATATGTGAAGAAATGTCACAAGTGTCAAATTTATGCGGATAAGATTCATATTCCTCCGACACTTCTGAATGTGATTTCGTCACCATGGCCTTTCTCTATGTGGGCGATCGACATGATCGGCATGATCGAGCCGAAAGCGTCCAACGGACACCGGTTTATTCTCGTAGCAATTGATTACTTCACCAAATGGGTTGAAGCCGCTTCGTATGCGAATGTAACCAGGCAAGTGGTTGTGAAGTTTATCAAGAACCAATTGATTTGCCGTTATGGTGTGCCAGAGAGGATCATTACTGATAATGGATCTAATCTGAATAATAAAATGATGGACAAGCTGTGCGCTGAATTCAAGATTGCACACCATAATTCCTCTCCCTACAGACCTAAGATGAATGGGGCTATTGAAGCTGCTAATAAGAATATCAAGAAGATTATCCAGAAGATGACTGTCACGTACAAAGATTGGCATGAGATGCTGCCATCTGCTTTGCATGGATACCGTACGTCGATACGCACTTCAACAGGGGCAACCCCTTTCTCTCTTGTTTACGGCATGGAGGTTGTTCTCCCAGTAGAGGTGGAGATCCCATCAATGAGAGTCTTGATGGAAGTCAAGTTGACTGATGCTGAATGGATTCAGAGTCGTTACGACCAATTGAATTTGATTGAAGAGAAGCGGTTAAGTGCCATGTGTCATGGTCAGTTATATCAGCAGAGAATGAAGAAAGCATTCGATAAGAAGGTCAAGCCTCGTGTGTTCCGAGAAGGTGACCTCGTGCTCAAGAAAGTTTTGTCTTTCGCGCCCGATTCCAGGGGCAAGTGGACTCCAAACTACGAGGGTCCATATGTTGTTAAGAGAGCCTTTTCAGGCGGAGCTTTGATGCTTACAACAATGGATGGGGAGGATTTCACTCGTCCTGTGAATTCAGATGCAGTCAAGAGATACTTTGCCTAAAAAAAAAAGTATATGCAAATGAAAAACAGAATAGCTCGCTAAGTTGAAAACCCGAAAGGGCGGCTTAGGCAACAATGAGCGTCTCGGTGGAGAACCCGCAAGGGTAATCCAGGCAAAAATTAGAGACTTGAAAAAAAGAATATTTGCATCCCGCTAGATTGAGTACCTCACTCTGGGGCGATCTAGGCAAAAATTAGGGATTT